>NC_050096.1:187286625-187589655 GCF_902167145.1 Zea mays | reverse complement strand
GGGATGAACCGACCCAGATAAGTTTCCTTTTTCTTTTCTTTTTTGTTTCCTTTTTTCTCCTTTTCAAATTCAAACTCATTTCAAATTTAAACTCCGTTCTGGTGGCAATTTTGTCCTCAGTTTATATTGTGCTATTAAGGTACTGACCTTGAAGATACCTATTTTTATATATATTTTCTATAAATCCAATGTTCTTCCCCTTTCTTTTCTCTATTTTCATGGTTTTATTTTCAAGTTAGGGTTTAAATTCCATGGACCAATTGATATGCTATTAATGACACATTTATTTTATTAAATACAAATGCACCATCATGTACAACTCAGCATGGTGCAAGATTTAAGGGTATATCTTTTTATTATTTATTTGTTGTTTGAATATGGTGTTCACATGTGATGATAAGTAATTTCAACACACACATAAAATATAGGAAATGACTTTTCTCCTCTTTTGTTATATATTACAAACTGGGTGTTACAAATCCTACCCCTCTTAAAAATAATCTCGTCCTCGAGATTTAGGAAGAACGAGGGAAAAGATGGGGAAAATCTATGTGAAGCTCTTCTTCTCTTTCCCATGTTGCTTCATCTTCGCCATGGTGACTCCATTGCACTTTGCACATCTTTATCACCTTATTTCTTGTAACTCGAGTCAATGTATCAAGAATCTTGATCGGGTACTCCGCGTAAGTCAAATCACCCTGAACACTAAGCTCTTCCATTGGTAACTGTTCCTCAGGGACACGGAGACACTTCTTCAGTTGAGATACGTGCAACACATTATGCACATCCGATAGACTAGCAGGTAACTCGAGTTGGTATGTCATCTCCCCAACTCGCCTAAAGATCAAGAATGGTCCAATATAGCGTGGGGACAATTTGCCCTTAACTTTGAATCTCCTCATTCCACGAAGTGGTGACACCTTGAGGTACACATAATCTCCTTCTTCAAATTCCAGTGGCCTCCTTCTATTATCAGCATAACTCTTTTGCCTGGTTTGAGCCACCCTCAAATTCTCTCGAATTAAACGGACTTGTTCTTCTGCTTCTTGAATCAGTTCAGGCCCAAAGAATTGTCTTTCTCCAGTCTGATCCCAATATAGAGGAGTCCTGCATTTCCTGCCATACAGAGCTTCAAAAGGTGACATCTTCAAGCTGGCCTGGTACCTATTATTATAAGAGAACTCAGCATAAGGTAGACTCTTATCCCAACTTCCTCCATGCTGAAGGGCACATGCTCTCAACATATCTTCCAGTACTTGATTAGTTCTTTCAGTCTGTCCATCAGTCTGGGGGTGATAAGTCGTACTAAAATTCAACTTCGTGCTCATGTTCTCATGAAAGCTTCTCCAAAATCTTGAGGTAAACTGCGAACCTCGATCAGACACGATCTTCTTTGATACTCCATGTAAACACACAATCTGAGCCATATATAACTCTGCTAGCTGAGAACCTTTATAAGTAGTCTTCATAGGAATAAAGTGAGCCACTTTAGTCAATCTATCCACAATCACCCATATAGCATCATATCCTTTCTGGGTGCGAGGCAATCCAGTAATAAAATCCATACCAATCTCTTCCCACTTCCACTCAGGTATCTTCAGTGGATGCAATAGTCCAGCCGGTCTCTGGTGTTCAGCCTTAACTCTTTGACATACATCGCACATAGCCACATGTGCAGCCACATCTCTTTTCAATCCATGCCACCAATATTTCCGCTTCAAATCCTGATACATCTTGGTACTACCAGGATGAATAGAATAATCCGAATCATGGGCCTCTTTTAAAATAGTCTCTCGAAGGCTTTCAATATCAGGAACACACATCCTGTCCTTGAACCACACAGTGCCTTGCTCATCTTCCGTGAATTCCGGACCTCGACCTTCAGTAATTAGATGCTTAATTTCTTGTATTTTAGCATCACCAATTTGTCCTTTGCGGATTTCTTGCTCCAAGGTAGGTTCCACATCAATAGTAACTCCTTCCGTATGGGCAACTATCCCCAGGTTAAGTCTCCTGAAGTCCTCAACAATCTCATCAGGTAGCTGGGCAACAATAGCTGAATGAACATGCTCCTTGCGACTCAAGGCATCTGCAACCAAATTTGCCTTGCTCGGGTGATAGTGAATCTCCAAATCATAATCCTTAATAAGCTCCAACCAACGGCGTTGCCTAAGGTTGAGATCCTTCTGAGTGAATATATACTTCAAACTCTTATGATCCGTATATACTTGGCACTTGGTTCCCATAATATAATGTCTCCAAATCTTAAGTGCATGCACAACGGCTGCCAATTCCAAGTCATGCGTGGGGTAGTTCAATTCATGTCTCCGTAACTGACGAGACGCATAGGCAATCACATGTCCTTCTTGCATGAGCACACATCCTAAGCCTTGGCCACATGCATCACAATAAATATCAAATCCTTTCTGTAGGTCTGGCATAACCAATACTGATGGCGACATCAACCTCTTCTTCAATTGATCAAAGCTGTCTTGGCATTTCTCGTCACACTTAAATTCTCTTCCTTTCTCCAAAAGTGAAGTCATAGGTTTAGCAATCTTAGAAAATCCTTCAATAAATCTCCGATAATATCCTGCTTGTCCCAAGAAACTCCGAATCTCAGTAACTGTAGTGGGTACTCTCCACTCCATTATCTCCTTAACTTTAGCAGGATCCACTGATATTCCACCATTAGAAATGATATGACCAAGAAATGGCACCTCGCCAATCCAAAACTTGCACTTGCTGAACTTGGCATATAGTTGGTTATCTCGTAGCTTCTGTAGCACCAATCTCAGATGTTCCTCATGATCACTATCACTCTTGGAATAGATAAGAATATCGTCGATGAATACCACGACGAATCTGTCCAAATACTCCATAAACACCTTGTTCATCAAGTTCATAAAATAAGCTGGTGCATTGGTTAATCCAAACGACATCACAGTGAACTCATATAATCCATATCGAGTCGAGAAAGCCATCTTAGGAATATCCGATGGTCTAATCCTCATCTGATGGTATCCCAATCGGAGATCAATCTTCGAGAATACTCTAGCTCCTCTCATCTGATCAAATAAATCCTCAATACGGGGTAACAGATACTTGTTCTTCACAGTAACATCGTTGAGGGATCTATAATCCACACACATTCTTTGTGATCCATCCTTCTTCTGTACAAACAGAACCGGCGCTCCCCAAGGTGAGGAACTCGGACGAATGTACCCAGCCTCTTGTAACTCAGTTAACTGCTTCTTCAGTTCCTTCAACTCTTCTACGGACATCCTGTATGGCCGTTTAGAAATAGGGGTAGTTCCAGGTAGGAGATCAATAACAAACTCAACTTCTCTATCAGGTGGCATCCCTGGTAACTCCACTGGAAAGATATCCGGAAAATCTCTAACCATACTGATGTTGTCACCAACAAACTCCTCAGGTATAAAGAACATTGCACGTTTGGATGAGGTGGTTACTGCAATATTAACTTGAAATCTTTCTCCTTTAGTGGTAGTGAGTTCTACGGTACCTCTACCACATGCTATAACGGCCTTTGCCTTTCTTAACCATGACATACCAAGGATCAGATCTATACTGCTTGCCTGTAATATTATAGTGGTAGCTCCAAATTCTCTACCCATAATGGTCAATGTCAATCTACGTGTCATTTGATTCGCCTCAACAGGCCCTTTAGGTGTAATTACTATCATTGGTTTTCTCATATTTAGCAGTGGTATTTCATTTGTGTTGGCATATCTAGCAGACATAAATGAATGTGTGGCACCAGAATCAAATAAGATGGTTGCAGGAATTGCATTAACATAAAACATACCAAGTACGATGTCTGCACCATCCGGAGTAGCATCAACACTGACTTGATTAACCTTGGCAATAGAATATCCCTTGCCAGATCCTGGAGTTTGTTGCCTATTCTGAACTGGAGTAGTAGCAATCCTCTGTGGGCAGACATTTGCATAATGACCAGTCTTCCCACACTTGAAACAAGTAGTGCCTGGACTCTGTCCTGAAAACTTCATCGGAGTGCTAGTAGGGGTAGCCTGTCGAGGAGGTGGAGTCCTCAGTGGTGATTGCTGAACTGGGCGCTGGCCTCCGCCAATGCGAACTGGTGTACCCTGGGGTGAACTGTAGCGAGGACGAACACTGCTGCTTCCTTGTCCTTGAGATATAGCGTTTCTCTTCAAATCTCCCAGCTGAACACGCTTGTGTTCAATAGCTAGCGCCTTATCGAGTAGCCTCTGAAATGATGGAAATGTATGTGCCACCAGAGCATATTGCAGGGGTCCATTAATTCCTTCAATGAAATGCTCTTGCTTCCTCTCATCCTCAGCAACTTCATCTGGTGCATATCTGGAGAGCTGAATGAACTTATTGCGATACTCGCTGACTGACATACTTCCTTGCTTCAGCGACAGAAATTCTTTCTTCTTAATCTTCATCATTCCAGCTGGTATATGATAATTCCTGAACTGTGTACTGAACTCTGCCCAAGTAATAGTATCCGCAGCATCATGGGCAGCAGTATATGAATCTCACCAGTCAGCAGCAGGACCTGTCAGACGTCCAGAAGCATATAAAACCTTCTCCCGATCAGTGCATTATGCAATATTCAACATCTTTTCCACAGATTTCAGTCAATCATTCGCGTCCAGTGGATCAGAAGAGCTTGCAAATGTAGGTGGCTTATGACTCATGAACTCTCTATGCTTATCTCGGGGTGGAACTAGTGGTGGTGGTGGAGGCAGTGGTACTTGTTGTTGTTGCTGCTGTTGTTGCATTTGCTGTTGCAGCTGCTGTTGCACCCTCCTTTCCTGGCGTATCTCCTCTCGTTCCTGGCGCAACTCCTGTCGTATCTCTTCTCTTTCTTGGCGCATCTCCTAGCATTCTTGCTGCATCTGAGCACGCATATCCGCCATAGTGTCCGCCATTTGTTGCATTATCCTCATCTGAGCTGCAATCAGTGGGTCCACTCCGCCCGGTGGAGGATTAGGAGGATTCATCTCTGCTGGCTGTGGCTGGGGTTGTCTATATATCCACCGAGTGTGTCGATTACGAGGTAAATCAATTCCACCACCCCGCCTGGTATTGACCATCTGAGTTAGATACATATGGTAAGAGAATAGTAGACAAGGAAGGTAATTACAAATCATGTTACTTTGGGGGATTTATTAGCTAAGCAGATTAATATTTTACCTACTAAAGCTAATTCAATACCTTATGTTGGTACATGCTAAGATGTCCATCTATAATAATTCAATCAATCAAAGAAGCAAATCAGGCATTTAGCATCAGCACAATCAACCAATCATTTAAATAAAGAAAATAGTTTTAAATTTTGTCTTAGGTTCCCTATCTCTTATAAAGATCATAATGGTAGGATTCCAAGGTGTGAAATCCATCTTGTCTTAGAATAGAGGAGGTAAGAATGATCAGAGTAGAACAGTAGAAGGTGAGACAGGATCAAGATAAGTATAGAAAGAATCAGAGTGAGATAAGTATAGAATGAATCAGAGTAAGGTGAGTAGGTAAGGGTTATCCATTTCTATATAGGTTTTGTCCTACAGTCAACATTTCCTCTGATACCACTTCTGTCACACCCGGCTTTATGGAACAAAGCCAGGTGCATTTCATACATGCGCCAAGAAGACAACATATATAATAACAGAGTGTATAGAGATAAATGTCACAAAACATCAGAGTACTTATTACATAGCGGAAGACTTATTACAAAATAAAAGAATAAATATAAAACAAACTAAGGATCGTCGGCGCCAATGTCAACTGAGAAACGCCACCTAGATCAGATCATACTCCTCGCCTTGTGGCTCCTCCTGAACCACCTGTTCTTCTCCTGTGGGGGGTATGAGACAGCAAGGGTGAGCTCACACATGATCATAGCTCAACAAGTTGTGGGGAACCAGTGGACATGAACTCACAAAGGTGGGAGTTCATGTGATGTGTAAGGCTAAATCAATGACAGGGGTTAAAGCTGAGCATTGCTTTTTAAGTAGTTGGTCAAACTTTTATTAGCAGTTACTAAATGTAAGTAAATACCAAACCTTAAGTAAAGTAATTGAACAAATTAATAATAAACCCATGCAATGCAAATGACCAAATTGAATTTACGTTCCATAATTTAAACATCAGAGAGTCCTGAGCTGCTCATGACCGTGAGCTCGGCTAGTATACCAATTTTACACTCTGCAGAGGTTGTACCCTTTACCCACAAGTCATGTTACCCATCTGCCAAGGGGTCGCGAATCCCATACACCTCTACCTAGGAAGCGCTGCAAGGCAACACTACGAGGCCTTTACAAAGTTCCACTAGCTTCCGAAAACCCGCTACAGTTATGGGAAGAGCACTTGCAAGAATCCCCCGTCTGACCGCCATCGCAGCTAAATCAACCCGAGGACCTCCTTGCATGCAACTCCCCTACTGCCCTTGCCCCTTTCGGGTAAGGTAGTCTTCCACTAGCTTTCCTAATTAGTCAGCCAAGAGCGTCCCATTAAACCCTTGTGGTGGCACGTGTTTCTCAAGTTAAGCTCTATGCTCCAATTAACATTAATGAACTTGACATGAACATAAATAGAATAAAAAGAATAATTGGAACATAGATATAATAAATGATTATCCCGAAACCATGTAAAGCAATAGCAAACTACCCAAGTGATTCAGGGGTAAACAAGGTAATGAGATAAACAATCTAGGGTGACCTATCGGGTCCCATCAAAATTAACCTATGCATGGATAAATGATATTAAAGAACATTATTGGGTAAAAAATGGTCAAGGGCACAACTTGCCTTCAATGAGCTCCTGCTCAGCTACTTCTATCTGCTGCTCACTAGGATCCTCAGTCACGGGCTCTTCTACTCGCCACAATACAAACAAGCACAGTGTATATAGAGAAATTAACATCACACCAAACATGTGAAAAAAATACACAACAATATTCTACATATTAAAATAAAATCCTAGGAACAGGAATCATAATTTTTGGAGTTACAGATTTTAGGTTATGGATTTTCAAAGGTTTTATGTGTTTAAAATAGATTAAGTGAGGAATTAAATTTCTTACTGTTTTCATGACAAAACAGAGGCTCTAAGTGAAAGAGAATAATATTACAAAATTTTAGCAACTGGAATGAAGTAATTTGGACTAGAAGTGGATTTTCTATGAATTTATCAAGTTATAGTAATTGTTTTCATATTAAAAATCTATTTTCATTTCATTTATTCAAATTTAAGTCAGCTCTGGACTAGGCCTCAATTACTAAAAAGTGCAAGGGTCTTGAGATAATATATCTAAGACACGGTGCATAGAGACTATGGACGGCGGGTTGATTCGTTAAAATTATAAGGTCCTTTCTGCAAACTGCGCACTCCGAAGGGGTATGGATCACTTCAAGTCGTCCGATTAGAATTCGACCGCTAGGATTAGACTTATCCCCGGCTGAATTGGTACCGATCGACCACCGCACGATCTAAATCTGGCGCTCCTGATTTAAAAGCCCCAAACCGAATCTCGCCCACACGATATAGATCGAACGGCTACAACAACCCTAAACCGAACCGTTATCCTAGATCTAATCCTATCCGTTCGTCCCAGATCAACGGACCAGGTCGCGTCTCCTACCTCCGCCGCAATCTATCCCGGCGGCGATTCATCCTGCGGCCGCGCCCCTCACCGGTGATAGCCATTCAGTGAATTGAAACCTAATACTATGTTCCGATACGCGCAGATGGTACAGTGGGTCCAGGTGAACACGTATGAGCATCACGTACCAGGAATTGTAGAGCAGAGGTCCCAGGCACCGATGAATAGCGGACGCACGGTAGATGCGCCCGACGGCGAGAAATTCCCCCACAACCGATCGTGAATCTTTCACCGGGATGCGTCAAGAGGGCACAACATCACAATACGGACCTTCCCCCGGGGCTTTTCGGGTCTCACGATAGGTGTGGCGCGATTTTGAGGGCGGCGACAATGGTGTTTGGCGAAGGCTTGGGTACTGGGTCCAGGGGTTCACGGCAGGAGCCCAAGGACCAGCTTTTATCTCCGAGCGCGCGGATGGTCAGAAGCGCACGCGCGGCAGCGGAAGACTCGGCCGGTTGGTTGGCGAATTCGCCGTGAGCATGCGCGCAGTATTCGGACGACTGAACGAGGCAGTATGCGCCGTCCCGTTTGGGAAGAGGAACAGGATCCTCCTGACCTGTGAGCCCGCACCAACCAGCGGATCCACGCGCACGCTCGGCTAGCTGACCGTGGGACCTACCCGCCAGTCACATCGCCTCGGTGAGCTGAGAGCGCGCGCAGAGGATAGAGGTAAGTGGTCGGGATGTCAGCGAGGCCATAGGGATGGTGAGCACCCAACCAGGAGGCCCCACTTGTCGAAGCCAGGGAAGAAGTTGGGCTGGCGTAGGGGGATTTCCTGGTGGGCCGAAAAGGGATGAACCGACCCAGATAAGTTTCCTTTTTCTTTTCTTTTTTGTTTCCTTTTTTCTCCTTTTCAAATTCAAACTCATTTCAAATTTAAACTCCGTTCTGGTGGCAATTTTGTCCTCAGTTTATATTGTGCTATTAAGGTACTGACCTTGAAGATACCTATTTTTATATACATTTTCTATAAATCCAATGTTCTTCCCCTTTCTTTTCTCTATTTTCAGGGTTTTATTTTCAAGTTAGGGTTTAAATTCCATGGACCAATTGATATGCTATTAATGACACATTTATTTTATTAAATACAAATGCACCATCATGTACAACTCAGCATGGTGCAAGATTTAAGGGTTTATCTTTTTATTATTTATTTGTTGTTTGAATATGGTGTTCACATGTGATGATAAGTAATTTCAACACACACATAAAATATAGGAAATGACTTTTCTCCTCTTTTGTTATATATTACAAACTGGGTGTTACAGCCGCGGTCTCTGACAATGGTGAAATTACACGTCTTGTCTCACCTGCCCCCCTTTGCTGCCCCTCCCCGTCCCGACTGTCGCTCGCCTTGCGACTGCCGCGCCCCCTGAGAGCTGTAAATCCTTTTTAAACGCTGTGCTCTCGCCCGCCAAAGCTCCTCCTCGCCAACCCCGCCAAAACCTCCGCCTACCACCCACCACCTCCAGCTGCTTTCGTTGCCTTGCTGCGGACCACCAGGTTCATGACTGTCGCGGCCCTGTTCGCTGTCGCGGTTGCGGTCGTTTCGGGCATCGACGCAGAAGCTATCCTCCCTCGCCACACCCCCCCATTTCTTCCCCCCAATGCTTTGACGTCCGCATGGTCGTTCGTGGCGGGAAGAGCCACCTTGGCCGACAGCCCTCGTCGCCGCGCTCACCTGACGGCAGACGTTCCCCCCCTCCGCCCCCAGCCACCCCACTGCCGGTGCGGGCCTCCTCGGCCCCACCCCCACCCCCCTTCCTCTTGGCACCTCCAGGCCTCCCGTTCTCCCGGGGGATGGCAACGACGTCCCCGCCTGGGAAGGGCGAAATCACTTCTTTGAGGCTTGGCTGCCGCAGGGTGACCTGCTTCTCAAGAACCGCCTGGCGTTCGCCTTCCTTGATAACCCGGCGGCTATCCCCGACATTTCGTCCTTCGTCGACGCCGCTCTCGAGTCTATGTGTCCCGACATCCGCGTCGAACTCCTCCCATCTTCTAGAGGGGTCAAACTCCTGCGGTTCGCCAACAACTCAGACCGGTAGCGGCTGTGGGCGCTCAACCCTATCAGTTTTGGGGGTCGTTCCTCACCCTGGAGCGTCCAGAGGAGACCTCTAACAGATTCACCCGCACACCCGAGTGGTTGGCTCTGGTGGCCCTCACTGACTTCCCTCCAGAGCAGTGGTCGGAGGCCTCTATCCGTCGCTGCTTCACGGCGGGAGCTGAAGTACTTGAGATCAACCCGGACTGTCTGGATGGACACAATTATGGCCCCCTCCAGCTGGTCTTGCAAGTGAATCACTATCTTGACATCCCCTAAGAGATTCTCGTCTCTGAACCCTGTGGCCTTTCCGGCGAAGGTAGCCTGGTTCAGGTGACGCCTCTCCGGATTTGGCCCCGTTCGGAGCAACTGGATACCGCAGGGCGCCTGATTCCTTTCTTCCACCATCTCCCACCACCTTCCGATGCCTCTCTGCAACATGTCGGCTCGTCGTCCGCTTTGGGGGAGCAGCCTCCTAACTCACGCCATGGACCCCCCGCACCCCTTCCCCCAACCTCGCCTGCGGCCCCCGCTGGTAACGTCGTGTTGTGCATCTTCTTGCCATCGCCGCCTGGCTCCTACAAACCGCCAAGCTACACCTCTCTGCAGCACGCCCAAACATCCACACCCCACGCCTGCCTCTCACCGTCTCGCGCTCGCCCTCCCTGGCCCACTATTGCGCGCTGTCTGAGATCGCCTCGCCCCAGGCCTTGCCCACCCTCCCACCCCCCACCACCCACCAACGCCGAGCCACATCGCCGCGGCTCTCGCCTGCACAAAATACCACCTACTGCCACCCGCAAAAGCTCTCGCCTCGCGGACAGGGCCTCTCCGTCGTTTACCCATGCTACAGCCAAAGCTATGCACCGCAAGGCTCTGAAAGAATCCCTCGATGCCTGCTCTACTGCCGTGAAGCTGGAGACAAAAAAACACCGCCTTTTGTCCAGGACAATGCTCCCCATCCCGGTGCTGACCCTTCGCAAACTTGTCAGGGCTACGGGGCTGGGCTGCCACGCCGCAAACTCCATTGGAGTGGTGCCTCCTGTTGCGGAATGATTGCCTCTTCCCCCCTGGCAGCCGGTGGACGGGCGCTCTGCCGTCAAAACTGTAGCGAAGCTGTTGTCGGTCTTTGGTCTGTAATGTTACCCTGCTGTCTCTCCAAGTCTATTGTCTGGTCATACCTATCCTTGTATGTCACATGTCGCCGTGTTGTGTTCCCCCTCTGTCGTCGTCGTCGTGTGTTCCCTGGTGGTCTGTCTGTTCAGTCATGAGTCCGGGTTGTAAAAATTGTGTTGTGCTTGAGAGCACCTAGAGGGGGGGTGAATAGGTGCTTGAAGTTGTTGAGTTCCTCCTGCATGGCCAACACCCAGTCCGGATCTAGCAAGGCCTCTTCTACCCTGAAAGGCTCAATAGAAGAGACAAAGGAGTAATGCTCACAAAAATTAACTAATCTAGAACGAGTAGTTACTCCCTTGCTAATATCCCCCAATATTTGGTCGACGGGATGATCCCTTTGAATTGTCGCTCGAACTTGGGTTGGAGGTGCCGGTTGTGCTTCTTCCTCCATCACATGATCATCTTGTGCTCCCCCTTGATCACACGCCTCCTCCTGATGAACCTGTTCATCGTCTTGAGTTGGGGGATGCACCATTGTTGAGGAAGAAGGTTGATCTTGCTCCTTTTGTTCCTGTGGACGTACATCTCCAATCGCCATGGTACGTATTGCGGCCGTCGGAACGTCTTCTTCATCTACATCATCAAGATCAACAACTTGCTCTCTTGGAGAGCCATTAGTCTCATCAAATACAACGTCGCTAGAGACTTCAACCAAACCCGATGATTTGTTGAAGACCCTATACGCCTTTGTATTTGAGTCATAACCTAATAAAAACCCTTCTACAGCTTTGGGAGCAAATTTTGATGTTCTACCTTTCTTCACAAGAACATAACACTTGCTCCCAAATACACGAAAGTAAGACACATTGGGTTTGTTACCGGTTAGAAGCTCATACGAAGTCTTCTTGAGGAGGCGGTGAAGGTAGACCCGGTTGATGGCGTGGCAAGCCGTGTTCACGGCTCCCGACCAAAAGCGCTCGGGGGTCTTGAACTCTCCAAGCATAGTCCTCGCCATATCGATGAGCGTCCTGTTCTTCCTCTCTACCACACCATTTTGTTGTGGTGTGTAGGGAGCGGAGAACTCGTGCTTGATTCCTTCCTCCTCAAGATACTCCTCCACTTGAAGGTTCTTGAATTCGGACCCGTTGTCGCTCCTTATCTTCTTCACCTTGAGCTCAAACTCATTTTGAGCTCTCCTGAGGAAGCGCTTGAGGGTCCCTTGGGTTTCAGATTTATCCTGCAAAAAGAATACCCAAGTGAAGCGGGAAAAATCATCAACTATAACAAGACCATACTTACTTTCTCCTATGCTTAGATAGGCGACAGGTCCGAAGAGGTCCATATGAAGCATCTCCAAGGGTCTTGATGTGGTCATCACATTTTTGGTGTGATGAGAGCTTCCCACCTGTTTCCCTGCTTGACAAGCTGCACAGGGTCTATCTTTTTCGAAATGCACATTAGTTAGACCTATCACGTGTTCTCCCTTTAGAAGCTTGTGAAGGTTCTTCATCCCCACATGTGCTAAGCGGCGATGCCATAGCCAGTCCATGCAAGTCTTAGCGATTAAGCATGCATCTAGACTGGCCTCTTCTTTTGCAAAATCAACAAAATAAAGTTTGTCGTCTAGTACACCCTTAAAAGCTAGTGAACCATCACACCTTCTAAAGACAGACACATCTACATTTGTGAATAGACAATTATATCCCATATTACAAAGTTGACTTACAGATAACAAATTATATCCGAGTGACTCAACTAAAAACACATTAGAAATAGAGTGCTCGGAGGAAATAGCAATTTTACCTAACCCTTTCACCTTGCCTTGGTTCCAATCACCGAATATTATTGAATCTTGGGGATCCTTGTTCTTGACGTAGGAAGAGAACATCCTCTTCTCTCCCGTCATGTGGTTTGTGCATCCGCTGTCGATAATCCAGCTTGAGCCCCCGGATGCATAAACCTGCAAGGCAAACTTAGGCTTGGGTCTTAGGTACCCAACTCTTGTTGGGTCCTACAAGGTTAGTCACAATTGTCTTAGGGACCCAAATGCAAGTTTTATCTCCCTTGCATCTTGCCCCTAACTTCCTAGCAATCACCTTCTTATTCTTTCTACAAATGGCAAATGAAGCATTGCAAGCATGATATATTGTAGAAGGTTCATTAACTTTCCTAGGAACATTAACAACATTTCTCCTAGGCATATGATGAACAACATTTCTCCTAGACATATCTCTACCATGCATATAGGAAGAACTAGAAGCAAACATGGCATGAGAATCAAAAGCATCATAAGCATTACAACTCCTATAAGCATTTCTAGACTGTCTCCTATCATGGTACATAAAAGCATGGTTCCTTTTAGCACTACTAGCCATAGGGGCCTTCCCTTTCTCCTTGGCAGAGATGGGAGCCTTATGGTTTGTTAAGTTTTTGGTTTCCCTCTTGAAGCCAAGTCCATCCTTAATTGAGGGGTGTCTACCAATCGTGTAGGCATCCCTTGCAAATTTTAGCTTATCGAATTCACTTTTGCTAGTCTTAAGTTGGGCATTAAGACTAGCCAATTCATCATTTAATTTGGAAATTGAAGCTAGGTGTTCACTACAAGCATCAATGTCAAAATCTTTACACATATTGCAAGTCATAACATGTTCTACACAAGAGTTAGATTTACTTGCTACTTCTAGTTTAGCATTTAAATCATCATTAACACCTTTTAAAGTAGAAATGGTTTCATGACAAGTAGATAGTTCACAAGAAAGCATTTCATTCCTTTTAACTTCTAGAGCAAGTGAATTTTGTGCACTAACAAATTTATCATGCTCTTCATATAAAAGGTCCTCTTGTTTCTCTAAAAGTCTATCCTTTTCATTCAAGGCATCAATCAATTCATTAATCTTATCTATTTTAGTTCTATCCAATCCCTTGAACAAACTAGAGTAATCTATTTCTTCATCACTAGACTCATCAACACTAGAAGAATCATAAGTGGCATTGTTTCGAGTACATACCTTCTTCTCCTTCGCCATGAGGCATGAGTGACGCTCGTTGGGGAAGAGGGATGACTTGTTGAAGGCGGTGGCGGCGAGTCCTTCATTGTCGGAGTCGGATGACGAGCAATCCGAGTCCCATTCCTTTCCAAGGTGTGCCTCGCCCTTGGCCTTCTTGTAACTCTTCTTCTTTTCTCTTTTGTTCCCTTTTTCCTGGTCACTATCATTATCGGGACAGTTAGCAATAAAATGACCAATCTTACCACATTTGAAGCATGAGCGCTTCCCCTTTGTCTTGGTCTTGCTTGGATGTCCCTTGCGACCCTTTAGCGCCGTCTTGCTAGGTAGCGCCACCTTGCTCCTCGTTGCCTTGAGAGCAATAGTTTGAGGCTCTTGGATTGGTCCATTTAGTGCATCGTCGACGTATCTCGCCTCCTTGATCATCATTCGCCCGCTTACGAACTTCCCAAGAACTTCTTCGGGCGACATCTTGGTGTACCTAGGATTTTCACGAATATTGTTCACCAGATGTGGATCAAGTATAGTAAAGGACCTTAGCATTAGACGAACGGCGTCGTGGTCCGTCCATCGCGTGCTTCCGTAGCTCCTTATTTTATTGATGAGGGTCTTAAACCGGTTGTATGTTTGGGTTGGCTCCTCGCCCCTTATCATCGCGAATCTTCCAAGCTCGCCCTCCACCAACTCCATTTTGGTGAGCAAGGTGACGTCGTTCCCCTCATGAGAGATCTTGAGGGTGTCCCAGATCTGCTTGGCATTGTCCAAGCCGCTCACCTTATGGTACTCGTCCCTGCACAAAGAGGCTAACAACACAGTAGTAGCTTGTGCATTTTTATGAATCTGTTCATTAATAAATATAGGACTATCCGAGCTATCAAATTTCATTCCATTCTCAACAATCTCCCATATGCTTGGATGGAGAGAGAACAAGTGACTACGCATTTTGTGACTCCAAAATCCGTAGTCCTCCCCATCAAAGTGTGGAGGTTTGCCAAGAGGGATGGAAAGCAAATGAGCATTTGAACTCTGGGGAATACGAGAGTAATCGAAAGAAAAATTCGAATTAACCGTCTTTCTTTTCTCGTAGTCGTTGTCGTCGTCCTTGTGGGAAGAAGTGGACTCGTCGCTGTCGTCGTAGTAGACGATCTCCTTGATGTGTCTCGTCTTCTTCTTCCCATCTTTGCGTTTATGGCCCAAGCCCGAGTCGGTAGGCTTGTCATCCTTCGGCTCGTTGACGAAGTACTCCTTCTCCTTATCGTTGATCATGATTCCCTTCCCCTTAGGATCCATCTCTTCGCGCGATTAGTCCCTTCGTGAAGAGAACGGCTCTGATACCAATTGAGAGCACCTAGAGGGGGGTGAATAGGTGATCCTGTGAAACTTGAAAACTTAATGCCACAAAACTTGGTTAGGCGTTAGCACAATAATGCCAAGTGGCTAGAGAGGAGTCTCAACAAAACACAATAACCACAAGAGATCAATCACAGAGATGGCATAGTGGTTTATCCCGTGGTTCGGCCAAGACCAACGCTTGCCTACTCCATGTTGTGGCGTCCCAACGGACGAGGGTTGCAATCAACCCCTCTCAAGCGGTCCAAAGACCCACTTGAATACCACGGTGTTTTGCTTTGCTTTTCTATATCCCGTTCGCGAGGAATCTCCACAACTTGGAGTCTCTCGCCCTTACACTTGAAGTTCACAAAGAAGCACGGAGTAAGGGAGGGATGAGCAACGCACACAAGACACAAAATCAGAATGTCAACACGCACACAAGTCGCAACAAGAGCTCGCAACACAACCCGACGAGTTCACAACTCAACTAGAGCTCTAGATGCTATCAAGAAGAAACAAATGCGTGGAATCGAAGTCTTGGTGCTTAGGAATGCTTTGAGTATGCTTGATGTGCTCCTCCATGCGCCTAGGGGTCCCTTTTATAGCCCCAAGGCCGCTAGGAGCCATTGAGAGCATTCCAGGAAGGCAAATCTTGCCTTCTGTCGCCTGGCGCACCGGACAGTCCGGTGCACCACCGGACACTGTCCGGTGCGGATTTCTTTCCTTCTATGGCACAGCCGACCGTTGCTGATTGAGAGCCGTTGGCGCACCGGACACTGTCCGGTGCACACCGGACAGTCCGGTGCCCTAATGTGATCGTTGGCTCGGCCACGCGTCACGCGCGGAAACCTCGGCCGACCGTTGCCCCGGCTGACCGTTGGCTCACCGGACAGTCCGGTGCCTCACCGGACAGTCCGGTGAATTATAGTCGTACGCCGTTGATGGCTTCCCGAGAGTGACGAGTTTGCCTGTGAACGGCTCACCGGACAGTCCGGTGCACCATCGGACAGTCCGGTGAATTATAGACGTACACCGCCGTCGAATTCCCGAGAGCAGCAAGTTCGCCAGAGTCAGCCTGGCGCACCGGACACTGTCCGGTGCACCACCGGACACTGTCTGGTGCTCCACCGGACAGTCCGGTGTACCCAGACTGAGCAGACTTTGGCTGAACAAAGTCATCTCTTCTCTAACTTGATTTTCCTGTTTCCAGCACTTAGACACAATACATTAGTCCATAAAACAATGTACTAAGTCTTAGAAACATACCTTTTGACATGATTTGCACTTTGTCCACCACTTTGCATAGATTAACACAAAAGCACTTGTGTTGGCACTCAATCACCAAAATACTTAGAAATGGCCCAAGGGCACATTTCCCTTTCAGTGCTCTCGTGGAACGTCTGTGGTTTAGGCGATCCGGATAAATGCACTATCATTCGTGATGTTATCTCCCTTCCCTCCCCGTCCGTTGCTTGCCTACAAGAGTCCAAACTTTGCGACCTCAGCTGTCTAAAAGCGCGCTCGTTTTTGCCTAAAAATCTACCCAGCTTTCTCTGCCTCAACGCTGTCGGTTCCAGGGGGCGCCGTGACCGCCTGGGACAGCGCTGTGCTTGAACTCACGTCCAGCATCTCTCGCTCTTTCTCCCTCACCACCACCTTCAGCTCACACCTTGCCGACGCGCCCCTCACCATCACCAACGTTTATGCCCCATCCAACCACCAGGACTCCCCAACCTTCCTTGCTGAACTCTCAGACCTCCTCCCCAGCATCTCAGGTCCATGGCTACTGATCGGTGACTTTAACATGTTGTGCGGTGCTGCTGACAAAAACCAGGGTCACCTGGATAACCACCTCTGCTCCATGTTCAACAGCACCATTAACTCCCTTGCCGTTGCCGAACTCCAGTTACAGGACTGCCTCTTCATCTGGTCCAACATGCGATTGCGACACAGCAGCTGCGTCGAAGCTAGATTAAATCAATCACTGTTGGAGGCCGTGAACTCTCTAGCCACGCTGGTAAAAGTGCTGCTGTCACAGAATTCTTCAAAGAGCTCATGAGCTGCAAAGGCCCTGCGAGGCGGGATTTCAGCTTGGACACACTTTACAGCGGCTGCCCCGTGCCAGTTCGTCGCTGGACGCCCCCTTCCTGGAGTCTGAAGCAACTCGTGATGTGCGATCGATGAACCAAAACAGCGCGCCGGGCCCTCATGGTTTTGGCCCCAGTTTCTACCTCGCGACTTGGGAGACGGTCCGCCCTCAGATATTGCAGATGCTGGCTGCTTTTTACTCTAGTAATATTCAGCTCAGCAGGATCAACCGTGCTTTTGTGGTGCTATTGCCAAAAAAACTGCACCTGTGCTCATCAGCGATTTCCGCCCTATCTGCCTCCAGAATTGCAGCGTGAAGATTATTTCCAAAATCCTTACCACACGGCTGCAACGTGAAATTCACAGCCTCATCTCATTGGATCAAACCGGCTTTCTTAAGGGCAGGTCGATCTCTGAAAATTTCGTCTACGCCCTGGAACTCATCCAATGCTGTCACAAGAGGAGGTCCCCTACCATAGCACTGAAATTGGATTTTGCGAAAGCTTTCGACTCCGTCCACTGGGATGCGCTGCGTTGTGTCCTGCGCGCTCGTGGGTTCAGTGTACGATGGCAGAACTGGATAGACAACCTTCTTAACACATCACTGTCCGCTGTGCTGATGAACGGTTGCCCCGGACCCTGGTGGAGCTACAGCAGGGGCCTTCATCAGGGTGATCCACTGTCGCCATATTTGTTCTTGCTGGTGGCTGACGTCCTGCAAACTCTCATAAAGCGTGATGGTCGTGTCAAACACCCCCTAGCCCCTACAGAATCCTGTGTTGTGCTACAATATGCGGATGATACTATGATTGTGATGGAAGGGAACCCGGCCCATGTGTGTGTACTGAAACAGCTCCTGGACAGCTTCAGCAAGGCAACTGGGTTGTGTATAAATTTTCAGAAAAGTGTGCTGGTTCCAATTCACATGAATGAGACTGCCGTCCAACAATGTGTATCCCTGCTCGGTTGTCGGCGTGAAGGTTTCCCACAGACATACCTAGGGCTCCCTCTCTCCCTAACAAAGACTAGGCTTTCACCCTTTGTTCCATACATGGCGAAAACAGACAAGTACTTAGCAGGCTGGCAAGCCGCTCTCCTCAATCCAATGGGTCGCCTGGTGCTGATCAACTCGGTTCTGGACAGCCAGCTTGTATACGTCATGAGCTCCTTGCAGCTGCTTTCAGGCTTCGTGAAGAAAGTGGACAGCAAACGTCGCTCCTTTTTGTGGTCTGGGAAGGACAGCTGCTCCGGTGCAAAATGCCTGATCGCCTGGGGCAACGTCTGTTCAGACAAAAGTGAGGGGGGCCTGGGCGTCACCGATCTGATTACAAGGAACACCTGCCTACTCCTCAAGTTGCTACATTGGATCTTCACTGCCTTGGATTCTTCCTGGGCCGGCTGGGTCAGAGGGCGAGTCTGCTTAGCCACGCTGACAGGGGACCTGTCTGGTGACCACTGGACGACCCTGCGCGCCCTGCTCCCTCTCTACAGATCAATTACCACGTGCTTGATCAAAGATGGTCGGTCGACAGCATTCTGGTTTGATGCCTGGCTTGGGGGAGATGATCTGTCTACCAAATTCCCATCTCTGTTCAGTCATGCCAAGAAAACTGAGATCAGCGTGCAGGAAGTCCTGGAAACTGGTCTTTCGGCGCACCTCGTGCCACGCCTGACCCCCCAAGATGTTGCAGAGCGAGATGCGCTTCAGTTGGTCCTTGACGACGTGATGCTGTCCGAGGCGCCGGACGTACGCCACTGCCCCCTAGCTGCCGCTGGAGGCAACCTGCACACTGGGGGGCTTTATCGTGTCCTCCGCAATGGCGAGGGAATGCACAGCACCGAGGCTTCTTTTGTTTGGCAAAACCAAGCCCCCCCTCGGGTGCGTTTCTTTGGTTGGCTTGTCAACAACGGCCGCGTCCAATGCCGCGTCAATCTGGCCAGGAAGAGGATTGTTGAAGATGCTACGTGTGAGATATGTGGGCAAGCTCCCGAGGACACGGCACACATCTTCATCCATTGCGGTTTTGCCTCCCGCTTCTGGGGTGTTTTGGGTGTACAGATTGCCCCGGGCCACAGCAACGTCCTCCTGAGCCTGCTAAGGCCGCCTACGGTTCCGACGAAACACTACAACATGTTTATCCTTCTCTGTTGCTGGCAGCTGTGGAAACGCAGAAACGATGTGGTATTCCGCGGGGAAAGATCGCCGCTCGCAACAACCATGTTACTGTGTCGCTCTGAAGCTGAATTATGGAGATGCAAGCTGCGACAAGAAGACTATCATATCGTGGCTGCTTGGTGTCGTGTTTTGTGTGTAACATAGCATAATTCCATCGATGTAACCCCCCACCCCCATGCTGTAAAAAACTGGGCGTTTTGGCCACAAAGGAATGAAAATTCAGGTGGGGACCCTCTCCCCTCCGGTGACATTCAAAAAAAATGTTGCAACCATGTTTTCTAGTTCAGTAACATCTCTAGTGGGGGATGATCACAAACATTATTTTGGACTGATCGTTGGCTACAAGGCCAAGTCCTTACTGATTTGGCACCGACTCTCACCTCACAGGTGCCCAAGAAAATTCTTTTTACTAGGACCATGAGACATGGTGTGACTGAAAATAGATGGGTACATGATATATCAGGAAGCCTGCCTATGCAATTCTTCCTTGAATAGAGCAATTTTTAGGATTGGTGGCATACTGCAGAAAGGTCGATTCCCAAAGCTCAGGTGAAAGGATTCAACCCAATTGTGATTCTGGTTATTTGGTGGCTATGGAAACATAGGAACAAGTGTGTGTTTGAGGGGGCACACCTAGCACCAACGCCATTCTTCAGAATATCAAGAATGATGCTTAGCTATGGTGTCTAGTAAGGGCTGCAGGCTTGAGAAAAGTGTGGCCCTAGTCCTTGTGTTTTGAAGAGGGTCAGATTGTTAGTTTGTTTTTAATTCCTCTATAATGTAATGATTTGCTTTGTCTGTCACCTTTAACGACGATTTGTTTGGTCCTCTTTGGACCTTTTTATTTCCTTCTTAATATAATGATGCGTAGTTCTCCTGCGCGTTCGAGAAAAAATATATTCCAAATGCTTATCCTATATTTCGAATATCTGGTTTTTAGATGATTTTATAAAATGCTAGTGTGCAATCAATTAGTATAGTTTGTGATTTAGTTTTGTATTGTACTCCCTCCAGTTTTGATTTAATTGTCGTTTTGATGTGTTGAGGTAGGAATCCAAAAGATTAACGTCCATTAGCTGATGGTTAGTTCCCGGGGGCAAAGAGCAACCACAATGCAACATCCTAATCGTCGAGCCTGCACAAGGCAAAGCAAAAGCTAACAAATAAACGTGCACACAAAAGCACCACAAAAGCTAGCAAATGTGTGCATTTAATTGTCAGAACATTGATGTGACCGCAAACAAAATACACTCTTTTTTGGCATATATTCAAATCAGTTTGGCATGGTGGCTGCCGCATCACCAAGCGCATGACCGCCATCGAGGAGATGGCCGCCATGAGCCCATGGCAGTGCTCTACAGCGACAAGGCATCTGAAAGTAGCCTAGAGGGGGTGAATAGACTGGACCTATAAAAATTTCACTATAAACTACAGAATAATGACAAACAAACAGTTCAACTAGTACAGGCCGGTTCAACCGCTATTGAGGTCGATTGAACCACTCTGAACCAGTCCAACTGCGAGAATAGATCTAGGCTAAGAACAACGCACGAATACAATGTGAGATTCTTCTGAGATAAGAACATGGGGGATAAACTAAGCGTAGGAGATGAGGAATACGAGTGGAGCACCTCCACAAGATCCACACACCTAGAACAACACTCTTTGCCTTCCTTGCCAAGGATAAAACAAAACAAATGAATTCAAGCAAAAACACCTGAGGTTCGGCCATACCACAAAGGTGTCCTACTCCCCATTGAGGCGCCCACAAGGGTCAGGTCTTTTCCAACCCTAGTCCTCCACAAGCTAACTACAAAAGTCAATGCAAACTCTTTTCTCAAATCGCCTCGGAGAGAGGGTGATACAAACTTCTTGGGTCATCCACAAGTTTAGATACTCCCAAGCAACCTCAATCTGTCAAGGAACTCGAAGGTTCCAAGAACAACAAATTCGCTCAAGAGGTGTGTGCAACAAGCTCAAGAGATGAGAAAGAGAGAGGAGAGGGAAAACAAATCGAGAGTCACGAACTCAAACCTTACACCAAGGGCTCTTCAATCAAGCAATTTGGGAGCGATTTCAGGTGTGAGCTTGCCTCAAGTTATTTCAGCAATGAATGCAGGGAGTAGCTGAATGTCACACCCAGATTTAAGGGACAAAACTGGGTGTGTCTCATATGTGCGCCAAAGAAGATCAACACATACAATGACTCAATGTATAGAGACGAATGCCACAATCTTTATTACATAACGAAATGTATTACAAAATAACTGATAATGAAAAAATGAACTAATTTCATTATTGTCCCTTGGCGCCAACAAGCTGACTGGGAGACGATAGACCTCGTCGAATTCCTCGTAGTAGTCTTCCTCCGGGGCTACCTGCTCTTCACCTGTGGGGGAGTTTTATTGCAAGATTGAGCTCACAGATATACTAGTTTTACACTCTTCATAGGTTGCACATCTTTACCCACAAGATGTGTTCCCTTTGTCGCCTCGGGTTGATCGGGCCCTTAAACACTACCAAGGTGAGTAGGCGAGGGTACATTGCGAGGCCTTTATAAAGTTCCACTAGAGGAGAGAACCAGCTACGGTTTTCGAGCCGAAAGTGGTATAGGAATCCCTCGTCCGAAAAGCTAAAAAGACAGTCCGACCCAAGGACCTCCCTACACCTGCATCCTCCACCCCGCTTGCCCCTTTCGGGAAAGGATTAACTAACACTAGCTTTCCTAATTAGTCAGTCAAGGGCGTCCCATTCCACCCTTTTGGTAGCACGGTTATCTCAAGTTAAGCTTCATGTTCCAGTTAACACCATAATCATATCATGAACATTTAAATAAACCAATAAAAATAGTAAAGCATGATCATGAATCATTTGTATCTTAACACCCAAAACCACATAGAGCAATAGCAAATACTACCCAAAAGCAAGGTGTAAAGTAATCAAACTAGGGTGGTTTTTTAGGTCCCATCACTTCAACCTGAGCATAACATGGTAGTTAACATGAACATTATTGGGTAAAGAAAAGTGATCAAGGGCACAACTTGCCTTCAACGAGCTCCTGCTCAGTATTTTTCACCTGCTGAGTTCCGGGTTTCTCAATCACTTGCTTGTCTACTCGTAACAATGCAAACAAACATGGTATGGGCAAAAATTAACATCACACCAAACATGAGAGCAAACTACAATATAATGTTCTATGTGTAGGTACGAGATCGTAGGTTCGAGAACGGCTAAATTCGGGTTTAGAATGAATAAGATATGGTTTTCCAAAGTTGTAAGTGATTAAATAATTTCCATGCTAACATAAATCATTTGAGAACTATATTAAACAGAAGTAACTAATTTATTCCAGGTCACATCTTGATCATAAATCTTGGTCAAATTCTAATTGTGAGCAGGTTAATCTTTATCAAAAGTTAGTCAATTGAACATAAGCTAAATGAATTTTTGATTGTACAAGTATGTGAAATGTCACACATAGTACTGTTAGTGCGTAGAAAATTTTATTACTAAGCTAACACAACTAGAACGGTTCAAAAAGGAGTTAAAATAAGCAAAATATGGATTTACAAGTTCTTATATTTATTTGTATACACAATAATTAATTTTTGGATTAAATCTATAATTATGGAGAGATTCAGAGAACAAAAGAAAGACCTGCATATGGTCTTTATAGACTTGGAGAAGGCTTATGATAAAGTACCTAGGAGTGTAATGTGGTGGGCCTTGGAAAAACACAAAGTAGCAACAAAGTACATTAATCTTATTAAAGATATGTACAGTAATGTTGTGACAAGTGTTCGAACAAGTGATGGGGACACCGATGACTTTCCAATTAACATAGGACTACATCAAGGGTCGGCTTTGAGCCCTTATCTTTTCGCTTTGGTGATAGATGAGGTCACAAGGGACATACAAGGAGATATACCGTGGTGTATGCTTTTTGCCGATGATGTGGTACTTATTGAGGAGAGTAGGAGTGGTGTTTCGCAAAAGTTGGAATTGTGGAGGCAGACGCTGGAAGCAAAAGGTTTTAGGCTTAGTAGGTCTAAAACGGAGTATATGAAGTGTGATTTCAGTGCCATGGGGTATGAAGATGGCGATGTTAGTCTTGATGGGCAAGTGGTACCCAAGAAAGACACTTTTCGTTACTTAGGATCAATGCTTCAGAAGGATGGAGACATCGATGAGGATGTCAGTCATAGAATTAAAGCTGGATGGTTGAAGTGGCGGCAAGCGACGGGTGTCTTATGCGACCCCCGGGTGCCACACAAACTAAAAGGCAAATTCTACAGGACAGCAATCCGGCCGGCTATGTTGTATGGAGCAGAATGTTGGCCCACTAAAAGACGACATGTCCAACAACTATGTGTGGCAGAGATGTGTATGTTGCGCTGGATATGTGGCCACACAAGGAGAGACCGAGTCCAGAATAATGATATACGAGAGAGAGTAGGAGTGACGCCAATTGAGGAGAAGCTTATGCAACATCGTTTGAGATGGTTTGGACATATCCAACGAAGATCTGAAGAGGCACCAGTGCATATCGGAATAATTAGGCGTCCCGAGAATGTGAAGAGAGGTAGAGGTCGACCAACCTTGACATGGACAGAGGCTGTGAAGAGGGACCTGAAGGAGTGGAATATTGATAAAGAGCTCGTCGTGGATAGGAAGGGGTGGAAGTGTGCAATTCACGTGCCAGAACCTTGATTTATAGTTTCGCTTTTCCTCTTTAATCGTTTGATCTTTTCTTGTGCCCATTTAGATCTTGCTGGTTCTTGTGGGTTTTATCTCTTTTATGTGTTTCCCCGTTTCGTCGTTTTTCGGTTCTCCTTTGCCTTTGTTTCCCCTTTTTTTCTTTGGGGGTTGAGCTTTGAGGTTTTCATATGGGGTTTCATCTCTAGCCTACCCCAACGTGCTTGG
Organism: Zea mays; assembly: GCF_902167145.1. NCBI lineage: Eukaryota > Viridiplantae > Streptophyta > Magnoliopsida > Poales > Poaceae > Zea > Zea mays. Next base: position 187,565,302 of record NC_050096.1, on the reverse strand, counting down.
GACAAAAAGGCTTTGTTGTTGTTGTTGTAAATCTATAATTATGGACTGCGGCCACCATTTCTTCGAAATTCAGGGTTCTTTATGCAAGAAAAAGGACTCTGTTGTAATGGTTCTATAGTAACCGCGGATGGTGGGTTAATTCTACATAAAGGTGAGGTCTCTTTTGCAAAAGCGACTAGCCGAAGGGGATGCATCAGTCGGATCCGTTCGATTTGAGATTGGCGACCCATATTAGACCGACCCATGGCTGAAACGGTACATACTCACGACCTTCGATCCCAAGACTAATGGTCTAGATTTAATGAAAGCGAGATCTAATCCGAATCATTGATCATAGCTTAGACGACCCCTGATCGTTTCTATCAAACCATTTCACCGATCTACTATATAACGCTGATCCTCCGATCGGCGGCGTCGATTGACTCTGGCCGAAGCGGCACCCACTAATCTAATCTCCACCGCCCCTGCGGGATCCAATGGTCAGAACCTCGTCGTCTCCCTTCCTCGGATCACGGACGGCGGTGCCCAGCCACCCGCGATGGAGGGCTCCGGCGAGCTTATCGGCGTTCGCGATAAGGCCCCACGAGCTATCCCGAGAGCGTCTACTTGAAGTACAAAATAAGGCGAATAACATGGGATTGTTATTACTGATGTTCGCGCTATATGGAGCTCCAACCACGATGAGGGGTAGTTAGCGGCGGTGGACAAACGTCGACGAGGAATTCAGACAGCCCTGACCACCAGGATCGCCCAAGAGGGCCTCGTCTACGCGTGGAGCACCCTGGTGATGCTCCTGAGCACCCACCCGACGCTTGGTTCTCCATGTGTTAGCGTTGCGCCCACGGCGGCGAACTTCCCCTCTCCTCTCTCACAGCCCACGCACGCGATAAATCCTGATCTGTTGTGTGGTGCTTTCTGTTCCTCGGTTTGATGGACAAGAGGGTCGCGGCGGCCGGTGGCGGTCTCAGTCTTATACCTAGGGCGAGGGGGTCTCTTCCGCATGCGCTCAGCTGGCACGGCCGCAGTGGCTCCAGTTCGTGCGCAACAAACTCGGCGATGGCAATGTCGACATCCGGGTCCCACCGGGCAGCAAAACGGAGGTGCGTGAGTGGCGGGCCGAGTGGGTAAGCGGGCGGCCGCGGGTGAGGTGGGAGAGGGCTAGCCGAATGCGGAGTCAAGGCACGCGCGGGGAAAGTGGGTCCAACTTTTTTGCAAATTGGCCCTTTTCGTGTTTTTTTGCACAATTATGCCCCTGGCAGTTTCATTTCAAAAAATGGACCCTATGCTCGGCACCATCATCATTGGCGCCTAGCTAGGGTGTGCTGGCGCCAACAGTTTTGGCATGCATACGTCAGATGCAGGTATGAGGTGGATTCTACGTGTCACCTACCTCGGCGCCATAGATCTTGGCGCCGAGGTAGGCGCCCGGTCAAAGCCGCTACCTCGGCGCCAAGATCTATGGCGCCGAGGTAGGTGCCTATAAATAGGACCCTACGTGTAACTGGTTGGTGTGCTCGTTCCAATTCTTCGAAACTAGAGATATCAGCCTAATTTATAGGATGTCTAGGCGTGGTAAATCTGCTAAACAAAGGTAAGTTTTGGATCCGCCTCTTATTTTTTGAGTCTATTATATTTGTGATTGTTATAGAGCTTATGGAAATTTAGGAAGGGTCCTTTGACCGGAACTGCCTTCGACCCGCTGCCTTTGCCAAGTGGTGTTCCAGTGCCTATGTGTTTTTGTGGTGATCCTTGTAAGATTGATAAGTCTGAGGATCATGAGACTTATCGACAGAGGTATTGGATGTGTGCTAACTTTGCATTTGAGCCAACTATTGTTCAACGTCGGATGAATTTAATGGTGAGAATATTCTTATAATATGTTCACAATTTAATGGTGAATGTTTTTTTGCATACTAATAATTGACTGTTTTGTAGACTCCTCCACCACTATGTGATTTTGAGCAGTGGATTGACACAGAAATATCAGAGAAAGACAAGAAGTGGTTGGATAATCTTAAAAAGTGGGATGCAGAGGACAAAGAGAGGATTGAGAAAAGACGAGAGGAGCTTGCTGCCGAGCAACAACGTGAAGACGAGCAGAAAATGAGGCGTGTTGCTGAATGCAGGGAAGAGAAGGAGAAGAAGCTTGAGCGTGCACATCGCGCAAAGGAAGCAATGAAGGACAACCCTGATGCATTTCGCAAGGGCAAATGGCCCCGTTGCACTCAGTAGTCTAGGTGTTTCATTTGAAGTTATGTAATAATGAACTTATTATTCGGTATTATGTATTGTCAAAAATGATATTTGGTAATGAGTTACCTTCAAATTGATGAAAACGACATAAATACGCAATTGATGAAAACTACATTTAAAGCAATTGTTGAAGGCGACTTGAAGCAATTGATAAAGATAATCAACACGCTGAAAGCAATTGTTACAGAAGAGTTTTCTAGTAGTGCTCCCACATTCCAAATTGTGTGGACCCTTCTCCATAGTATCCTCCCATTTTTGTTGTCTGCTGTGGGAGCGGTGGAGACGTCGGAGGACCAACATTCTTTTTGTGACAAGGGCAGCAACAATATGGATCTGGGCATACTTGCTCCTGTGAAACACCACCATTGTTGTTGTCTCTTTCATCCTCATCATTTATGTTGCTTACTTCCCTCTCTAGATCAAATATCCTATTCTGTAGGTAGGATATGTATTCCGCATGAGGAAAAATCGGACGAGGATCTACCCAACGAGTGAACCCACAATTCTCCTTGACCAATGAATGCTGCATAAATGTTTATAGTTAGTTTCACTGAACAACAAAAGTATTTAGAACAAAGGATTAGAAATTAATTTTTACATATGCATAAGGACATCTGAAGAAACGACGGCCTCCATCAATTCCATCCTCAACGAACATCTGCACGAAGCAATCCTAACCATGCATGCACTTCGGCCAATCTTCTCTCCTATTATCGTAGGACCTAAGTCTAAAGGAATACCTCATATGTCCCTGACTGTAAATCAAAACAATCAACAGTGTGTGTGTTTGCCCTTTCCTTTGCCTTCTCTAGAAAGGTCTTAGGTTTTGGAGCCCATCTCTCTCCCTCATTCTGCAATCCAACTGCATGGGTGTGTCTATCATTAAACCATGCCACAAGCTTGTAAAAGGTAAATGTTACTATAGCAGTGACCGGCATACCACATATGCCCAACAATAATTTGTTGAATGACTCGGCCATGTTACTACACTGGAACTCATATCTCCATCCACCTAAGTCGTGAGCTCTCGTCCACTTCTCCAAATCCGGCATCAATCCATTCAACCAATCTCTGCCTTCGGCATTTGTTGCGACTTTGAGCTTTTCTAACTTTTCTCTAAAGAACTTGTCTTCCAGCTGGCGACATGTCTCCTGGAAAAGCTCAAAGTTATCCTTGACACCATCTGTCGGTGTTTCGAAACCCGGGGGGTCCCTGGACTAACGAGTAAATCGTCGCCGCGTGCCCCAGCCCAGATGGGTCGGCGCGAGGCGGAACGCGAAGGGGGGAGAAGCGGCCGGAGGGAGACAGGCGTGGGAGTGTGGAACCCGCGGCCTTCGTGTTAGCCTCGCGCCTAGGTCGGGTGCGCTTGCAGTAGGGGGTTACAAGCGTCCACGCGGGAGGGAGGGAGCGGCCTTGCGCGAGCGCCGTCCCGTCCTTCCCCGCGCGGCCAACCCTCTGTAAGAGGGCCCTGGTCCTCCCTTTTATAGGCATAAGGAGAGGATCCAGGTGTACAATGGGGAGTGTAGCAATGTGCTAACGTGTCTAGCGGTGGAGAGCTAGCGCCCTAAGTACATGCCATCGTGGCAGCCGGAGAGGTTTTGGCACCCAGTTCGCGTGATGTCGTGGCCGTCAGAGGAGAGCTGGAGCCTGGCGAAAGGACAGCTGTCGGGGCTGTCGCGTCCTTGCTGACGTCCTCTTGCTTCCGTAAGGGGCTGAGAGCCGCCGTCGTCACAGGGCATGCGGGGCGCCATCATTACTCGTATGGTGGAGCGAGCCAGATGGGACGCCGGTCTTGTTCCTCGTAGCCTGAGTCAGCTCGGGGTAGGGTAATGATGGCACTTCCTATCGATGTGGTCGGTCCGTGCCCTAGGTTGGGCGAGGTGGAGGCTCCTCCGAGGTCGAGGTCGAGTCTGTCTTCCAAGGTCGAGGTCGAGTCCGAGCCCCTGGGTCGGACGAGGCAGAGACCGTCGGCTGAGGTCAGGGCTGAGTCCGAGCCCTAGGGTCGGGCGAAGCGGAGTCCGTCGTCTTCTGGGGTTGAGCCCGAGTCCGAGCCCTGGGGTTGGGCGAAGCGGAGTTCGTCGTCTTCCAGGGCTGAGCCCGAGTCCGAGCTCTGGGGTCGGGCGAAGCGGAGTTCGTCGTCTTCCGGGGCTGAGCCCGAGTCCGAGCCCTGGGGTCGAGCGAAGCGGAGTTCGTCGTCTTCCGGGGCTGAGCCCGTGTCCGAGCCCTGGGGTCGGGCGAGGCGGAGTTTCCTATGACGCCTGAGGCCGGACTTGGCTGCTGTCAGCCTCACTCTGTCGAGTGGCTCAGCAGTCGGAGCGGCGCAGGCGGCGTTGTCCTCTTGTCAGACCGGTCAGTGGAGCGGCGAAGTGACTGCGGTCACTTCGGCTCTGTCGACTGGAGGGCATGCGTCAGGATAAAGGTGTCAGGCCACCTTTGCATTAAATGCCCCTGCGATTTGGTCGGTTGGCGTGGCGATTTGGCCAAGGTTGCTTCTGGGTGAAGACTGGGCCTCGGGCGAGCCGAAGGTGTGTCCGTTGCTTGAGGGGGTCCTCGGGCGAGACGTAGATCCTCCGGGTCGGCTGCCCTTGCCCGAGGCTGGGCTCGGGCGAGGCGCGATCGCGTCCCTCGAATGGACCGATCCTTGACTTAATCGCACCCATCAGGCCTTTGCAGCTTTGTGCTGATGGGGGTTACCAGCTGAGATTTAGGAGTCTTGAGGGTACCCCTAATTATGGTCCCCGACACCATCCTTACGCAGAAGATTCTCAGCAAGGTGTCGAGTACACCACCTGTGATGCAAAGGAGGGTACCCATCGATCTGCTCACGGACCGCGTTGAGTATTCCCTGGTGCCGATCTGATATTACACCAACTTCCCATCCTGGGCCAACCACATGTATCCGGACCAGTCGCAGGAACCACCCCCAACTGTCTTTGTTCTCTTTCTCAACCAGAGCAAATGCTAGGGGAACTAGCTTGTTGTTTGCATCAATGGATATGGCAATTAGAAGAGTGCCCTGGTACTTGCCAAGAAGAAACGTGCCGTCAATTGAAAAGACAGGACGACAATGCCGGAAGGCATCCACACACTGGGGAAAGCACCAGAAAGCACGGAAGAATATCTGTCTCCCATCAAGCCATGCATTTGGTTTAGGGATGTACTCATAATGCATGCCTGGATTGACCGCCTTCATTGCATTTAAAAGAACAGGTAGCTGCTCGTACCCAGACTCCCAGTCCCCATATATCATCTTCCACGCACACTGCTTAGCCCTCCAAGCTTTACCATATGTTATCTTGTACCCATCAAACACATTCTCCACGATCCCCATGATTGTCCTAACCTTCATATTTGGTTCCGACTGCAGTATTCCCATAAGTCGCTTTCCAATGAGGGTTGATGTCAATTGACGATGTTTCATCGTTAACTCATGTTCAGCACATGTGTGTGGCCCCACTACTTTTGTTATCTTTCACTCTGCGGTGATCTTTTGTATCCTAGCACAAACCCTCCATGCACAGTTGTCCTTGTCGCAAACAACCGTGTAACGACGTTTCTCGTACGAATGAAGTACTCTATACGGCCTCTTACGTAAGACTGCGTAATGCTGCAGCCACCTCTTCAAGGCAGTTAGGTCCTTGAAGACCCTACCCTTTTCAATCATCATGCTAGGACCGGCCTCAGGAGCATCTAGCAACTCATCATCCCTTCCTTCTGCATTTGCTTGATGAGAAAGACTAAGATCGCTGAACTCATGCACTCTAGGATCCCGACCGTCTGGAAAAACACGTTGCAACATCTCAATGTCACTCTCTGTGAGTTCACCAACCGGGCGATCATCATCTGAATCGGCAGCCATAGCAAAGGCGTATGGCTCCTCTTCATTCCTAAACTCAGGACTGTTGGAGGCAATAAAACCATCACCGAAGCAGCCACGTGCCTCGGCCTGAGGATCAACCACAAGAGTAGGGGTCTCTCCTGCAACATGTACAAGATAATCAGTCCCACGTCAAATGGAATGAGCAAAGTGCTCATGGTCCAAAATGAAGATGTAATGCCAATAAGACTTACTGCAATTGGTTTGTGCCAAAGGGATACACGCAGCTAAATCTGTCTGCAGACCATCTCCTGGCTGACTTAATGGGATCAAATTGGGGCCAGATTGAGCATCAGGAACAGTTGGCACATCATCGATAGCACGATCAAAGTCTTTAGGGGGACGATCTATGACAACCGGACGCACCACAACCTCCATTAGTTGCAAATGGGTCTTCATAGCCGAAGTAATATAATTATCCCAATCCAGTTGACAATCAATTGGGATGACTCGTCTTATGACATTTGGTGGATGACCAATATTAAGCACTCCGTCAACCGCAATGTCATCATCTTCATGGTAACCTAGCTTTTGTTTAGCCTTTGTAAACAAATCACTCAAGGAGGGTCTACCATCGAATAGTACCGGCACGTGTCGCATGTCAATGAACTTGGCATTTCCATACGGATCTTGTTCCACATTGCCTCCATGATATAAGCTCAAAAAATTGTCCATCTATTTGAAACACGAATTAAACATTCAATATAAATTGTGGATGGTTATTGCCTAACCACAACCCACTAATTACTAGCTACATAACTATAAATATAACCACAACCCACTAAAATACTACCAACCTTATAACTAACTACTAAATAACTAATTATAAATTTTGACAGCACCTCCCCTGCGTGGGGAGGATATAAAAACCCGCACATTCAACTCACATTCATCATATTCGATCAAATTAGCATTTATCAAATTCATTATAACGACAATCACATTCAACAAACAACTTTTTATATCAACAAAACTAACAATCCTAACAAAAATGCTAACACATTAACTAAAAATACTAACAAAATGCTTAAAAAATTACCTAAACGGCGGCTGCGAGGGAGCGGGAAGCGGGCAGTGGCGGCGGCCGGCGCGGGCTGGGCGCCTGGCAGGGGCGGCGGTCGACGTGGGCTGGGCGCGGAGAACGGGCGGCGGCCGGCGCAGCAACCTCGCGGCGGGGGCGGGTGCCGACGGCCGGCGCGGGCTGGTCGCGGGGAAGGGCCGCCGTGCGTGGCGAAGGGGCAGGGGCGGCGTCCGCGGCGGCGCCGGGCTCGGGAGCAGCCGCGGGGGCGAGCTCGGCGGCGGGCGCGCGGGCAGGCGCGCGGCGAGCTCGGGGGCAACCGCGGGGGCGAGCTCGGGGGCGGGCGCGCTGGCAGCCGCGGCGAGCTCGAGGGAGGCGGGTGCGGTGGGCGGCGGCGCGGGTATTGGCGGCGGGCGGCGGCGAGCTCGGGACAGGCGGCGAGAGGATGAGTTTGGCGGGGACGGGACTGGTTTGACCGGTATAAAGGGGGTTGGCGCCAAGATCTGTGGCGCCGACCCCCCTGACAGGATTTTTGCCGCCGACAAGGGGGTCGGCACCAAGATCTATGGCGCCGACCCCCTGGAACTCGCCACATCAGCTGCCACGTATTAAATTGATGGCGCCAAAGATGGTGGCGCCAGCATGCGATGCCTCGGCGCCAATGATGACGGCGCCGAGCTAAGGGTTCATTTTTTGAAATGAAACTGGCAGGGGCATAATTATGCAAAAAAACCCAAAAAGGGCCAATTTGCAAAAAAGTTGGAAAGTGGGTCGATTCCAGGGGTTTTGCCCCGGTTTGGATTTATATTCTCCTTTCTTTTTCTTTTATCTTTTATTTTATAATTTCTAGTTTATTTCCTATTCCTTATTTGAATTTTCAAATTCCAACTTTGAATTTTGACTAGATTAACCTTCGGTATTTTAAACCCTCCAATTAAGTGTGCAACCAAAGAAAATCCAACATGATGCATAATTTCGAATATTTAGTTAGTATGTAAAAAAAATATGCCTCACTAATAATACATTGGTTACCATAAATCCTTATTTTATTCTCTAAAGACTTTATTAATACAATAACACCATACATATATTTATAAATGTATTTAGAGGTTTACACTAAAGTAAATGAGGAGAAAGACGGAAGGGGTATTTATAGAGGCACCTGCAAAGGAGCTGACAGATTGAACTTTCTGCGTGGAAAGCGGTTGAACTGCCCCCCAAATCTAGTTGAACTAGTTTTGACCAGAGCCAAATCAAGTTCAAAATGTTTAGTTTGACTAGAGGTCAACTAACAAAACCGGTTAAACTTCCCCCTAGGGCCGGTTAAACCATATGGCCCGTCAGTCTCCTAGTCAGACTGGTAGGAATGTAATATTATTCGGAAAATATACGTCCGGATCCGGATTCGAAGATGGTGAACATTGGTTTGGATGGAATTTTTGAATATTTGGACTTTTTCGGATAACGGATACGAATACGGATATTCTGTTCGTGAAAGTTGCCTAGAGGGGGGTGAATAGGCGAAACATGTAAATTATAAACTTTGAACACGAACTTCACCCGGGGTTAGTATTAGAAACAAATAATAATGAATACGGAGTGTGGAAGAGAGGTGCTCTTGCTATGAGTTGCTCAATCAATGCGGATAACTTTGGGAGTTAACTCAAAAGATTGAGAGCAAGAGAACTTAGAGAGAGGGAGAGAGAGAATCAAATCGTATAGTAATGATTAACACAAATGAACATGACGATTTGTTTCCCGAGGTTAGGTTCTAATGAACCTACTCTCTGTTGAGGAGGCCACGAAGGACGGGTCTTTTTTAACACTTTTCCTCTCTCAATCGATCACTCAGACCAGTTGAGTGCTTCTTCTTAATCTCAAGGATCATAAAAACCCCGCAAGGATCACCACACACTTAGGTGTCTCTTGCTAGCTTTACAAGTCATTAGAGAGTTTAGAAGAAAATGAAGAAAGCACGATTAAAAGCCAAGCAACAAGAGCAACAAATGAACACGGATCACTCTCTCAAGTCATTAAACACTAAATATCACTAGTCACAATTGTGGTACTTGGAGAGGATTGGAAGCATTGAATATGTCTTGGAATGAAATTCTTGCTCTTGTATTTAATATGTGTGGAATTGCTTGGGTGAAGTGAATGAAGGTGGATGGGGTTGTATTTTACCACTAACCACTTCCTAGCCGTTGCTCCTTTCCTGTCGACCGTGGACGGTCCGTGCCCCTAGTCCAGAGGGTCCGCCCCTGCATATCAACGGCTAAAATCCCAATAGTCAGCAGTAACGACTATATCAGCAGCTACAAGTGCATTTAATGTGCCGTCAGATTATCAAACAAAGTAGTCGCGGACGGTCCGGCCGTGCACCCCGGACGGTCCACGAGGACGCTAAAAATGCATTTTACCGAACCCGTCACCTTCGGGTTTTTCTGGTTTTTCAACGGTCGGACGGTCCACGCCTGATGCCGGACGGTCCGTGCTTGGTCTTGGACGGTGCTCGCTTCTCCTTCGGACAGTCCGTAGTGTTATGTAAGGCCCAAAATTTGTATAAATAATAATAATAAATATATGAAGAAATAAAATAGCAAAATCAGATATCTCAAATTATACGTGAGTGTTGAAACTTGAGAACTGAATTTTGAAAACCAAGAATTATTTTAGAAAAGAGGTAATAGAAAGTTTTCTATTCAACCAAATGATTATGCATGTCATTAAATAATGCACCATAAGCATTTATTTACATGAATATTTAATTTTGAAGTAACTTTTACTTCTTACCCCACATTCAAAATACTATTTTTCTAAAAAGAAAGAAAACAATATGAGTATTTCTCATATTTCAAACATCTATCAAACAAATAAATCAATGAAAATAAATATATATCTATTGCTTCATAATTGATTTTGAGTATGTATTAAAAATTTGAATTCCTAAACTTTATCTTGGATTTGGATTTTAAATTTGTAAATCGAAAGAGAATGAGAATTAGGATTTAACCCAAAGGTGCAATTTTGGAATTGAGAAAATAGAAGAGAGAAAATATTATGTGGATAAAAATAAGAATATAAAAATATACCTTATACTAGGGAAATGAATTTGTACATTTGACTTAAAAGTGAAACTCATAACAAGATTCAAATTCAAATTTTAGATTCATGAAATAGAAATTAGAAAATAAAAAAGAAAAGAATAAAAGTAGCCAGACTCAGAATGGGCCAAAACCTACCCGGCCCATCTTCTTTCTCCACGTTGCACAGCCAGCCTACTCTTCACCCGGCGCCGACACATGGGGCCCTCGGGCAGTCACTCACTCCTCTGGCTGCGCTTGCGCTCACAGGTGGGCCAGGCCTTGTAAGTCTCTGCGCGCTTTTCTCTCTGCCGATGTCGCTGCCATGTGGGGTCTCCGCGCCAGGGTCAGCTGCCGCAGCACTGTGGATCTTCCTTCCCCTCCCCGCGCGCTAACAACCTAGAGCTCTCGCCGCGGACCCCGCCAGCGCTAACAGCCAGCCCTCAACCACCCTCGCCCACTTCGCCGTGTATAAGACCCATACCCTCCACGTCGCCCCAATCCTCCAGTAGATAATCGGGTGTCGCCGTCGGGCATTTCGCTTATTTGGGCAAACGCGGACCGAGAGAGTGAAGGGGGGGAATTGGCGCGCTCGTCATCGAATCGCCCTTCTGGTGCGCCAGAGGTTGTAGCCACTAGACTACGGGGCGGTGATCGGGTTATGGTTGGGGCCGCGCCTGCTTGCACCACCGAAATCCCCACCGGCGCGCTGCTCCACCGCGGCATCCACCCCAGTGTGGATTGGATATTCTTCCCAGTAAGGCTTTGTTTGTGTACTCTAGTGTTGACCCAATCCACATGTGTTGAGGTGGATTGAGGTGTAAATTAGTTTAAGTTACACCCTAATCCACCTCTATACATGTGTATTGAGGTCAATACTAGAGTATCCAAACTAGGCCTAAACTACAGTAATAACTACCCCCTGCAGGCTCACCTTGTTCTACTCATGTTGGCGCACTGTCTAGGCGGGGTAGTCGGGCAGTGGCACAGCGGGAATTGCTCGTCGGGGATTTTAGCGCCGCCGCGGGCCGCACTGCTCCATGGCGGGTGCTCGTCACGGTCCTATAGTGAGTACGGATGTCATGTTAGGGTCAGGCCATGTTCCCTCCTTGCGTGGTACTAACCCAATCGGGTGTGGACGCTCGGAGTAGCCGCGCCGTTAGACGGTGCGTTCTCTACCGTTGGAGTCGATGGCACCACCATGCTCCACTGTCGGGTGGGTTAATTGTACGCTAACCGTTGAGTCCATGATCGACGTTTAAGATTAGACCATAGTGTACCCCTTCGGTCTGTGGAATTGGTGCCCTTAGATCATGATCGGTCGGCCCAGAACGGTTTAGTGTGTAACGTATCATCCGTGCTGTCGATCGCCGATCTAACAGCCATGGGCGTGTACCAGTTTGTAAACATACTGAGTTTAATCTGGTCCGCCCATTTGTGATCGGATGGTGCAGATCTGGTAATACCCTTTCAGATCTGGAAAGTTCTAAAAACCCCCTTGGTTTTACCATAATGAACCCGACGTCCACCATAACTCAGAGCGCACTACGACCAGGCCCTTGACTTTTATATCAGAGACCCCAGACTTTCTGATAATCGTGCGCCCGGTCCAGTGAACCAAGAAAATAGGAAATAGATTTCTAGTATAAAAATAATTGCAGAAACTCATATAATTCATAGAAAATTCATTTTAACTCCAAATTGAGTCATTCCAGTTTCAATATTTTTGTTTTAATATTGTTCATCACCTAGTACCTCTGTTTAACCATAAAACTCGAATTAAAATTGTTCATTTGAATTAATCTATGCTAAACACTAAATAACTTCAAAAATTCATAACTTAATAACAGTAATTTCAAATTTAGTAATTCTTGTTCCTACGATCTCGTTATGCAGCGCAGAATATTATTATGCATTTCGTTCTATTGTTTGGTGTGATATTAATTTTTGTTATACCATGTGTGTTTGTATTGTTGCGAGTAGACGAGCAAGCCACTGAGGATCCAGGTGTTCAGCAGATAGAAGTTGCTGAGCAGGAGCTCATTGAAGGCAAGTTATGCCATTGACCACTTTTATTACCCAATAATGTTCTTTAATATCACTTATTCATGCATAGGTTTAATTTTGATGGGACCTGTCGGTACCCCGAAACTAGGGTACTCCCTGCTACTATACAAAGGCGAGGAACCCACGCGGCTATCCCTTAGTCGCGTGGCAGAAGGGCTGTGCGGGGGCCCAAGTGCGGCTTGCCCTAGGCATGGGCGGCTGCTCAGGGCCCACAGCAACACCTGACTCCGCCACGAGGACAGCACCAAGGACGCCACGTGGCCAGAAGAGGTGGTATACTCCAGGATACCATCAGTGGGTCTGGACCTCCGGGAGAAAGCGCTGGACCCCTGTACGCACAACTCGGACCTCCGAGTACGGTCGAGGATCCTCAAGTAAGCAAGCCGGACCCCTTAGAAGGGATCCGGACCCCCCCTAAGTGAGGTCCGGATCACCCACAGCAAGGTCCCGGGACAAGGAATACCCTAGTCTAGGTCAAAGACAGGCGGGGGTCCGGTACTAACACGTGTCCAGGCTTTATCCTGTGCGCTTTTGCTCCCCGCTTAGGCAGAGGCCCGATGCTGCCACGTGGCCTATTGCCCGTGACGTAAGCCAGCGGGCGGAGCCTGACGTAAGGCCTATGGGCCGTGCTGCCTCTGCATTTATTGCGGAGCAGACGCGCCGCCTATCTATCCTGCTGACAAGCGATGTGCCCCTTCAGCATTTAATGTGCCCTGTCCACTCCGCTGGCAGGCAGTGACCAGGACCTCTCGCAGGCGGCGTGCCTGTCTGTTCCGCTGGCAGGCAGTACGCCCATGCTGTGGCGCGCACTGTGCTCATCATCACTCACACGTTGCCAGGAAGGCTTCCACTGTACGCCAATGCTACGTAGGCTGCGGATATCAGGACGCAAGGAGATTGCACTGGAGACTAGCATTAGTTGCTCCAAGTATAACATCCGTTATGTTCCTGGGCCCACATATCGGGGCTCAGCACCCTTGTACGTGCCCCCTTGAGCTATAAAAGGGGAGGCATGCACCGTTACGATCCAAACACACTTAGACCCAGCTCAGGCTCACAAGTTCATACAAGCACTCAAGCTCAATACATCACACAGTGGAGTAGGGTATTACGCTCCGGCGGCCCGAACCACTCTAAATCCTTGTGTGTTCCTGTGTTCGTTCATCGCTTAGCAGACAGGCAAAACGCTTAGGCCCCTCCTCATCTTAGGACAGGGCGGGTGCATTCCACCACCGGCCGGAGATTTCCTCTCCGACGTTTGGCGCGCCAGGTAGGGGACTGGCATTAGGTTTTTGCTTGTTTTCCTGCTCGACACCATGGTCCACATCGTCGAGCACCAAGATTTCATGCCCGAGGACTTCATGCTGGAGGAGGAGGCTGCCTCTTCCACTCCGCGGGGCACCAACCTCCATGCGCCTGGTGTAGCGGCTGCTGTGCACTCTGCACGGCAGCACACTCCCACGCAAACATCCAGGGCATCTAGGGCTGCGCCTGGGGCGCTGTCAGCAGCCAGTGAATTGTTGCGCCACCCTCCTAGCTCCACGACCTCTCCAGGAGCCATGAAGCAGTGGCGGGACGACGTCGACCGTCTACTCGGCATGGCGCACTTTGGCTCAACCAGACCCAGGCCTCGGTCATCCCGGTGCCAACATGAGGCGTCGACATCTGTGCGCTCACCCTCGGTAAGGGCAGCGCTGACTGAGGACATGCGGGCGGAGCTCAACCGTCGGCGCGTGGCGGAGGACGCTCCAGTCTCTCTAGAGAGGTCTAATGACCTGTGGGCAGAACTCAACCGCAGGCGTGCGGGCAAGGATGCCCGCGTCTCTCTGGAAAGGGCGCGGGAACGCCGATAGAACGTCGAGGGTCGCAACCTCGACTATGACTTTGTTGCGATTGCACCGCAGACTCCAACGGGCGCCCAGATCCAGGCGGGTGTCCCATTGGCCGGCGTGGGCTGCGCCGCACTCGCGGACCATCTCCGTGCGGCGACCTGGCCATCCAAGTTCTGGCCACACCTACTGGAGAAGTACGATAGTACGTCCAACCCATCAGAATTCTTGCAGGTTTACGTCACCGCCATCACAACGGCAGGTGGAGACACCACCGTGATGGCAACATACTTCCATGTTGCCTTGTCTAGGCCATCCCGGACTTGGCTCATGAACCTTGCCCTAGGATCGATCTACTCCTGGGAAGAGCTCTGCGCGCGGTTCACAGCGAACTTCGTCAGTGCTTACCAACAGCATGGCGTGGAGGCGCACCTCCACGCAGTGAGGCAGGAGCCCAGGGAAACTCTCCGGGCGTTCATCTCCCGCTTCACCAAGGTACGAGGCACCATACCTCGTATTTTAGATGCTTCTATCATCACTGCTTTCCGACAGGGAGTATGTGATGAATAGATGTTGGAGAAGTTCGCCACGCACAACGTGGAAACTGTCACCACACTCTTCGCTCAGGCCGACAAGTGCGCCAGAGCCGCCGAAGGCCGTACATGGCACTCGGCGCCACAGACTAAGGCTGCCCAGACGGGTGGCTCGGGTGCCGTCACTCAGGACGGCAAAAAGAAGAAGAAAAAGAATCGCGGCCAAGAGAGGTCGTCGTCTGCCGCGATGGTCATAGCAGCTACGGCTGGGGGCCGGAACGAGCGTAACAAGCGCCCACGACCACAGAGGGGTAACAGCGGCTCATGCCTGTACACCCTGACAGTCGCCATAGCGCCGCGGAGTGTCGCGAGATCATCGAACTCGTGAAGCGTGTCAGTGAACGGCACGGGTAGACCTCCAGGGATGGCTCCCCTCCTCGCCGTCGGCCTGGCAAGGAAAGGGTCGACAGCGGTGAGGTGGCCGCAGGGGAACCGAACCTCAGGTATCAGTCACCTGAGGGGGTCCTGAAGGATGTTTTCACCAGAGACTCTGACTCCGGTGACGACAACTAAACGGGCCACCGGAGGGACCCCATACTCCCTGGTCTACGGGGCCAAAGCCTGCATTCCCCTAGAAACCCTTCTGGACTCCCCATGGGTCCAGTCTTTTGATAAGTCTGTGCAGAAACGGCTACGATGCGAGGACATAGACTCCATCCATGAACACAGATAGCAGGAGGTGATCTGAAGTGCACGTTGCAACCAGGCGCCTAGGCGCTACCGCCAACGGTTCGTGCATAAGTAGGGAGCTCGGGGTCCGGGACCTGGTCCTAACGCGAATCCTAAACCAAGAAGGGCTCCTCAAACTCTCCCCCAGCCGGGAAGGACCCTTCAAGGTGACGGAAGTATGCCGACCCGGGTGTATCCGTCTTGCCGCACCAGAAGGGGAACCTCTTCTCAATCCCTGGAATATAGAGTATTCCTGTAAGTCCTACCCACAGAAGCAAGTCCGAGGGGTTATGATTTCTTCTGTTAACTAGGTTGTGCATATGTGTACGCCAGCCCGGTGAGGTCCGCCCTCATAAGCCCGGCTTGTTGGTCTGCACTAAATGCATGTCAAGTTATAAGGAAAGAATTTACCCCCTCATATGTGCTCCTGTGATGGTTTTATTCTGCTACAGATTACAGATGTTATTATTTTTTACCTAACCCACCCATATAGTCTCCCACCCTTGCTGATATGATGACATCCGAATTGAATAGTCAGGATTGCAGTTTAGGACCCGTCTGCGAAAGCAGGAGGGTCCGGCAGCCTGAGGGCAAGCTCTGGAGAATGGGAGCTCGTTCCATGGACAGGTCCGGAGCTGTGTAGCCGCTTAGCCCGGTTCCGTACCCTAGGCCTACACACTCCACCACTCTGTGACGGGTATCCTAGTATTTGGAGCTATAGTCCTATGGGTCCGGTAACCTAAGGTCCGGTTCTAGAGAATGGATCCTTGTCTCCTGGGGTGGTCCGGAGCCGTGCAGCCGCTTAGCCTGGTCCCGTACCGTAAGCCTGCACACTCCACTACTCTGTGACGGGTGTTCTAGTACCTAGAACTGTGGTCCAGGGGGTCCGGACACACAACTTGGCTTCCCAGATTAAATCTTGTAGGTCTCCGTGCATGTATCAAAGGATATTTAATATTAGATGATGGGTCCTATAGGTGTACTGCTAACGCTCCCTAGCCGAAGCTGTGTGCAGGTCTAGGTCCCAGTCAAGGCTACCTTTTGGGGGCCATTACCAACTCATTCTTAGGTATGCTGGTATCTAGTCTCGACACGTCGAGCCTATATCCCAGGGGGGCCAGGTACCAGGAAGGAGTTAGTAACCACACGAGTGGTACACAGATAAGTGCTAATACTGCTTGATAAATAGTACTCAAAAGTACCTTACAAAATCAAAAGCTATTACATCCACCTTCAAGTGGGGCCCTAGCCTTATGTCTACAGGTATGACCTACTCGACATCAGTAGGGTCGCGCCGGAAGCGCGCGGCCGCCATTTCCACAGCATACGGCGTCTTGTACGACCTCCTGGGTGGCGTCTTCAGTGTCCGGGCCAACGGTCACCATTGAAGGCGGCACCGAAGCCATCAAAGCCAAAGAGGTGGAGCCGCAGCACGGCTCGCTTCTTACCCCATGGAGTAGAAGCTCACATGGGGGATGGAGCCGCAGCTCAGCCAGCTTTCCACCTTCACAAGGCTGGTGAACATCCTTCCCTCTGAATGCTGGAGGAATAAGCGGGAAGAAGTGTTGCCCCCACGGGCGGCTTGCCAGCGGCGGTGACCACCTCAACGCGTGCGCCATAGCGAAGAGGCCCTCGCCCCCGTCTTCCTACGGGGGTGACAACGAGGCCGTTGCGGCGTCGCCGGGGCGCGACCAGTCCATGGAGACAGGCCATCAGTTCATGCGGGAGATGGAGCCGCAGCTCAGCTCGCTCTCCACCCCCACAAGGCTGATGAACATCCTTGAAGCCAGGCACCGGCGGAAGAGCACAAACTCCCCGACGGCGAGATCGCCAAGGGGGATGCCGTCGGTACGAATCCTTCCACCAAACGCCGACGCACTCCATCCAAGCAGGCAGCACACCATGTCGAGCATCCACTCAGTCTGGACATGCTTAGGATGAACTTACAAGGCCATGGTGAACTACGGCGATGCAAAGCAGAGACCTTGAAGGCAAAGGGGCGCAGAGGGCTCGGAGGCAAAAGGGCACAACGAGTGGGAGAGAAGCGAAGGCATAGCTGCTACACGAGGGATGAACCCCTTTTTAAAGGCAGACTCCCCCGCTCGTGCCTCAAAACACCACGGGAAGTCTCCCCCGATGCACACCGGTGTACCCAACCTATGACGCGGGGGCCTGGCCCCACAAGTCATACAGCTGGTGCACTGGTCTCCGAGTGCGGAGAAGGCGAACCGCCATGCAAGGAGCGTGCTACCGACCCGCGGTAGTGCGCCTCTTCATCTTCGCCACAAACAACGTCTCCGACCTCTGGCATGGGTGCGAAGAAGGCGAACCGCCGCGCAAGGTGCATGCTACTAACTCGCGGTAGTACGCCTCTTCACCTCTGCCGTGATCAACGACCCAGTCTCTGGCGCAGGGGCCCGGGTCCAAGAGTCATCCTCCTTGGGTGCCAGCCCCTGGGTACGGAGAAGTCGTACCGCTGATTCTGCGTCTCCTCAGGGCCGCCGCAGAAGACAAAAAGATGAATTTTTAAAGGCAGCAGGACCGAGGTGGCCGCGCGTGGCCTAGCAAGACCATCAAGTATGGGGGCCACACGTCCATCGACCGCAGACATGGCAGACGGCGTGATCGAAGGTGGGTCAGCAACGACTACATCAGCAAGTACCCGGAAGCAGCGCGCCAGTCACTATTCAGGCTTTGGCCCCACCTGCAGGCTCGTACCCTCCCCTGAGGTGGGCCCGGGGGCCACTGTCGGTACCACAAAACTAGGGTACCCCATGCTACTATACAAAGGCGAGGAACCCACGCGGCTATCCCTTAGTCGCGTGGCAGAAGGGTTGTGCGGGGGCCCAAGCGCGGCTCACCCTAGGCACGGGCGGCTGCTCAGGGCCCACGGCAACACCCGACTCTGCCACGAGGACGGCACCAAGGACGCCACGTGGCCAGAAGAGGTGGTATACTCTAGAATATCATTAGTGGGTCCAGACCTCCAGGAGAAAGCGTCGGACCCCTGTACGCACAACCCGGACCTCCAAGTACGGTCCAGGATCCTCAAGTAAGCAAGACGGACCCCTTAGATAGGATCCGGACCCCCCCTGAGTGAGGTCCGGATCACCCACAGCAAGGTCCCAGGACAGGGAATACCCTGGCCTAGGTCAAAGACAAGCGGGGGTCCGGTACTGACACGTGTCCAGGCTTTATCTTGTGCGCTTCCGCTCCCCGCTCAGGCGGAGGCCCGATGCTGCCGCGTGGCCTATCGCTCGTGACGTAAGCCAGCGGGCAGAGCCTGACATAAGGCCTCTGGGCCATGCTACCTCTGCATTTATTGCAGAGGAGATGCGCCGCTTGTCTATCCTGCTGACAGGCGATGTGCCCCTTCAGCATTTAATGTGCCCTGTCCACTCCGCTGGCAGGCAGCGACCAGGTCGTCTCGCAGGCGGCGTGCCTGTCCGTTCCGCTGGCAGGCAGTACGCTCGTGCTGTGGCGCGGACTATGCTCATCATCACTCACACGTTGCCAAGAAGGCTTTTGTTGTACGTCAATGCTACACAGGCTGCGGATATCAGGACGCAAGGAGATTGCACTGGCGACTAGCATTAGTTGCTCCAAGTATAACATCCGTTATGTTCCTAGGCCCACATGTCGGGGTCAGCACCCTTGTATGTGCCCCCCTTGAGCTATAAAAGGGGAGGCATGCACCGTTACGATCTAGACACACTTAGACCCAGCTCAGGCTCACAAGTTCATACAAGCACTCAAGCTCAATACATCACACAGTGGAGTAGGGTATTACGCTCCAGCGGCCCGAACCGCTTTAAATCCTTGTGTGTTCCTGTGTTCGTTCATCGCTTAGCAGACAGGCAAAATGCTTAGGCCCCTCCTCATCATAGGACTTAGGGCGGGTGCATTCCGCCACTCGGCCGGAGATTTCCTCTCCGACAGGACCCAATAGGTCACCCTAGTCTGAATATCTTTTACCTTGTTTACCCCTGAATCATTTGGGTAGTTTTGCTATTGCTTTATATGGTTTTGGGTTAATATTTTATTATATCCATGTTCCAATCATTCTGTTATGTTATTTATGTTCATGTCAAGATCATTATCTTTAATTGGAACATGGAGCTTAACTTGAGAAACACGTGTCACCACAAAGGTGGAATGGGACGCCCTTGGCTGATTAATTAGGAAAGCTAGTGGAAGACTACCTTACCCGAAAGGGGCAAGGGCAGTAGGGGAGTAGGCATGCAGGGAGGTTCTTGGGTTGATTTTGCTGCGATGGCGGTCAGACGAGGGATTCTTGCAAGTGCTCTTCCCGGAAACTGTAGCGGGTTTTCGGAAGCTAGTGGAACTTTGTAAAGGCCTCGTAGTGTTACACTGCCTCGCTTCCTTGGTAGAGGTGTATGGGATTCATGACCCCTTGGCAGATGGGTAACATGACTTGTGGGTACAGGGTACAACCTCTGCAGAGTGTAAAACTGGTATACTAGCTGAGCTCACGGTCAAGAGAAGCTCAGGACTCTTGCATGATTAAATTATGGAACCAAATTCAATTGGTCATTTGCATTGCATGGGATTATTTATTAATTTTGTTTTATTATTCTTATTATGGTTTGGTATTTACTTACATTTAGTAACTGCTAATAAAATTTGACCAACTTATTAAAAGCAATGCTCAGCTTTAACCCCTATCGTTGATCAGCCTTACACATCACATGAACTCTCACCTTTTGTGAGTTCATACACATTATTCCCCACAACTTGTTGAGCGATGAACATGTGTGAGCTCACCCTTGCTGTCTCACCCCCCCCCCCACACAGGAGAAGAACAGGTGGTTTAAGAGGAGCCACACGACGAGGAGTTCGATTTGATCTAGGTGACGTCTCCTAGTTGACTTTATGGCGCCAAGGATGGACTTTAGTTCGTTTTATATTTATCATTTATTTTGTAAGACTTCTGCTATGTAATAAGTACTCTGATTATATTGTGACATTTATCTCTATATGCTCTGTTGTTATATGTGTTGTCTTCTTTGGTGCATATATGAGATGCACCCGTCTTTGTCCCTTAAATCTGGGTGTGACATGTTAACTCGTGTTTTGCAGTGTTCATGTCCGAGGCTCATCCTGGTGTCGCGGACAGTCCACCGCAAGGGCCTAGACGGTCCGTGCATAGGTGATTTTCCAAAAAAACTTCTCCTATCCAGAATAATCTACGGTATTCTAGACAGTCGACTTAGAATAGTTATAGATAAACTTATGCACCTGAGAAATGATCAATTGGACAAACTAGTTAGTCCATAAGATTTGTGATGGGCGTCAAACACCAAAATCAATTATGAAAAATGGTTAAGGCCATTTCCCTTTCGGTTCGGATATCGAATTCGAATACAATATGTCTGATATCCGTCGGATATCGAATATACGGATATCTTCTCGGATATCTGGATATCTTATCCGGATAGTGGTGTGCATTTTGTTGATTTTTTGTAGAAAAAAATTAATAATACACAAATAGCCTTAGAAATTCATGAAATTTTATGGAGGCATAACGTATGTCTACATATAATCCTCCAAAATATTTGGACCATAAAATCCACAATATGCTAGTGTTTCTTTCATTTCAATTTCACTTGTTGCATGAATTACACGTGAAATCACTATAAGTATCCAAGTCTTAACATAATCAATACTTTAATTTATCATTTTCATGTGGAGACTTGGGGTTATATTTTTATAGAATGTTTATTAGTATTGGTAACCTATTTGCATTTTGATGATTTTATGTAAAATAAATTAATAATACGCACATACCCTAAAAATTCATGAATTTTTACAAAAAAATGCGACATATGTACACATATAATGCTAAAAATGTTTGGACTTAAGGAGTGGATAAATGATTACAACCATGATATGTGTAGAATAATGTCTTACACAGTATCTGGAAAAAATTGTCACTGACAATATTCGTGTCCAACTAGTTCTGTATTCGACACACAACTACCCATATTTGTATCTAAGAACATTGTATTCGTATTCGTATCCGAAGTTATCCATATTCGAATCCGAATAAAAATATATAATCAAATATGGTTTCAGTGATATTCGTCTGTATTCGAGCTGATTACATCCCTACAGACTGACATAAAGAGGTCAGAACGACTAGCTGACCCTGACACCGATTAAAGTGCCCCTAGGGCCGGTTTAGCCGATTTTGACCAGAGAGGTCTGAGGAGAAAATCCTGGTTGAACGCACGGGGGGCAGTTCAACCGGTCTTGAGCTGAGAGTTCCTCTGCTCAAAATAGGTTAAACTACCCCTAAGGGCGGGTTCAACTGCTTTTGAGCAGAGAGGTTCTCTAACCCCCAAAACCTCACTCCAGTAGAACTCATAGAGCATCCAAAGAATTTGATTTTTGAAATAGCTTTTGAATTTTTGAAACTTGAGCTTTGCAAACACATTTACCTTGGCGAAAAATCTCTTAAGCCGACGAAGAATCCTATGACACAAGAAATATGAAATTTACATGATCATCGCATGGAATCACATCAAGTGCCATATGATGCTTTCGATGCATTCCGTTTTCACATAGTATTAGAGTTGATACTCCTATATTTGTAATAACTTAAAATACACTAGGAGCAAACTCGTTACAAACTTTATTCGTTTTGTCATGTAATCACTAAAACCCTCAATTTGAGGTTGATTGCACTTACAATTTCCCCCTTTTTGGTGATTGATGCCAAAACAAATAAAGTTGAAAAGGATAAAGCTTTTCCATTCTCATAAGCTTTGGCGGTCCATGGTAGTTCATCGCCCTGCTGGCCCTCTTCGACCTAGAAAAATAGTGCTACCAATAGCGCAAGGGCCGACACAGCGACAGCTAATAAGAAGAAAGAGAAAAATAGTAGCGTCGTTAACTGGTCATGGAAACAACCATGTCATCTGGTCCCTGCCATCACTGACGTGTTGCATGAGCGCATCGAGGCACTTGGTACAACAAAACTGTCGTTATTCATGATCAGAAAGTTTCTCATGGCGACCTATGTGAACCCAAAACAGGTGTGCCTGCTCTTCTCATCTAAGCGTGAGTCGTTGTCGTAGGTTACCAAGGTCTTCACTAGGATGGAGATGAAATCTATCAAGGACGGTTCCAATCTCGAAAAGTACACAATTGATACGAGTGGGGTAGATGCGAGGGGGACACGAGCGGGGGCGGGCAGATCGCGAGCGTGGGGGATCGTGAGCGAGGTGGTTGGGAGAGACGATGCACGCTGGGGCCAATCTCATGAAACTATGAAATTGGTTTCAGTATAATTGTGTAGTGAGTGCTATTTAATGTGTTGTATGATGTGGGGGAATTAAATGCATGAACCACCTCACACAATTGTGATGATATATAAACAAACGAGACAAGAAGTTCATGGGATTATGCATCATTCTTTTGTTTGCCGTTTTGGAGGATGCGAGGTTGGGTACTAGTGGAGGCACGCGTCGGTAGAGATGAGGTGGGAGACGAGCATGAGGGAGGAGAGGAGACCGGCTTGGGAGAGAAGGGTTCTCCTCTCTTTTTTCATTTGTTAGCTTATATAGGGTTCTAGAGTTTGGAGAAAAATCAAATTGGGTCAGGCCTAAATCTCGATTGGGCTATGTTATTATAGACAGTGTTTGATTAAGTCGAATTGGCTATTGATTAATCCGGTTTCAGTTAGATCGTTTTGGTTCTAGTTATTTCGGTTCAGTTTATTTTGCCTAGTCCTACCATTAATTACTTTTGTGGTAGAGTTTATATAAATTTGTTTGGGCAAGATTGCAAGACTTGTTTGAATTTCCAAATTTGCATTCACTTTATCAAGTAATTCAAACAGGCTGGCATAGAACTTGTCATTTCATGTGACTATTTAATTTCAAACTTCGTGAAACTATTTTAATAGTCTAGATGGACACAGATGGATGTGATATAGAGATCATGATCCTCACTTGACATACCTTGATTAGTTCCACACTCGCTGCTTAGTTCGCGACGAACACATGGGGTGTGACAATCAACGCTGTATGCTTGGCCTAATCTCCATGACATGGTTAGGCTTGACCATGACCTCCATGGCAGTAGGATGCATCACGACCATCGTAACCACATAGTACCTCGCCTACAAACGGGCGATCGTAACACGCTATATCTTCCTTGTAAGCGATCGACACCGTCATCGATGGGGTGAACCATTCAGCTAGTAGATCTTGGCCGAAAGCTAATTAAAAGCTAGGTTAATCTGAATCACAACATTAATGCCCTCATAACCCTATTCAACGGACTCGAAGGTGAAGATGGTTGTATCACGGTACGTGAGCACCGACGTGAGATAGTTGGATAAGATAGAGCTTGTGAGCGGTAGCAGCCCTCCGACTCCTTCTGACTAATCGTTGTTGTTTGACTATCAGTCGATTTTTTGCGACAATAATATCATTATTTGTTTGTCTCCAATATCTAATGAAACTATGAAACTGTTGATATCTCATGAAACTGGTTTCGGTACAATTGTGTAGTGGGTGGTATTTAAAGTGTTGTAGGATGTGGGGGATTAAATGCATGAACCACCTCATACAATTGTGATGGTATATAACCAAACGAGATGAGAATTTCATGGATCATGAATCCTTACTTCGTTTGCCCTTCTGGAAAGATATAGACACTACACGAAACTACATATTGAGACGAGTGTTCTTTTAGACTTCAATGATCCGCAATCTCAAAAAGCATCTTTTTAAGGCAATCTCACAAGTTGTCTAAGCACAACATTGGCTGACCGACGAATACATGGCTCTTAGTGGGAGGATCGCAAGCCCATGAGACTAACACATAGTGAGAACCGAGAGAATAAAAGCGAGCTATAGAAAAAAAAATAGACTATTTTTAAAAAAATTATATAATAGTTAAAATTCTTTTTTTTTCTCCGTAAGGTGGATGAATTGGTATTATCTCATAATTTTGGATGTCCTCGATTTGACGTGATTTCAGCTCTAAGTTGTAGAGCTTTTATTAGCTTTACAAAAAAAATCCAAAATAATTAAAATAACCAAAGTTACGAACATACTTTAGGTCCTAGCCTTTGTTGAATGGACATATTACAGTAATACCTTCATCCGATTGTTGAATGGGACATGTTCTTGATTGCTTGGGCCGTGTCACTTGGTCTTGATTGCTTGGGCCGACGTATCAGGAGCAACAAGTACAGTGGTGTTATTTTTGTCTATGTTTACGTTATTTGTAATATGTTAATCACTGAGTGATGCAAGTTAATGTTATATTCATCAATTTTTTTGCGCTGGGTACAAAAGATTAATTGCCACGAAAGGAGGCGAAGATACCCATGTAAAGCCGCGCAGTGCGGCATCTGCTTTCGACGACGTCGCAGACAAAAGCAGGGGCACTACGGCACTGCACCAAAGAAAAGCCATGGATGGATGTCCCCCCCAGGAGGCCGGTCTTTGTGTCAGCACATCTGGGTTCCTTAGTCATGAATTAACCCCCCATAGCTGCTGCCCTTTATTTCGATTCGAGACGAAACGGAACTGGTCCAGGAGCGCCTTTCTTTCTTTCTTTCTTTCTTTCTTTCCATGGCTAAGCGGCAACTTGTCCCTTCCTTCTCTGCTTCTCATCTCACCTCGCCTCTGCTTCGTCAACAGGAAGATCAACGATTGTAACACATTTTATTGCTTGATTCTTCTTCACCTTTGGCCAATCTTAAAATCTGCTTGGCCAATCTTAAAAACTGCACGACGAAAGCATGGGCAGACGACCCACTGCTTCAACTGGGCATGCATGTGTTGGTAGGGAACAGCACATTCCAAGCGACAATCATGAAACACCGAGCATCAGATTAGTACTACTATTTGTTAGTGCCAAGAATAACCCAAGCTTTACCTTTGTCCACCTTAAGAAATATGCTTTTCTAAGATAACAAATCAATTGCTGGCAGCCGGCAACGCTGTCCCACCCCACACCTTTGCTGGAAGCAGCTCTATTTTTTTCAGTGGAGGAACACGAGACAGTGGCCCCACGCTCGAAGCCTCTCTCTCTTTACGTATTTTGGAAGGAGGTACACCACCACTAGGCTCAATCGATCAGACTCCTTTTAACTCCACCACTCCATTGTCCATTCCCTGGCTGCCTCTCGTTGCTGTTGTTGTTGCTGCTCTTCTCTAGCTTGCTTTCCCCCAATAGGCCTCTCTGCACTCTTGAGCTTCTTTGCCTTGTTGAACTTGGTAGCTGTGGCGTTGCCGAAATGGGCGCTCCCTACCACCTCCAATCACCAAGAACCATCATAACCAAGGTAATGAGCATGAAGCAGCTGCCACCGGCCCTGCCACAGCTGCCGCCGCCGCCGGTGGATCAGTCCGAGGTGACCGAGCAGACACCGGTGCTGCCACGGTCGCAGCCGGTGGATCCACCCACGATAACCAGGCAGCCACAGGCGCCCCGGCAGCCAGCGCGGGCGCCTTCCAAGGTAATCCTGCAACCGCGCCAGCGGACCTCGCCGGCGATGTGGTGCGCGGCCATCGCTTGCTTCGCCTTCAGCATCCTCCTCATCGTCGCAGGCGTCGTCACCCTGGTCGTCTTCCTGGCGGTGAAGCCGAGGCCGCCGTCCTTCGACGCCGCTAACGCCATCCTCAACAGCGTCTACGTGGACTCGCCGGCCCCCTACTTCAACAACGACATGACGCTCGTTGCCAACATCTCCAACCCCAACAGGGAGATCGACTTGGTGTTCCGGTCCGCCACTGTCGAGCTCTTCTTCCAGGACAGGCCCATGGCCGTGCAGGCGCTGCCTCCGTTCGCGCAGCGGCGAGGCCAGTCCCAGCTCCTGAACATGCACCTGCTCTCCAGCCGGGTCCTGCTGCCGCCCCAGGTGGCGGTAAAGATGGTGGACCAGGTGAGGAGCAACAGGGTGGTGTACACAATCAGAGGCGCCTTCAAAGTGGAGGCCAGGTTCAGGTTCGGCCACTACTCGTACTGGATGTACACGGTCTGTCAGCTGGAACTCACTGCCCCTCCTTCTGGAGTTCTTGTTGCCCGGAGATGCACAACAAAATGACTGGCTCTAGAAAAATTCCCCTCGTTTTCTTTTGTTATTATATATAAAATCTTAGCTATTTTTTATACTGATGATGGAAATGGCCCGAGAACAGCGGAACATACCTATTGTTGATTCATGTGAATTCGAAGTTGGTTCTTCAGCTTTGTCGATCTCTTGGCTGCTCAGTTGTTGCTGCGTCCTAGTGGCTAGCTGCAACACACAGTAGGTCAGTAGCTTAGATCGTAAGCAACCTGAACAGAGTTCAACAAAGTGTGTAATGTACAGCATAGAACTCTTTGCTTGAGTGTAAGCGGTACAGTGGATTTTTTTTCTCGAATTTGTATTGATTGCAGATTGAGATGATACACAGAGTTTTGGATATAGGTGATTTAGCAAATACATCACCATCTATAACCATAATTTCATAGCTTCTCAAATGAGGGCAACACTGAATCTATTACCACTAAACTGGGGTTACATATGGACAGCACATGCTTCATGAAAACACTCTTTTCTCGATTCTCATACCAGGACTAGTTTTACAACCCAACGGTGTCCGATATCAATAAAAACCTGCCACGCACATAACAGTTTTGATTTACTAGGTTGGACATAAACCTATATGCTGCCGCAGACCTCAAACACCCTTACAGTGTGATCAGCTCCACAAGACGCGAGCTCAAGTGTCGATTTCTCATCGGTTGAGCACCGCCACCGTAATCGGTGAACAGTTGACACGTGACACAAGAGAGGGTCAAATCGAAGCACGCATGCCACGCTGAGCTGGGTTCCTGAAGAAGCTCTTCCACCTGAAACGCTCCAGAGCTCGATCAATCCGTTGTCCATGCCAGCAGCGACGATACCAGCATTAGAAGCACGGTCACGGCCCATCCATGCTAATGCAGTTACGCTGTCACGGAACTGAGGCAATGTTGCAAGTAGCTTGACAGAAGATGCATCTTCAACACACCATATCTTGACACTCTTGTCCCTTGATCCAGTTGCAAATTCATAGCCGAAGGGGTTCCATGAGCATGCCCATATAATTCTTTTGTGTGCTTCGAGCTTCGCAACCAGACGATGCTCTGCTCCTCCTTCTAGAATTACACAAGTGATATCATATCAGCTCCAGCACAAATGAAACAGCATGAGTGAAAAGACAAATGTTATGAAATAATTTCAAAGGAACTACATTATCATAAGAATTATGCCTACCAGTTTTCCTGATTGAAAAGATAGACAAATGGCGATCCCGCGAAACACTTAAAAGAAACGCATTATTACGAGAGAACTCCATTTGTGTCACTGTTAGACTGTGAGATTGCAAGCGGGCAACAGCTTTCCATGTTCCAACCTCCCAGAGCCAGATCTCTGCAACTGCTGCTGATTGAGCCTGAATGGGAGTGAAATTCCATCATATTTCCCATGCATACAGTAAAATCAAACCATTAATAATTAAGCATATCCAGCATCAACTGATGTAATTATGTCAACATGTCAATTATTACCAAAAAACAAGACAACATTTTTTTGCCAACATCACAAGTGTTTCCATCAGATCACAAGATGCTTGTGATTATTTGTATTGTTGTTGCTCTATTAACAATTTCCACGATTAGCACAGGAAAACATGCAGCGCCAATACCTTGCAAGATGAAGCAACAAGCTTCCCTTCATAATCACAGCATATAGAGAAGAGCTCGTTTCCATGACCATATAGTTTGTGCGATTCAGGCCATAGAGTATTCCATGCAAGTTGGTCCTCCACAGGAGGCTCAGTGAATACAGTAGGCACTGCATCAGGAATTGTCTCCATAGAATCTGGACCATCGTTAGAATTACTGATTGAGGATTCCTTGACTCCTGATACACCACCATGCAAAAAAGCAACATCAAATAAAAGGAAAAGAGCTCGATTATATAGAAGTGCCGTTTTTCATGCCAAATAAAAGGACATGTTATTGTTCAATTAAACATACAGATGGGTCATGTGAGAGATACTGACCATGTGTATATATGGGTTTCTGTGAAAGCCCAAGAGCAGACATATTTGCTCCAAGGACTTGAACATTGTCAAAATCCTCGGAGATGTCAGGTTTCAACAGAGTTGCTTGTTGTAGGGTCTTCAAAAATGATAAGGGAGCTTCAAAGACTCTAGAGACCTTTTCATCAGCACCACTAACAAAACGATGGTTCCCACTACCCTGAATGAATGTCACACAGTTGAGATCATGACCATGAATTTGCGGACGGGCAATTTCACGCCAATAGATCATGTCTCCAGGGTTAACTTGATTTCTCCAAGGAGCAAATATGCGTGTTGTCTGCATGTTTAGCATTGATGTAAAACAGCATTAGAGAGAACGCAACAACTAAACAAACATGAGTTCTAGAAATGAGTCAAAACTGACATTAAGTAGAGAAACTTGCCTGGTCATGGCTAACTGATAGCAAATATTGGCCAGATCTTGCCCATGTCAAATCAGACACAGGTGCGAAATGACCGGACGGGACTATCTGAGGCTGCCAATTTTCAGAATCCAGTCCAACATCTCGCCACATATGAAAGGATCCACCGTAACCATGTGCGAGAATGGATCTGCCATCAGGCTGCCAAAGTCCACCATAAAATCCAAGTGCGGAGTGACTTAATTCACCAACAGTCACTGAATCAATCCAAAGGCCAGTAGTTTTCTCTGGCCTCCATATCATCATCATCTTGTCCATGGATGCAGATAATATGCTCATTGGCTGATGAGCTTCATCCCCAGTTAACAATGTAGGTGGCTGCCACTCTACAGAATATACCCAATCCTCATGCCCAACAAGAAGAGACTCCAGTGATACTTGATAGCTTGTACTGCCGGCCACAAATAGAGGTCCTTCAATATAGGAGGTCATCTCAATAGTTTCTTTCCTCAATTGTAAGGAGGAGCCAGAAGCAGCAGCTTCTGAAGTCATTTTCCATATCCGAATGGTTCTGTCCTGAGATGAGCTAACAAGGAAAAGGTTGTGCCTTTCACCGTCCATCATCACGGGTAAAGAAAAATCTAAACTTCTGATCCAATCAGAATGACCTTTAAGTTCACAGGCCTTAATGAACTGCACGCAGAAAAATGTGTAGTTAAGGTAGCAAGAAACAGAAAACTGACAAAAAGAAAAGATGTTGCAAAAACATTAAGTTACAAACCTTGCCTGCCTTATCCCCACAATAGATGTGGATCTTGTGATCTAAACCGCCCATCGCCAAAATGAGATAGCCTCCTTGTCCTGGCAATACAGCTAATGAAAGTGAAACCATTGGTTTCAAACCAACGGACAGAGAATGCAAGCAAGTCACTTTGCAATCGCCTGCGAAGAGAAAGCAAATAACTTAAGTAGAAGTGTAGTGCACATTACCCAGAACCGTCAAAATCATATAATAAAAAAGAATTAGAGTTTGAATAGTTTAAACCATCATGACAAAATATTAGGCTCCTAGCAGTAATATTGGCAATCCACAAGGAAGCAATCTTACCACCAGTGGTGGGCTCAATTGCCATCTCCCAAATAACAACAATACCATCCGAAGAAGTAGAAGCAAAAATTGCAATAGTATCAGACACCATCCTTCCAGCAAGACAGGTGATCCCTTTCTTATGCATTCCTGGGAGCTGCAACGCATGAAACCACTGCAAAGAAGGTGTAAACGGTAAACCAAACAATTCAGCATCAGCAGAAACCGTTGTAGTCCATTTTTTAAGTTTATCAAGCAAATATTTCCCAGTAAATACACTGCAACAACCAGTTCTAATACAACAGAGTAGTGAGTGCTGTCCATGTAGGTACAGAACACAGTATACAGTTTAAATAAGGAAAATACATATTAAAGTCACCTCTCCTTTGCCAGAACCAATCTTCCAAGCCATGATAGTACCGTCAGCACTTCCTGAGAGTAGATAGTGTGTCTCCCTACCTCGAACTGTAAACCATGAAGGAAAACACAGTCAACAAGATGCAGCACTCGGCCTCACAATGGGGAAAAAGAAACCAGCGTTCAGGATCAGACATATCTATCCTAGTGCTGCATATCTGCAATCCGAAATGAACGAAACAGCATGTCTAGACGATCATTGTTGATACTGGAACCAGCTTACATGATCAAAACATATAACTTTGCTCCAGACAAAGCTCAAAGAACCCAAAAAAAAGAATCTATCAGGGAAGAGTCGTTTCAGCAAGCTCCAAAGTAAATAAAGCAGTTATAAATCCTAAACTTAGAGGAGAGATTTTGATATAAAAAATGTCAAAGCAAAACAAAATAAAAGTGACGCACCATGGAGCACATCCTTCTTCGTGGGAAGCCATAGCGTGCAGTTAACCGGCGCTTTGTGCCCCGGGAGAGTTGTCACGATCTCACCTCTCTGCTCGCACGAACACGTGTTTGGACGATTTGGGTGACACGAACAAGTGAGATATACTCATCTGGTAATCAAAACTGCAGGAAAAGGCCGGCATACCAGGGGGGAGAAGAGGGCGACGGCATTCTGGGTGCTGAAGGCGACGAGACCGCAGGCTCCCCACGAGACGTTGTTCACCACGCGGTTGCAGCCGGCGCCTATGAAGACCCTCCGCGCCTCCACGGCCCTGCCCTCTCGGTGGGCTCCAGAGAGCTGCTCTCCGGCGGCCGGCGACATCACGAGCGAAACCAGGCTCCCCGCAGCGGAGCTGGAAGGGAACCGCGCTTAGGGCTGCAATGGACGGCCAGTGAGTAATGAAGTAGTCGGACACCACCACCCACGCAGGTGTCGCTGTAGCTAGCCCAGGTAAGATGAGGAGCGGCGCGGGGGCTGGAGATGCGGCGGCGGCGCGTGCAGCGGTGGCGAGCGGGCCGAGAATAGCGTGGGTTGGGTAGGGCGCCGCGCGGGTGCTCGAGTGAGACTGTGATCTGTGAGAGTAGCAGGGTTGGTTGAGAAGGAGATCCGTTTGGGCCGTGCTCCCGAACTGGGCTCAGTACACAACAAACTAAGGCCCTTTTCAATTTTACGGGATAAATTTTAGCTTCATACTAAACTTTAGCATATGAATTAAAATGCTAAGTTTAGCTCCTTGTGTGTTTGGACTACTCTAATAAAATTTAGAATAAAAAGACACGCATGCCCCTAATACGGAGAGAGAATAGGGTTGGAGGGTATGGGGTGGGAAATGGGGTTTCCTGGCCCATGTTTAGCTCCTTTTAGCACCCCTTGATCAGCTTATAAGACAATATATGCTAAATTTTATCACACCACTGTTAGCTCTTCTGTTTAAATCATCAAATAGCTAAAAATAACTAAAAAAGCTACTAAAGTTTATCTCGTGAGATTGAAACTGTGCCTAATACACTTTGTTACTTTGTGAATCACGTTATGACCTTGCACGAGACAACTTAGGGCCCGTTTAGTTTATTTCCTCTGCCTAAATTTAGCACTACATTTTTTTCTTCTAAAGTTTAGCTACTTCAAAACATAAACAGCATGACTAGTGTTATATTAAAATTTAGCACCCATTAACATTTCACCTCCACCAAAGATACTAAATTGTTTTAAAAGTGGTCCCCTAACCCCATATTGCATTGGATACCTCTTTCTCTCTCCATCACCATTGGTCGTGTGCTCCTCGTGGACTGCAAGTGTTAAAGTTTAGCACTTCATCCAAACAACCCTCAAGTGTTAAAGTTCAGTAAAAATTTAGCACATGCTAAATTGTAGTAGATACTAAACTTTAGCACTAGGGAAACAACACATGCCCTTAGACTGTCTGCATGGAACATAAATTTTTATTTTACAAAAATATTTCATCCTGATCAGCGAGGTCATCTACCGTGTCCCATAATCTTTCGCATTCATATTCACACTAAATCTCTACTTTATAACGACTACCATGTAGAGATGGCAATGGGTACCCGAAACCCGAATATCCGACGGGTTTTACCCGATATAAATACGAGTACAGGATGATTTCTCTACCCATGGGTATGTTAATAGGTAAAACATCTACCCGTTGGGGTAGGCGGGTACGGGTTGGTACTACCCATACCCGTCTACCCATGGGTAAATATATCGCATCAATATCATTATAACCATCTAATAGAGCACATCTTAGCTAAAATAAAACACTTCTCTGGCTATCATTTGTCTAGATACCAGGTTATGTAATCATATGATTTGTTATATGTGAAGTTGACTGAAAGCATCTAGGCCCCTGGTTAGTTTTAGTGATTAATGACAACATAATGTTATATATGACTAACGTGTATTTTGCAGAGACAAATGGTAAGTTAGGTCGCATTACATGTAGATGTACTACAACGGTGAAAATAATCCCGGAGATAAGAACTTGAAGCTACAGCTAAAGCAACGAAACACAAAGTGAAGGTCTTCGTATTCCGAGTGTCAAGAAGTTGCGGACACTCGTGATATAATTAGGTATTTTATTTTGTTTTAGCCGTACTATAAAGAGGGGTTGTCGATGAGTAGTTTGACCAAGAGAGTTCTAGTGTAGTGTTGGTGCATATTCACACTCAAATATAGTGCTAGGTGACACTCTAGAACATACTCACAAGTTAGAACGAAAACTGATTTGAAAACAGCAGAAAATAGAAGTTAGGGTTTTTGACTGTGGGGCACCGGACTGTCTGGTGTGCACCGGACTATCCGGTGCGCCCTCTGCCAGGTGGGGCCAGATGGCCCGGGGAAGGGTTTCCCCGCGCGCAGAAACCCGAGAGCGCAAGGTTCACGAGTTGAATTTTAGTGGCGCACCGGACAGCGCACCGGACATCGCACCAGACCGTCCGGTGTGCACCAGACGGTGACTGTTCACTGTCCGGTGTGCCATCAGCCCAACGGCTAGCTGTCAGAACTAGCTGTTGGAGTCGACCGTTGACGCACCAGACTGTCCGGTGTGCCCATGCGTAGAACAGTGCTGGTAATGGCTAGTTGATGGGTGAGGGCTATTTATACCCCCTCCACCCACCATATTAAATGTCTTGCTGCCAACATTTATTCCTCCACATTAGTAGAGCATTGCAAGCACCAAAAGCCTAGTGAGGTGATTAGAGAATCTTAATCCCGCATTTGGACCTCATTAGCGCTAGCGAGAGCTACCTAGAGCACACACCACTTGCATTAGGCTTCTCTTGGTCAAGCGAAAGTCTACGACTTGTTACTCTTGGTGATCGGCATCACCTAGACGGCTTGGTGGCGTTGGGAGCTCGATGATCATCGTGGAGATCTTGTTGGTGACCCGACTCAAGTTTGTAAGCGGTCGTGAGGAATTCACCGCGCCGGAGTGGCAAAGGATCATCTCGTAGTGAGCACTTGGTTCTTGTGAGGACCAAGGGGGAGCAATACCCTTGCGTGGGTGCTCCAACAAGGACTAGTGGAGAGTGCCGACTCTTCGATACCTCGGAAAAAATTGGAGGAGTTTTCTAAACCTTGCTTTACATTTCGCACTTAATTCAAGCATTTTACATTGTGTATTTGTTTAGCAAGTATTTGAAGTACTGTCTTAGCATTGTTGTATTTCTAGTATTATTCTCTTTGTGCTAGTTGTTGGGGTGAAGTTGGGCTCTTGATTAGGTTTTAATTAGTGTTGATTTTTAGAAAAGCCCAACTGACCCCCCCCTCTTTGGCATTGTGATCCTTTCAATTCACTACCGGAATTTGGCTCTTTGCCGAGTGCCATATTCTTCGCCGAGTGTTTTATTTCGGGCACTCGACAAAGAAGCTCTTTGCCGAGTGCCACGCAAAAAACCCTCGGTAAAAGAAAACACTCGGCGAAGAAGCTCTTTGCCGAGTGTTTTATTTTTGACACTCGGCAAAGAGTTTCTTTGCCGAGTGTCTTTTTTTGACACTCGGCAAAGGGCTCTTTGCCGAGTGTCACAAATACAACACTCGTCAAAGAGCTCTTTGCCGAGTGTTTTTTCTCCAACACTAGGCAAAGACAATTTAAAAATCACATTTTAAAGTAGTAAATTAATTCAAATGAAAAAGTTTTCAACTACAAATTTGTATAACTCATCATGATGTACAATTTATATATTGAACATTTCTTCATATGACAAAATAAAAATAAATTTGTTCATAAAACTTATATCTCTCTCGTAGTTTATGAAACTACGAGAGAGACGTATAGAATTTGTACATATTGTTAGAACCATCATGTGAGATAAACAAATGATCAAACAACCAAAATAAACTTTGTAGATCTTGAAAAGTTATAGAAGTTTATAGTTGACAACTTTTTCATTTGAAGTCATATTGCAACGAAAACTACGTCTGAATTTAAAAAATTTAAAATTTGAATTTTGAAAACGACTTCGAAAGAAAAAACCACCAACATGAAAGTTGTAGGTATTGAAGAGTTATGAAACTTTGTAGTTGACAATGTTTTGGTTTGAAATCATCTTGTTATGCAAAACTATGTTTGAATTTTAAAATTTGAATTTTTCAAACTGTCTCGGATGGAAAAACCACCAAAATAAAAGTTGTAGGTCTTGAAATGTAATGAAACTTTGTAGTTGACAATTTTTTGATTTGAAATCATCTTATCATTGAAAAATTCGTGTGAAGTTTTCAAATTTTGTAAACGGTCTCGGATGTAGAAACTATTAAAATAAAACTTGTAGATCTCAAAAAGTTATGCAACTTTATAGTTGGTCACACAAATGAATTCATTTAGTGACTTAAATAATCAAATTACTCTCGATTTGTTATAGTACATGGGGATTGAAAACGTAATATAGATATAATTGGTGTAGTAGTGTAGTGGTATAGGAGGGTATGCGCGAGAGAGAGATTGCGAGTTCGAATCTCACTATTTACAAAATATATAAGTTTGATTCAAAATAATTGTGAAAAATGATAGGGCAACGGGTAAGGGTAAGGGTAAGGGTAAGGGTAAGGGTAAGGTAATAGGTAGAGTTGGAGAGTTAAGTAGAGTTGGAGAGTTATTTCTAGAATTTAAAAAGTGTTTTGCTGTTTTTTTTTATTTTTTCGATTCTTAACTTGTCGAGTGTTTTTCTTTGCCGAGTGCTTTTTGACACTCGGCAAAGTCTTTATCGAGTGTCCGAAAAAAGTACTCGGCAAAGAACCCTTTGCCGATGAAATATTTGCCGAGTGTTCTTTGCCGAGTGTTCTTTGCCGAGTGTGCCGAGTGTAACATAGCCTTTTTCGAGTGTCTTAGACACTCGGCAAAGAACGCGATTCCGGTAGTGATTGGTATCAGAGGCTTGTTGCTCTTAGATTAGCTTAACCGCTAGAGTAACGATGTCCGGTGGGGATGGACCTCCTCCCGTTTTTTATGGTGACGATTTTCCACGTATGGAAGCATATTTAGAGGCTATAGACATTGGTGTCTACAAAGTCGCCACACAAGGATTCCCCGAACCTAGAGATCCCATAAATATTGTAGGTGAAGAGTTTAATTATGAGAAATGGAATGCTAAGACCAAAAACACCCTTTTTAGAGGCCTTTGCAAAGATGTGTTTAATAGAGTTAGAAATCATAAAAATGCTCATGATTTGTGGATGGACATATGTGCTCTACATGAAGGAACTAGAAGTGAGCGTGAGGAGAGATATCACATTGCTATGAGAAAGTTAAATTCTTTTGAAATGCTTGCTAATGAAGATGCCAATGCTATGTACTCACGTCTCAATATTCTTGTAGAGAAAGTAAATGGCTTGGGGCTTACACAAATTTCACAACCGGATGTTGTGAGGAAGATTCTTAGTGTCCTCCCAATTGACAAATATGGACACATTGTCACAGTGCTGCATCAAATGGATCTTTCAGTTACCACACCTACACAGATATTGGGAAAGATCAATGCTCATGAGATGTACATGCACATCAATGACAAGGATGAGTCATCTTCCAAGAGAAAGGATTTGGCTCTCAAAGCAAATCAAGAAAGAAAAGTAAAAACTAAAGTACAAATTGAGGAAGAATCCTTAAGTGATGATGACCTTGATACTAACATTGCCTTGATGGTGAGAAAGACCACCAAGATGTTAAAGAAGCTCAATAGAGAAGGCATCAAATTTGATTCAAGAAAGAAGAAATTCTTTTCCAGCAAAAGAAAGCCCATTTCTGAAATAGATTGCTACAACTGTGGAGAGCTTGGTCATCTTGCTCATCAATGTAACAAGCCCAAGAAGAACAAGTTCAAGGGCAAGAAAGAAGATGACAGCGATGATGAGAAAAAGGAAAAGAGATTCTTCAAGAGGAAGGATGGGAAGCACAAGAGGTTCCACAAAAAGAAAAATGAAAAGACATATATTGTTGGTGACTGGCTCACTGACATTGAGTCATCAAGTGGATCTTCTTCAAGTGAAGAAGAAAATGATGAAAAAGTTGTCGCCATCGCTGGGGACTTCTCTTCACCACCACCATCACCATCATCGACTTCTCACATATGCCTCATGGCTAGAGGTGAACGGAAGGTACAAAATGATAATGATATTATTGATGATAGTGATAGTGATAGTGATGATGAATTTGCTTCACCTTCTTATGATGAACTAGCTGACTTGCTTAAAGAATACACTCAAATCATTAGGAAGTCAAAAGCTAAATGTGATAAGTTAAAAAATGAAAATGAATCTTTGAATGCCAAATATGACATAGTTATGAAAGCTAGTGATGAAATGAAAGAACAAAACAAAACTATGTCATCAACTGTAAATGAGCTCACATCCTCCCTAAAAGATGCTAAGGATAAATGTGACAAGTTAAATGAAGCTAATAGGGAGTTGAAAGATAGACTAGTGAAAATCAAGGAAGACTATACTAAGATTAAATTTGATCATGATAATCTTCTTGTTGAAAATGAACTTTTATCTTGCAATACACATGACGCTATTAACCATGTTGTTAAGATTGATGTAGCAACCTCATGTGATGATTTGAGTCAAGGAGATCAAACTAGTCTACATGATGAATTGACCGAAAAAGTTGAAGTCTTGACTTTAGACAACCAAAAATTGAAGAGATACTTGACTGATGCAACTACTAGAGGAAAGGTTGCCATTGAGAATAATGATTTCAACAATGAGTTGGCAGTGGATAATGAAAGGCTTAAAAATGAGGTCAAGAAACTTAAGAGTGAAAATGAACATCTTGCAACAAGTGTGCAAAAGTTCAACAAGGGACAATACCTCCAAAATGAATTGCTCATGAACACTGTCATGAAAAACAACAAGAGTAGTATTGGATACAATGTTTTGTGCAAAAGAAAGCTACTACTCAATACAAGCCAAAGCAGACTCATAAGCCTATCAAATGCTGTTGAGTGTGGAAAAGAAGGTCACTTTGCCCACAACTGCAAAGCCAAACCACCAACTCCCTTGCCTAAGCACTCAAGACCATTTGCCTTCAATGCTCATTATGTTCTAAGAAAAGTAGCAAATGGAAAAGTCAAGGTTACATTCCTAGGTCCAAAAGGCAAGAGTAGACCTAAACAAATTTGGGTTGCAAAGTCCTTGATTGAGAGAGTCACTAGTCCTATGCAATATAGAGCCCTCAAAACTCAAGCTTGATTTGTCTGTGGATGTAGGTGAACTACAAGACCGGTGGGAGCCATTGGGTTATTGACAGTGGATGCACACAACATATGACAGGCAACCCACGGATGTTCACCTCACTTGATGAGAATGTTGATGGATAAGACAAAATCACATTTGGGGATAATTCAAAAGGGAAAGTTCAAGGACTTGGCAAGGTGGCAATTTCAAATGATCTATCAATTTCAAATGTTCTCTTGGTTGCACCTTTGAGATTCAATTTATTATCAGTGGGTCAGCTCTGTGATCTTGGACTTCAATGCTTATTCACTCCAACAGAGGTTATTGTATCAAAAATGGATGATGAATCAATGGTGTTCAAAGGATTTAGATACAACAACCTCTACTTAGTGGATTTCACCTCTGAAGATGTAGACTTAAGAACTTGTCTCTTTACCAACGCATCACTTGGATGGCTTTGGCATAGGAGGCTTGCACATGTTGGAATGAGCACACTAAAAAAAGTATTAAAGAAGGACATGGTTAGAGGATTAAAGGATGTTGTATTTGAAAAGGACAAGCCTTATAGTGCATGTCAACCTGGGAAACAAGTTGCTAACACACATCCTACAAAAGCTTTCATGTCAACATCAAGGCCACTGGAACTACTTCATATGGATTTATTTGGACCTACAAATTATGTAAGTGCTGGTGGCAACCTCTACTGTCTAGTGATAGTTGATGATTTCTCAAGATACACTTGGGTGTTCTTTCTTCATGATAAATCTGAAGTTGCATCTATATTCAAGAAGTTTGCCAAGAAAGCTCAAAATGAATTTGATTGCAAGATCAAGAAGATTAGAAGTGATAATGGTAAAGAATTTGACAACACCAACATTCATGAATACTGTGATGAGATTGGGATCAAGCATAAAGTATCTGCAACATATACACCTCAACAAAATGGAGTTGTTGAAAGGGAAAACAGGACCTTGATCACACTTGCAAGAACAATGATTGATGAGTATAACACACCGGAGAGGTTTTGGGCCAAAGCTGTCAACGCTGCATGTTATGCATTAAACAGGCTATTTCCTCACCGGCTGCTTGCGAAGACTCCCTATGAACTGCTAAATGGGAAAAAGCCAGACGTCTCCTTCTTCCGGGTGTTTGGATGCAAATGCTATATTTACAAGAAACGCCATCACCTAGGGAAGTTTCAAAGACGTTGTGATATTGGTTTTCTATTGGGTTATTCATTAAAGTCCAAAGCATATCGAGTATTCAATCATGTCACTGGTGTGGTAGAAGAAACATATGATATGGAATTTGATGAGATTAATGGCTCCCAAGGAGCACTTGAAAATCTTGATGATGTAGGTGATGAGCCACTCAGAGAAGCCATGAAGAACATGCCAATTGGAGCTATCAAACCAAAAGAAGATGAAGAAGAGGTGCAAAACATTGACAGGCCCTCTTCATCAAGTGTACCACAAGATGATGAAAAAGATGAGAGGCATGCAAATGAAGATACATTTGTCTCTCATGAACAAGCAATGATACAAGCCAAAGATGTTGATGCTCCAGGATCTTCTTCCAAGTGGTTGACAGGAGAAACTCATCACTACTTCAAGCTCACCCTCAAAACCAAACCATCGGGAGTCCTTCACAAGGGGTTATTACTCGATCACATAAATATGCTTCTTTTATTGAACATCACTCCTTTGTTTCGTGTGTTGAGCCTACATGTATAGATGAGGCGCTATAGGATCCGGACTGGGTGAACGCCATGCATGAAGAACTAAACAACTTCACCCGTAACCAAGTTTGGACCCTGGAGAAGCCCCCACAAGATGCAAGAGTCATTGGAACCAAGTGGGTGTTCAGAAACAAACAAGATGATCAAGGTGTGATTGTGAGGAACAAGGCAAGACTTGTTGCAAAGGGATTCTCTCAAGTTGAGGGCTTAGATTTTGGAGAGACCTTTGCACTGGTTGCTCGACTGGAAGCCATCCGTATCCTACTCGCATATGCATCATGCTATGATATAAAAGCTTTATCAAATGGATGTAAAAAGTGCATTTTAAATGGCTTCATAAATGAACTTGTATATGTTGAGCAACCACCTGGGTTTGAAGACCCTAGATATCCTAACCATGCTTACAGGTTGTCCAAGGCGCTATATGGATTAAAGCAAGCTCCAAGGGATTGGTATGAGCGTATTCGCGACTTCCTCATCGAAAAGGGCTTCAAGATCGGGACCGTCGACACAACTCTATTCACAAAGAAACATAACGGTGACATTTTCATTTGTAAAGTATATGTTGATGACATAATCTTTGGCTCGACAAATGACTATCATTGTAAGGAATTTGGTGAGTTGATGTCGAAGGAGTTCGAGATGTCAATGATTGGTGAGCTGACGTACTTCCTCGACTTTCAAGTCAAGCAAATGAAAGATGGTAACTTCCTCTCACAAGAGAAGTATACCAAAGACTTGTTGAAAAGGTTCAACATGGAGAAGTGCAAACCAATCAAGACACCTATGCCAACAAATGGACATCTCGATCTAGATGAGGGAGGTAACCCGGTTAATCAAACTCTCTACAATTCTATGATTGGTAGTTTATTGTATCTTACCGCATATAGGCCTGATATCATGTTTAGTGTCTGCATGTGTGCTAGATTTCAATCTAATCCTAAGAAAGCTCATCTTCGCGCTGTTAAAAGAATTCTCAGGTATCTCAGGCACACCCCAAGCGTTGGTCTGTGGTATCCCAAAGGAGCTACTTTTGACTTAATTGGGTATTCCGATTTGGATTATGTCGGTTGCAAAATTGATAGAAAAAGTACTTCTGGGGGGTGCCATTTGCTTGGGAGATCACTAGTTTCATGGACATCCAAAAAGCAAAATAGTGTTGCCTTGTCAACCACCAAAGCGGAATACATTGCCGCGGGTGCTTGTTGCACACAAATTTTATATATGAAACAAACTCTTCTAGACTATGGCATAGTTCTAGAAAAGGCACCTTTGTTGTGTGACAATGAGAGTGCTGTTAAAATTGCTAATAATCCTGTACAACACTCTCGCACCAAGCACATTGATATATGTCATCACTTCCTTAGAGATCATGTTGCTAAAGGAGACATCCTTTTAGAAGGAGTGAGGTTGAAAGATCAATTAGCGGATATTTTCACTAAGCCACTTGATAAAACCCGCTTTTTGCATGTTGAGGAATGAATTAAATATACTTGATCTCAGAAATTTTATTTAAGATCTCAAATGGTGTTGTCAAGCTTGCATTACATATTTAATTTTTTTGTATTGCATCTAGGGCTTGTCTAACCTAGTTAAGATAACCGCCAATAAAGCGAGTGAAAAAGCTTAACTAGGGCTCAAACTTGACAAGTCTTAGCTTTAAGCTTTTAGTACTTAAATTCTTACTTACTATGCAATTGTTGGTTCTTGAGATATGCATGAGGCACTACACTTAGGAGGAGTATTCAAAACTCAAATCTTTCATGAAAACCCCTAGTGCAAAGCCAAAATGCAAATCTCACCATTTGCCTATTTTCTCTAAAAATTATCTAGCCTATGGCAAAATATTTTGAAAATTATGAGAAAATATATGAGGGTGCCAATACCTGTCCCAACAGGTGTTCTTTTGTGTGATTATAAGTTAGGATTTGGTTTGGTTGAAAACTAGATAGAAAATTTGAAAAATTTCAAAATTCCCTTTGTCTAGGCTCACCGGACACTGCACTATGCACTGTCCGGTGCACCGGCCGCGCGCGCAGAACTCCCCTTTCCTGTGTGTTGTCCGATGGTTCACTGAACAGCTACTGTGCGCTGTCCAGTGTGCACCGGACAGGCACTGTAGACTGTTCGGTGCGCCCATAATGCGTTTTAAAAAAGGGACCTCCAGCCCGAGGCCGAGCCAGAGGCCCAGTTTTACTTCTCTGCTGTGGCTCCCCTCTCTCCTCTCTGGTGTCTCCT
Source organism: Zea mays (assembly GCF_902167145.1). Classification (NCBI taxonomy): domain Eukaryota; kingdom Viridiplantae; phylum Streptophyta; class Magnoliopsida; order Poales; family Poaceae; genus Zea; species Zea mays. Next base: position 187,523,320 of record NC_050096.1, on the reverse strand, counting down.
CCTCGCCGCCAGTGATCCCAGCTCCTCTCCGGCGATCCTCCAGCGACCAGGCTTGTGCTCGGCCCCCCTCCTTTGGTGAGCTCCTCCCTACCCTCTTTCTCTCTGATTTCTCTATATGGAGCTCTCAATTAACCAAATCCCACCCCTTGGATTCAAATTCCAATTTCTATCAAATCCTATAAATCCAAGTGCATGTTTGAGTCCCTTTATGCTCCTTGAGTACTCGTGCAGGTTCCTAGCTCCTTAGGGAGGGTTTCACCACCCAAAATGGCCATATCTCCAAAACCCTAAAACACTGCACGCCACGTGCTCGGCGAAATGCCCAAACCAGCCAAAATTGCTCCGATTGAACCCAAACTTTTCAGGCACCTTCACAATACCTCCAGTAACATATTCGCCAAATTTCACGCCAATCCGATATACCAGGCTTCAATTTCACACAATTCCCCGTTTCTAGCGATCGATTCTGAGCTGAGTGCCCAAATTCCTTTTTCTTCGCCTAAAATCAAACCAAACGCACACTTCACTCATATTTACCCATATAAACCTATTTGTGAAGTATCAGCTCAATTCCACGTCATTTCATGCTCAATTCGAATTCCAAACCTCCTATGGCACTATTTCTCGTTCAAACGTCGTTTTCGCGTCGTTTGACCCCTCGATCGCCATATCTCTCGTTTTCTGTGCCATAACACCCTGTGTATGTATTTATTCATATTTCATATACTTATGACTATGTGACTAATACGTGCTCACCTCTTCTGTCATTTCATTGACCTCGCCTGCCCGTGAGGCGTCTCCTGTCCTGCCTGGATTTTTACCTCTCGTGTGAGATTTCCAGGTAGACATCCATTCTTTTGATATCCTATCGGCGGTTATCGACTTGTGCTTAGTGAAAGGGAAATAGGGTCAAACCTTTTCCTAAATGATTTTGGTGGTTGAAATGCCCTACACAAATAATTGGACTAACTAGTTTGCTCTAGTTGATCATTTCACAGGTGCATAAGTTCATCTACAACTATTCTAAATCGACTGTCCGGAATACCGTAGATTATTCCGGACAGGAGAAGCTTTTTGGAAAAACAGACCAAGCGCAGACCGTCCGGGCCCTTGCGGCGGACCGTCCGCGACACCAAAGTGTGCCTCGGACAGGAACACTGCATAAACGCAAGTCAACACTGCGGACCGTCCGATGGAAAAGCAAGCACCGTTCGGGACCAGGCGCGAACCGTCCGGCCTCAGGCGCGGACCGTCCGGTCGGCACAGAACCGAAAAACCCAAAGGTGAAGGGTTCGGTAATATGAATTATAGCGTCCTCGCGGACCGTCCGGGGTGCACGACCGGACCGTCCGCGACTGCCTTTATCTGACATCTGACGACACATTTAATGCATTATAGTCGTTACTGCTGACCGTTGGGATTTCAGCCAATGATGTACAGGGGCGGACCGTCCGGACCAGGAGCGCGGACCGTCCGCGGTTGGCAGAAATGAAGCAACGACTAGGAAGTGGTTGAGAGCTATAAATACAACCCCAACCACCTCCATTCATGACACCCAAACATTCCAATCTTCAACATTCAATACAAGAGCTAGCAATCCATTCTAAGACACAATCAAAGCCTTCAATCTCTCTAAATTTCACAATTGATACAAGTGATCATTAGTGATTAGTGACTTGAGAGAGAGAGAGAGAGAGAGTGATCTGTGTGTTATTTGTCGCTCTTGTCGCTTGGCTTTTGCAATCGTGCTTTCTTCTTCTCCCATTCTTATTCTCAAGTGACTTGTAATCAAAGCAAGAGACACCAAGTTGTGGTGGTCCTTGTAGGGGTCTAAGTGACCTGTTTGATTAAGGAGAAAGCTCACTCGATCTAAGTGATCGTTTGAGAGAGGGAAAGGGTTGAAAGAGACCTGGTCTTTGTGACCACCTCAACGGGGAGTAGGTTTGCAAGAATGGAACCTCGATAAAACAAATCACCGTGTCATCCGCTTCATTTGCTTGTGATTTGTTTTCGACCTCTCTTTCGGACTCGACTTTATTTCTAACGCTAACCCCGGCTTGTAGTTGTGCTTAAAGTTTATAAATTTCAGATTTGCCTATTCACCCTCCCTCTAGGCGACTTTCAATTGGTATCAGAGCCCGGTACTTCATTAGAGTCTAACCACTCGAAGTGATGTCGGGAGCATCCGCCATGAGGGAGATTGGGACCGGCGGTGACAAGTCCGCAATCTCGGGGAGAACCCACTCGAGGGAGTCCGGCCACAAGCACAAGGAGGAATCCTCTTCCTCCATCAAGTCCCAACGGAAAGGTGACAAGAAGAAGAAGATGAAGAAAGTGGTCTACTACGAGACCGACTCTTCGTCACCTTCCACCTCCGGCTCTGAGTCGACGTCCGTCACTTCTAAGCACCATGAGCGCAAGAAGTATAGTAAGATGCCCCTCCGCTATCCTCGCATTTCAAAACGCACTCCATTACTTTTTGTCCCATTAGGCAAACCATCGGTATTTGAAGGTGAAGATTATTCTATGTGGAGTGATAAAATGAGGCATCATCTAACCTCACTCCACAAAAGCATATGGGATATTGTTGAGTATGGAGCGCAGGTACCAAAGAAAGGGGACAATAACTATGATTCGGAGGAGGTCGACCAAATCATGCACTTCAACTCCCAAGCCACTACTATACTCCTCGCCTCTCTAAGTCGAGAGGAGTATAATAAGGTGCAAGGGTTGAAGAGTGCCAAAGAAATTTGGGACGTGCTCAAGACCACGCACGAAGGAGATGAGGTGACCAAGATCACCAAGCGAGAAACAATCGAGGGGGAGCTCGGTCGATTCATGCTCAACCAAGGGGAGGAGCCACAAGCCATGTAAAACCGGCTCAAGACCTTGGTGAACCAAGTGCGCAACCTCGAGAGCACAAAATGGGATGACCATGAAATGGTCAAGGTTATTCTAAGATCACTTGTCTTTCTTAACCCTACACAAGTTCAATTAATTCGTGGTGATCCTAGATACAAGCTAATGTCTCCCGAGGAGGTTATAGGAAAGTTTATGAGCTTTGAATTGATGATCAAAGGCTCCAAACAAATCATCAAGCGAGGCACCACCTCAACACCCGAGGTGCAACCCGTCGCATTCAAAGCGACGGAGGAGAAGAAAGAAGAGTCTACGTCATGTAGGCTCCCCATCAACGCCTCCAAGATCGACAACGAGGATATGGCTCTAATCATCAAAAGCTTTCGCCAAATCCTCAAGCAAAGGAGGGGGAAGGATTACAAGCCCCGCTCCAAGAAAGTTTGCTACAAATGTGGTAAGCTCGGTCATTTTATTGCTAAATGTCCATTATCTAGTGATAGTCACAGGGGCGACGACAAGGAGAGAAGAAAGGAAAAGAAGAAGTACTACAAGAAGAAGGGCGGCAATGCCCATGTGTGTCGGGAATGAGACTCCGATGAGAGCTCCACCGACTCCTCCTCCGATGAGGACGCCGCCAACATCGCCGTCAACAAGGGTCTCCTCTTCCCCAACGTCGACCACAAGTGCCTCATGGCAAAAGACGGCAAAAAGAAGGTAAAATCTAGAGCCTCCACTAAATATGCAACATCTAGTGATGAGGATAACTCTACTGATGATGAAGATAGTTTGCTTGCTCTTTTTTCCAACCTAAACATGCAACAAAAAGAACAATTAAATGAATTGATAGGTGCCATTCATGAGAAGGATGAACCCTTGGAAAGCCAAGAGGACTTCCTTATTAAGGAAAATAAAAAACATGTTAAGGTTAAAAATGCTTATGCTCAGGAGATAGAAAAATATGAAAAATGAACTAGTGAGCTTAGCATGTGCCATGACACTATCTCTAACCTTAGAATTGAAAATGCCAAATTAATTGCTAAGGTAGAGAAATTAAATGCTTGTAATGATTCTCTTGTCAACCTTAAAAATGATAATGCTAGTTTGATTGCTAAGATTGACAAGTTGAATGAATCAATTACTAGCCTTAAGATTGAAAATGATAAATTGATTACTAAGGCTAAGAATTGAAATGTTTGCAATGATATTGTTTCCAATCTTAGAAATGAAAATGCCATGTTACATGCTAAGATTGATGAATTAAATGTTTGCAAACCCTCTACATCCATCGTTGATCATGTTTCTATTTGCATGAGATGTAGAGATATTAATGTTGATGCTATTCATGATCACCTAACTTTAATTAAACAACAAAATGATCTGAAAGGGAAATAGGCTTACACCTTTTCCTATATGAATTTTGGTGGTTGAATTGCCCAACACAAATTAATTAGACTAACTAGTTTGCTCTAGATTATGAGTTCTACAGGTGCCAAAGGTTCAACACAAACCAATAAAAGTACAAGAAAGGGTTCAAATAAAAAGAGCAAAAGACAACCCAAAGGCAGCCCTGGTCTGGCGCACCGGACTGTCCGGTGCACCAGGGAGTTCGACTCCAAACTTGCCACCTTTGGGAATTCTGGGAGCCACTCCGCTATAATTCACCGGACTGTCCGGTGTAGCACTGGACTGTCCGGTGTGCCAGCGGAGTAACGACTATACAGCACCAACGGTCGTCTGCAGAGGAACAGTGAAACACTACAGTGCGCGACTGCGCGGGCAGAAGTCAGAGCAGGCGCAGAAGGCGCACCGGACAGTGAATAGTGACTGTCCGGTGGCCTAGTTGTCAGAAGCTCCAACGATCAGAACCCAACGACCTAGTGACGTAGCTGGCGCACCGGACAGTGTCCGGTGGCGCACCGGACTGTCCGGTGCGCCATACGACACCAGCCTCCAACAACGGTTCTTTTGGTGGTTGGGGCTATAAATACCCCCCAACCACCACACTTCAATGCATCCAAGTTTTCAGCCTTCAAACCTCATACAAGAGCTCTAGACTTCATTCCAAGACACAAACAAAGAGATCAAATCCTCTCCCAAGTCCAAAGATCATTCCAAACAAATAGTGACTAGTGAGAGAGACAATTGTGTTCATTTGAGTTCTTGCGCTTGGATTGCTTTTCTTCTTCCTTCTTTCTTGTTTCCAACTCAATTGTAACCAAGGCAAGAGACACCAATTATGTGGTGGTCCTTGTGGGGACTTAGTGTCCCGATTGATTGAGAAGAGAAGCTCACTCGGTCTAGGTGACCGTTTGAGAGAGGGAAAGGGTTGAAAGAGACTCGGTCTTTGTGACCACCTCAATGGGGAGTACGTTTGCAAGAACCGAACCTTGGTAAAACAAATCACTGTGTCATTCACCTTATTTGCTTGTGATTTGTTTTTGCCCTCTCTTTCGGACTCGAATTTAATTCTAACGCTAACCCCGGCTTGTAATGTGTGCTTAAGTTTATAAATTTCAGATTTGCCTATTCACCCCCCTCTAGGTGACTTTCAATTGGTATCAAAGCCGGTACTTCATTAGAGCCTAACCGCTCGAAGTGATGTCGGGAGCATACGCCATGAGGGAGATCGGGACCGGCAACAAGTCCGCAAGCTCGGGGAGAACGCACTCAAGGGAGTCCGCCCACAAACACAAGGAGGAATCTCTTCCTCCATCAAGTCCCAACGGAAGGGTAACAAGAAGAAGATGAAGAAGAAGGTGGTCTACTATGAGACCGACTCTTTGTCACCCTCCACCTCCGGCTCGGAATCGGCATCCACCACTTCTAAGCGCCATGAGCGCAAGAAGTATAGCAAGATGCCCCTTCGCTATCCTCGTATTTCAAAACGCACTCCATTACTTTCCATCCCATTAGGCAAACCACCTATGTTTGATGGTGAAGATTATTCTATGTGGAGTGATAAAATGAGGCATCACCTGACTTCACTCCACAAAAGCATATGGGATATTGTTGAGTATGGAGCGCAGGTACCAAAGGAAGGGGACAAGGATTATGATTCGGAGGAGGTCGAACAAATCCAACACTTCAACTCCCAAGCCACTACTATACTCCTCGCCTCTCTAAGTCGAGAGGAGTATAATAAGGTGCAAGGGTTGAAGAGTGCCAAAGAGATTTGGGACGTGCTCAAGACCGCGCACGAAGGAGATGAGGTGACCAAGATCACCAAGCGGGAAACGATCGAGGGGGAGCTCGGTTGATTCATGCTTCACCAAAGGGAGGAGCCATAAGCGATGTACAACTGGCTCAAGACCTTGGTGAACCAAGTGCGCAACCTCGGGAGCACCAAATGGGATGACCATGAGATGGTCAAGGTTATTCTTAGATCACTCATTTTTCTTAACCCTACACAAGTTCAATTAATTCGTGGTGATCCAAGGTATAAACTAATGTCTCCCAAGGAAGTGATAGGAAAATTTGTGAGCTTTGAATTGATGATCAAAGGCTCCAAGAAAATCATCGAGCAAGGCGCCACCTCAACACCCGAGGTGCAACCCGTCGCATTCAAGGCGACGGAAGAAGAAAAGAAGGATTCTACACCAAGTAGGATTCCCATCGATGCCTCCAAGCTCGACAACGAGAAAATGGCGCTCATCATGAAGAGCCTCCGCCAAATCCTCAAGCAAAGGAGGGGGAAGGATTACAAACCCCACTCCAAGAAGGTTTGCTACAAATGTGGTAAGCCCGGTCATTTTATCGCTAAATGTCCTTTGTCTAGTGATAGTGACAGGGGCGACGACAAGAATGGAAAGAGAAGAGAAAAGAAGAGGTACTACAAGAAGAAGGGCGGCGATGCCCATGTTTGCCAGGAGTGGGACTCCGACGAGAGCTCCACCGACTCCTCCTTCGATGAGGACGCCGCAAACATCGCCGTCACCAAAGGCTTTCTCTTCCCCAACGTCGGCCACAAGTGCCGCATGGCAAAGGACGGCAAGAAGAAGAAGGTAAAATCTAGATCCTCTACTAAGTATGCAACTTCTAGTGATGAGGATAATTCTAGTGATGATGAGGATAACTTGCTCACTCTTTTTGCCAATCTTAACATGCAACAAAAGGAGAAATTAAATAAATTGATTAGTGCTATTCATGAGAAGGATGAACTCTTGGATAGCCAAGAGGACTTCCTTATTAAGGAAAACAAAAAGCATGTTAAGACTAAAAATGCTTATGCTCAGGAGGTAGAGAAAAATGAAAAATTAACTAGTGAGCTAAGTACCTGCCATGACACTATCTCCAACCTTAGAATTGAGAATGCTAATTTGATTGCTAAGGTTGAGAAGTCAAACATTAGTGATGATTCAATTACCAATCTTAGAAATGATAATGTTAGTCTAATTGCTAAGATTGAAAAATTGAATGCCTCTCTTTCTAGCCTTAAGTTTGAGAATGATAAATTAATTGCTAAGGCTAAGGAATTAGATGTTTGCAATGTTTCTATTTCCAATCTTAGAGATGAGAATGCCATTTTACATGCTAAGATTGTTGAATTAAATGATTGCAAACCCCCTACATCTACCATTGAGCATGTTTCTATTTGCACTAGATGTAGAGATGTTAATATAGATGCTATTCATGATCACCTTGCTATGATTAAACAACAAAATGATCATATAGCAAAATTAGATGCTAAAATTGCCGAGCATGAATTAGAGAATAAAAATTTAAATTTGCTCGTAATATGCTTTATAGTGGGAGACGTCCTGGCATTAAGGATGGCATTGGCTTCCAACAGGGAGACAATGTCAAGCTTAATGCCCCTCCTAAAAGATTGTCTAATTTTGTTAAGGGCAAGGCTTCCATACCTCAGGATAACGAAGGCTATATTTTATATCCTGATGGTTATCCTGAGGATAAGATTAGGAGAATTCATGTAAAGAAGACTCATTCTCACCATGCTTTTATTTATAAGAATGAGACTTCTAGCTCTAGGCGTTCTACACATGTTAAAATGCCTAAGAAGAAAACTCCTATTGCATCAAATGATCATAACATCTCATTCAAGACTTTTGATGCTTCCTATGTGCTCACTAACAAATTAGACAAAGTAGTTGCCAAAAATGTTGGGGCTAAACACAAGGGATCAAAGACTTGTGTTTGGGTACCCACGGTGCTTGTTTCTAATGTGAAAGGACCCAAGACCGTTTGGGTACCTAAGAACAAGGCCTAAATTTGTTTTGTAGGTTTATGCATCCGGGGGCTCAAGTTGGATCATCGATAGCGGGTGCACAAACCACATGACAGGGGAGAAAAGGATGTTCTCCTCCTATGAGAAAAACCAAGATCCCCAACGAGCTATCACATTCGGGGATGGAAATCAAGGTTTGGTCAAAGGACTTGGTAAAATTGCAATATCACCTGACCATTCTATTTCCAATGTTTTTCTTGTAGATTCTTTAGATTACAACTTGCTTTCTGTTTCTCAATTATGCAAAATGGGTTACAACTGTCTTTTTATAGATGTAGGTGTTACTGTCTTTAGAAGAAGTGATGATTCAGTAGCTTTTAAGGGAGTATTAGAGGGTCAGCTATACTTAGTTGATTTTAATAGAGTTGAACTCGATACTTGCTTAATTGCTAAAACTAACATGGGTTGTCTCTGGCATCGCCGACTAGCCCACGTTGGGATGAAGGATCTTCATAAGCTTCTAAAGGGAGAGCACATTTTGGGACTAACAAATGTTCATTTTGAGAAAGACAAGATTTGTAGCGCATGTCAAGCAGGGAAGCAAGTTGGTGTTCATCATCCACACAAGAACATCATGACGACTGACAGGCTACTGGAGCTACTTCACATGGATCTATTCGGTCTGATAGCTTACATAAGCATCGGCGGGAGTAAGTACTATCTAGTCATTGTGGATGATTATTCTCGCTTCACTTGGGTATTCATTTTGCAAGAAAAATCACAAACCCAAGAGACCTTAAAGGGATTCTTGAGACGGGCTCAAAATGAGTTCGGCTTAAGGATCAAGAAGATTAGAAGCGACAACGGGACGGAGTTCAAGAACTCACAAATAGAAAGCTTTCTTGAGGAGGAGGGCATCAAGCATGAGTTCTCTTCTCCATACACGCCACAACAAAATGGTGTAGTGAAGAGGAAGAATAGAACTCTACTTGACATGGCGAGGACCATGCTTGATGAGTACAAGACTTCGGATCGGTTTTGGGCCGAGGCGGTCAACACTGCTTGCTACGCCATCAATTGGTTATATCTTCACTGAATCCTCAAGAAGACATCTTATGAACTCCTAACCGGTAAAAAGCCCAATGTTTCATATTTTAGAGTCTTTGGTAGCAAATGCTTTATTCTTGTTAAAAGAGGTAGAAAAGCTAAATTTGCTCCTAAGGCTGTAGAAGGCTTTTTACTAGGATATGATTCAAACACAAGGGCATATAGAGTCTTTAACAAGTCCACTGGACTAGTTGAAGTTTCTTGTGACATTGTGTTTGATGAGACTAACGGCTCTCAAGTAGAGCAAGTTGATCTTGATGAGCTAGATGATGAAGAGGCTCCGTGCGTCGCGCTAAGGAACATGTCCATTGGGGATGTGTGTCCTAAGGAATCGGAAGAACCTCCACAAACACAAGATCAACCATCTTCCTCCATGCAAGCATCTCCACCAACCCAAGATAAGGATCAAGCTCAAGAGGATGAAAATGAAGATCAAGAAGACGAGCCACCTCAATAGGAGGACAATGATCAAAGGGGAGATGCCAATAATCAAGACAAGGATGATGATGAGGGTCCAATACCGCCACACCCAAGAGTCCACCAAGCAATACAACGAGATCACCCCGTGAACTCCATCCTCGGCGATATTCATAAGGGGGTAACTACTCGATCTCGTGTTGCTCATTTCTGTGAACATTACTCCTTTGTGTCTTCTATTGAGCCATACAGGGTGGAAGACGCATTAAGGGATTCGGACTGGGTGTTGCCAATGCAAGAGAAACTCAACAACTTCACGAGGAATGAGGTATGGCATTTAGTTCCACGTCCTAACCAAAATGTTGTAGGAACCAAGTGGGTCTTCCACAACAAGCAAGATGAGCATGGTGTGGTGACAAGGAACAAAGCCCGACTTGTGGCCAAGGGATATTCACAAGTCGAAGGTTTGGATTTTGGTGAAACCTATGCACCCGTAGCTAGGCTTGAATCAATTCGCATTTTACTTGCCTATGCTACTTACCATGGCTTCAAGCTTTATCAAATGGACGTGAAGAGTGCCTTCCTCAATGGACCAATCAAGGAGGAGGTCTATGTTGAGCAACCTCCCGGCTTTGAAGATAGTGAGTACCCTAACCATGTCTATAAACTCTCTAAGGCACTTTATGGGCTCAAGCAAGCCCCAAGAGCATGGTATGAATACCTAAGAGATTTTCTTATCGCTAATGTGACGGAACCTCTCAAGTAATTAGGCCCACCTACAGTTGTCCTTGTCCAACAGACATCAGACACCCTGTAGATGTTCCTAAGTCACTTGACAAGTTCGGTATCTTTCCTTACCTTACCAGGAACGTCTCACCCGTCTTGCAGACATTACAGATCATCGGAGATAAAGAAATGCGGAAGCAATTACATAAACTTACATTTTATTTAGAAAGTAAGATTAAGTTACTCATTACAGACCAGAACTAAAAGCGAGTGCAGAGTAGTGATATTATACAAACCAAGGGAGGCACAGACTCCTCCCGATAAGCTAAAAGCAAAAGATCCTATGTGGAGGACCGAGTCCTCCCGCACTTCAGTCTTGTTTTTCTTCTTTGGGAACCACCTTAGCACAGAAGCAGCAAAAATCTGCTACTTCCTCACCTAATAACAACGAAGGGATAAACCCTGAGTATGGAATTACTCAGCAAGTCTTACCCGACTAAAAAAAAGACTCTCAAGGGTATGCTGGTTATATGGGAGTCAAGGTAAGGCTTTTCAATAATCAAAGACTTTGTTTTGCAGAAATGCTTACTAAAGTGGATCCTTAAAAATCCAATTTTATTTGTCAAGTTAGGTAAAATTACCTGCACTAGAGTTCTTTCTACCCTAGTTCAATCACTGGTCCTGCACTAGCCAATTTCTTAACAAAAGCCCATCGTCTTTAGTGGAATGCTACGTGTAAGTCAGTGGCCAAGTCTCCATAACCGCGGAGGTACGGCGATCCGAATCGATTATACTCAGCTGAGGATCTCCAATCACACGACATATGTAGCACTTAACCCTTGCATATGTCAACCCGCCACCGGGGTTCTTAAGACCAGATCAGGTTCACGCAAACCGAGAGCACAGATACACCACCGTCCAGCCTCTTGCCACGGAGGGTACACGCTACTCTCGCCACCGCTCCACGCCCATTTCGTGTTATCTTATTCTGGCCTTAGTCTACCCGAGGCAAGGCTTACCCATGACGAGGCATGTGACCAGTTAAAGGGTCCTCGGTCAGCAGGCCTACATCGACAAGGTCCTTAATCGACTCAGACGGAGACACTACACCGAGACTCTCTTCTCGTGCAAGTCACCCGCCCGGTCTCAGCTTAATCTTTTTAACCCAAAAACTTGGTACCTGGCAGAGGTACATCTTTTCCGATGTTGAATCCATCACGACCATGATGGATTCACCATCAAGTTTTATTTTTGAAAACAACCCTCCCACTTTTGCCACAACATCTTTTGTAAAAACAAAACATTTTGTTTTTCTAAAGCAAGGCTAAGCATCAAAAATCTTTTGTAAAACAGGTGATCAAGGAAGGTAATCAAATTCAAGGAAGGTAATGCAGGAATTGTTTTATTAATCAACTCCTATCACCTAATGCAGCAATCAAGTGAGAAAGATTTATAAAAACATCAAGGAAGGTGGCAAATGCACCGGGGCTTGCCTTCGTTTACAGGTGATTCGGGTTCGGATCCACAGATATCGAAGTAGAAGCAGTTGCCTGCTTGCGAATCCGAAGGTGGTGGTGTCCTGTCTTCGGTGACTTCTATCTCTTCTTCACGTTCTAACATCACCATATATATGTATAAGAATGGATGCCATGGGATGCTCATGAGGATGCAAAGATAATATAAACTTATTATCTATGTCTTGAGTACAACTTTCCTTCACGGAATTCCGGGAACTTAGGGTTTCCGGAGTCGGTAAAGGAGTTCATAGGGCAGGGGGGTTTTAGGTTCTAAGTGTCAAACAAGGTCCAAATCAAACCAAATTCTACCCATGGCTTTTAATTAATGTTTTAAGTTCATATAAAAAGTTTGGGCATTTTTGGACTTACCAATTATTTTCTAAAAATCCATAACTAATACTTTTAACTACTTTAAATACCCTAAAATTTCTTATTTCCACTAAAAATCATAAAACTATTTTTACTAAATTCTAGGGAAAATAACAAGCCTAGGAAAATTAGTTTCACAATTTTAGCATTTTTCTACATTTTTATACATATTTCTAAAGCTCTGCTGAAAAAGAAAAAGAAAAGGTTGAAACAGTGATGGGCCGGTTCCAGCCCAGGCGGCCCAGTCCAGAGAGGAAAACGCGCGCATGCACCCACGCCCTGGCGGCTTTGCAGAAAGGGCCTCGGGTTTCTGGCTAAATGTGAACGAGTTCAGTTACTATTTGTATCAGTCACTGACCACTTGCACCGGGGTCCCTGAGGTTCTATTTCTCCACAGGTGAGGTCCCCGACGACGGCAGCGCGCGGAGGAGCTCCGGCGAGCGCGTAGACCGGCCGAGCGGGGCCATGACCGGTGCTCAGCTTCGGCCTAAACCAAATTCACAACCTAGCGAATGTTTCCCCTAGGTTAATTTGAAGAATGGTGCCCTATTTTACCCTGACCACGGCAACCGTGAGCATTGCGGCTAGGCAGTCGCGTTCCCGGCGACCAGAGGACTCCTAATTCAATTGTATGGGTCGGTGAGTTTGAGGGAAGCTTAAGGATGCTAAAATGAGATTAGAGAGGGCGTGATCAGACCTGGGGAGGGCTGGCCACGACGAGGTGCTTTCACGGCGGCGGAGAACTGTTTTGGGGAGAATTTGAAATTCGCGGGCGCTGGTGAATGATCGAGGGTGGGAGCGGGTGCTATGGCTTCAGGATGATCTAGCGCAGTTGCCCGGGCCTTCAATTTATAGGGCTCGCAAGCGGTGGCCGGTGAATCGGACGGGACGCGCGGCGGCCAGAGGAAGAAGAAAGCACTGGCGCAAACGCTAGGTGGCTTCTACCGTGGCAGTATCTCCGGCGATCACCGGACGCTCCTAGCGTAACTATCCGCGACGTGGTAAAGCGCCCGGACACGCGGCGCAAGACCCAGCGACGGCGGCTCACCGGCGTTCTTATCAGTCCCAGCCGCAAGCCAGAGGGGAAGTACGAGGGGGGGGGGTCATCGGAGTGGCGTCCAGCGCACGAGGGAAAGACGATCTTTTTACCCCACAACGCTATCCAACCAGCCAGGCACGAATCCCGACGCCGGTGACACGAATCGCGGCGGAGGGAGCCGTCGGCGGTGAGGACAGCCGCGCTGGCGGTCTGATCCCCATTGAGCTATTGTACCATGGTGCATCTTCATCAGTCGCCTGACAACCAAATTCGAAGCTGAGTTTTCTCTCGATTTCCAATAACAACTCCAACTAGGATCTGCAGCAAAGTTGTAAAGCAACATGCCCTCTACAATCTTGCCATATGATGTTGCCCCAAAAAGCCACTGCATCTGGTTTGAAATTGGGTTTGAAGTTCAGGGCATGAATCTGTTAGTCTGATATTCAGACAGAACCAGACTGACAGTCCAACTTGGGTTGAGATTTTCTCCACATCTTTCATAAGAACATGGCTTGAATCCTTAAACAAAGTTGTTCTCCTATAATTGGGCTACAAACTTGTTGTGGTCACTTTGGGCAAAAACCCTATATTTCATAAGATACAGGGCTCCAAAGTTGAACCAACTAAACTGAATTTCAGACTTAGGCTCTATAGTGCTTAAGAGGTGATTTTTGCAATTAAGCCCAAAACTTAGGGTTTAACTTGCAAATTCACATATATGTGACCCAAATGACTAAAGATACCTATTTAACTTGGTTTTTGCACTTTAGTCCAAAAGTGGACTAATTTTGCACATAGGCCCCTAGGGTTTGGTTTTAGGGTTTTCCAGGGTTCCAATTAGGGTTTCTGGTATCCCAGGGGTATGAATGTGATTCAACTTTATTTTTGGGGTCATTTTATGACTTTTACCCTAAAGTCTTTATGTTTTCTCAATTTGGGTTAAGTTTTTACCCCTTTAATACCTATTTAGGGTTAAAGCTTCCTATCCAGGGTCCTATTTGCAAAACATTAAAACAATGCAACTTGTTTGAAATTTTTGCCTAGTGGATGCACTCTAGGTGTGTCAAACATATGCAATGCCAATGCTTATGATGCCATGCTCAAGTTTTAGTTATAGTAACACCAGGGGTGTTACATCCTTCCCCCCATAAAAGAATCTCGTCCCGAGATTAAAAGTCCTAGGGTAAGTAATGGAAAAGGAAACGCAGAATACTTTTATTTCCTTATTTTTGGTACAAGGCAGGGGTGGTGTGGGGGTCACTTCTTTATTACACAGCTATACAGACTTTACAATTTACAAGAGGCTAAAAAGCCTGGGAAATTCTTATCTAAAAAGTCTTGGGTTTCCCATGTAGCCTCATCTTCAGAATGCTGGTTCCACTGTATCTTGTAGAACTTGAGAGTCTTTCTTTGGGTGACCCTGTCCTTTTGATCCAGAACTCGAATAGGATGTTCTGAGTATGTTAAATCTGGTTCCAGGACAACATCAGTCACTTCAATGGTTCGATCGGGAACCCGAAGACACTTCTTCAATTGTGACACGTGGAACACATTATGCACAGCAGACAATGTTTCGGGGAGCTGAAGTCGGTATGCCACTGGTTCACATTGCTCAAGCACCAGGAATGGACCAATGTACCTGGGTGCAAGCTTTCCTTTAACCCCAAAACGCGATACTCCTTTCATTGGTGAGACCTTCAGGTAAACATAGTCTCCTTCCAGGAAATATAAGGGCCTTCGCCGTTTGTCTGCATAACCCTTCTGACGAGCTTGTGCTTTCTTCATATTATGAATAATTTTCTGAACCTTTTCCTCGGCCTCCTTCACCATATCAGGCCTAAAGAAGTACCTTTCCCCAGGTTCAGACCAATTTAGCGGAGTACGACACCGTCGTCCATATAAAGCTTCGAAGGGTGCCATCTTGATACTTTCTTGATAGCTATTATTATATGAAAACTCCGCCAAAGGCAAACATTCATCCCATTTTGGTGAGAAATCCAGAACACATGCCCGCAGCATATCTTCAAGTATTTGGTTCGCTCTCTCAGTCTGTCCACTGGTTTGAGGATGATAGGCCGAACTGTGGAGTAACTTAGTACCCAAGGATTTGTGAAGCGCTTCCCAAAACTTGGCTACAAATTGAGGTCCACGATCCGACACTATGGTCTTTGGAACACCATGCAGACTAAGAATACGAGCAATGTACAATTGGGCGTAGACAGTAACCGGGGAATCTGTCTTGACTGGCAGAAAGTGAGCAATCTTTGTAAGTCGATCAATTATAACCCAAATAGAGTCATACCCTTTTGTCGTCCTGGGCAGTCCCACAATAAAGTCCATACTGATGTCTTCCCATTTCCATGTTGGGATTGGCAAAGATTGTAATGGACCAGCAATTTTCATGTGTATGGCCTTGACACGTCTGCAAGTGTCACACTTAGCCACATAGCGTGCAATTTCGATCTTCATCTTTGTCCACCAGTAATGTTGCTTTAAGTCTTGATACATCTTAGTGCTTCCGGGATGAATAGAATAACGACTAAGATGTGCTTCATCAAGAATTTGCTGGCGGAGTTCTTCGTTCTTTGGCACTACTATGTGGTTTTTAAACCATATCACACCTTGATCGTCTTCCTTGAAACATTTGGCTACTCCAGTCCTTATCTTCTCTCGTATGTGCTTCATACCCAGATTATCCTTTTGAGCATCAATTATCCTTTGCAAAATGATTGACTCAAGCTTTAGCTGATTCAGAGTCCCTTGTTGGATTATTCCCAGGTTTAGCTTTTCCATCTCTTGACACAAGGTGTTGTCAGAGGTCTTCATTGTAAGACAGTGGCAGGAAACCTTACGGCTCAGTGCATCTGCCACCACATTGGCCTTGCCTGGGTGATAATGGATCTCCAGTTCATAGTCTTTAATAAGCTCAAACCATCGTCTTTGCCTCATATTTAATTCTGACTGGGTGAAGATGTACTTTAAACTTTTATGATCTATATATATATGACAGATATTTCCCAGCAGATAGTGACGCCAAATCTTCAGGGCATGAACCACAGTAGCTAGCTCCAGATCATGAGTTGGGTAATGCTCCTCATGTCGGCGCAACTGCCTTGAAGCATACGCAATTACTCGGCCCTCTTGCATCAGTACACAGCCGAGCCCACTGCCAGATGCATCACAATATACATCAAAAGGCTTAGTGATGTCCGGTTGAGCCAATACCGGAGCAGTGGTCAATAGTGTCTTCAATTGCTCAAAGGCTTCATTACACTTAGAAGACCAATTGAACTTAATGTCATTCTTCAATAAACTTGTGATTGGCTTCACAAGCTTAGAAAAATCTGGTATGAATCTGCGATAATACCCAGCTAGTCCAAGAAAACTTCGGACTTGGTGAACAGTAGTTGGGGGTTTCCACTCCAGAATATCTTTGACCTTGCTAGGATCTACCGCAATTCCTTTAGCCGATAACACGTGCCCCAAAAATTGAATTTCTTCCAGCCAGAACGCGCACTTGCTGAATTTGGCATACAGGCATACAGCTGATGTTCCCTGAGGCGCGTCAATACAATCCGTAGATGCTGAGCATGGTCCTCTTCATTCTTAGAATATATCAAGATATCATCGATGAAGACTACCACGAACTTGTCCAACTCGGGCATGAACACCGAGTTCATCAAATAAGTGAAGTGGGCAGGAGCATTTGTGAGCCCGAAAGACATTACCAAGTATTCAAACAATCCATACCGCGTAGTAAACGCGGTCTTCGGTATATCCTCGGGCCGAATACGGATTTGATGATAGCCCGACCTGAGATCAATTTTGGAAAATACCCTCGCCCCAGTCAGTTGATCAAATAAGATGTCGATCCTTGGAAGAGGGTACTTATTCTTAATGGTGACCTCATTCAGGGGTCGATAATCCACGCACATTCGCAAGGTTTGATCCTTCTTCTTAACAAAATTGGCGGGACAACCCCATGGGGACAAGCTTGGCCGGATGAATCCCTTATTCAGTAGATCTTGTAATTGAATCTTCAATTCCGCCAACTCATTAGGGGGCATACGGTACGATCTTCGGGAGATGGGAGCCGTACCGGGCTTTAGCTCAATTACAAATTCTACATCTCTTTCAGGGGGCAGTCCAGGCAAATCTTCCGGAAATACATCTGGAAACTCACATACTACCGGAATATTCTTGATCTCCGGTACAATGGCTTCATATACTCTACCAGAAGTTTTGGCTGGATTGGTTGCGGGGAGAGACAAAAGAATCTCTTCTTGATTATAGCTCAACCTGACGGTTCTGAGTTAAGTGTTGAGAATTGCCTTGTGTTGGGTTAACCAATTCATACCCAAAATTACATCTATATCCTGGCCTTTCAGAACAATCATGTTAGCAGGAAAGTTCCGTCCGGCCATTGTTACTGGCACTCCATAGGCCACTTCTCTAGTAAAAATGTGTCCCCCAGGTGAATGAATTTTAAATCCCTCTTTTGATTCGTGGCATGCAATATGATGTTGCTCCACAAATTTCTTGCTAATGAATGTATGTGAAGCACCAGAATCAAAAAGAATAATTGTTGGGTGACTGGCCACGGGAAACGTACCCATCATCACCGGCTCTCCTTCCGGTGTAGTGGCCACTTGAGTGTAATATACACGCCCCGTCTTCTTTGTATTTTTCCCCATAGCATTTCCTTTGGGTTGAGCTGATCTCCCAGATCCTTGCGGAGCATTTGATTGACTTTGCTTAGGATATGGGCAGTCTTTGATGAAATGTCCCGACTTGCCGCAATTAAAACACCCAGTTGAAGAACTAGGCAAGGCAGGGAATCGAGTGCCTGGGGCACCCGGCTGATTTGGGGTAGTGGGGGTATTGTTGGGGCGAATAATGATTGGCTGTTTGAAAGGGAATGAGGGTGGACGAGAAAAAGTGCGATTTTGGCTTGAAGGCCGGATCACAAACCGTTGCTTCTTCGCCTGGCCCTGATTAGGCCTCTCACCACCGAATCCCTTGTTCTTTCCAGAATTTGCGTATTTTGCTTAAACAGATAAGGCTGTGCTGACAGCCTTTCCATACGTGAGATCTATGCATGTGGCCATTTTCCTTTGTAGCCGATCATTTAGTCCCCGCATAAAACAGTTCTTCTTCTTTAAATCAGTATTCACCTGGTCGATGGCATACTGCGACAGGTGATTAAACTTGTTGAGATATTGGTTGACGGTATCTCCCCCTTGTTGTAACTTCATAAACTCCTCTTGTTTCATATGCAGCACTCCTTCGGGTATGTTGTGCTCACGGAAGGCTGCTTTAAACTCTTCCCAGGTGACTTGATGGTTGACAGGTTGAATAGCCACAAAATTTCCCCACCAGGTACTGGCAGGACCACGTAGTTGTTGTGCTGCAAATAACGGCTTCTGCGTCTCTGAACAACGGAGAAGACCAAACTTTTGTTCAATAACCCGAATCCACTCATCAGCTTCTAGTGGATCTTCTGCCTTGACGAACAGAGGTGGGCGGGTTTCAGAGAAGTCCAAATAAGTAGTTTCACGGGGGCCTTGCGGATAACCCCTTCCTGCCTGCTGCTGGAATTACTGCTGACCCGCCATTTCCCTAAGGAAACGGGTATTGTCTGCGGTGGCATTCACCAAGGCGGCAATCGCCTCGGCTAACGTGGGAGGAATCGGAGGTGGGTTTGGGGTAACATCCCTTCCCCCAGAAGTTCTGGCTGCGTCCTGTCCTCGAGTCCTGGTCGGCATCTGTGGCAAAGAACATTTGAAGTAAACATAATGTGCCAGAGAAAACCTTCCATTTTACATTACTATAAAAAGTAATGATACAGACTCGATAGTACATAACAGGATACATTACCCATTATACAAAAGTTCAACCTATTATACAACAGTACACCCTACAATACACTACTCTACTTCTATTACACCATTATTCCTGCTTTCCATTACTCTTGGCGGCCTCATCGTCAGGTGTGGGAGTCCAGACATCAACCAACCTCAAAGAAGGAGGGGGCTCAAAAAGGTCTAACTCCCCACCCAGCGCGCGTCCCGCGACGTGAGAGGGTCCGGCTTCCGCCTCAGCAGGGTGTGCAGGCACACTAGGGTGTAATTGTGAGTATAATATATGGACTTCCTCATGCAACGTATTGCAGTAGACCTGCAGGTTGTCGACAGTTGAGCTAAGTTCTTTAATTCGGGCCTGAGCCCTTGCTTCCTTAGCACACATTAGCAAACGAGATTGTACGGCCCAGTCAAGTGCTAAGTCTCGATCAGCGAGCTGATCCTGCAGGTGACGGATGTCCCTTCTTAGTTCATTGATTCTATCTCCGTCGGCGACCCAAGCATCGGTCCTGTGTTGCAGCGCTGCTTGAAGTCGACTCACTCGGGCTTCCAGATCTCCTATAGGGTCATTACTTCCACTGCTGCTGCTTTCATATCGGGGAGCCAGTTGATGCCGAGGCACTCCAATTGGTCCCGTTGACTTACGTGCCGTTAGCCTTGTGCGTGGCGGCATCTTTCTAAGGGGGAAAATGTTATTAGTATGATTCCTAGCATGATGCATGTGTAAGTACAGAATCAACCTTAGTCGATTCAACCTTCTATACATTGCACTCTTCCTATCTGGTCTTTAAGATAGACTCTTCAGAATATTTAGGTAAGAAGAGAAAAGAGTTTTTAGGTAAGACTTTTGAAAATCCTTTTGAAGATGCCTCATAATATCTGCAAAGAAGGGCTACGCTCCGATACCAGCTGTGACGGAACCTCTCAAGTAATTAGGCCCACCTACAGTTGTCCTTGTCCAACAGACATCAGACACCCTGTAGATGTTCCTAAGTCACTTGACAAGTTCGGTATCTTTCCTTACCTTACCAGGAACGTCTCACCCGTCTTGCAGACATTACAGATCATCGAAGATAAAGAAATGCGGAAGCAATTACATAAACTTACATTTTATTTAGAAAGTAAGATTAAGTTACTCATTACAGACCAGAACTAAAAGCGAGTGCAGAGTAGTGATATTATACAAACCAAGGGAGGCACAGACTCCTCCCGATAAGCTAAAAGCAAAAGATCCTATGTGGAGGACCGAGTCCTCCCGCACTTCAATCTTGTTTTTCTTCTTTGGGAACCACCTTGGCACAGAAGCAGCAAAAATCTGCTACTTCCTCACCTAAAAACAACGAAGGGATAAACCCTGAGTATGGAATTACTCAGCAAGTCTTACCCGACTAAAGAAAAGACTCTCAAGGGTATGCTGGTTATATGGGAGTCAAGGTAAGGCTTTTCAATAATCAAAGACTTCGTTTTGCAGAAATGCTTACTAAAGTGGATCCTTAAAAATCCAATTTTATTTGTCAAGTTAGGTAAAATTACCTGCACTAGAGTTCTTTCTACCCTAGTTCAATCACTGGTCCTGCACTAGCCATTTTCTTAACAAAAGCCCATCGTCTTTAGTGGAATGCTACGTGTAAGTCAGTGGCCAAGTCTCCATAACCGCGGAGGTACGGCGATCCGAATCGATTATACTCAGCTGAGGATCTCCAATCACACGACATATGTAGCACTTAACCCTTGCATATGTCAACCCGCCACCGGGGTTCTTAAGACCAGATCAGGTTCACGCAAACCGAGAGCACAGATACACCACCGTCCAGCCTCTTGCCACGGAGGGTACACGCTACTCTCGCCACCGCTCCACGCCCATTTCGTGTTATCTTATTCTGGCCTTAGTCTACCCGAGGCAAGGCTTACCCATGACGAGGCATGTGACCAGTTAAAGGGTCCTCGGTCAGCAGGCCTACATCGACAAGGTCCTTAATCGACTCAGACGGAGACACTACACCGAGACTCTCTTCTCGTGCAAGTCACCCGCCCGGTCTCAGCTTAATCTTTTTAACCCAAAAACTTGGTACCTGGCAGAGGTACATCTTTTCCGATGTTGAATCCATCACGACCATGATGGATTCACCATCAAGTTTTATTTTTGAAAACAACCCTCCCACTTTTGCCACAACATCTTTTGTAAAAACAAAACATTTTGTTTTTCTAAAGCAAGGCTAAGCATCAAAAATCTTTTGTCAAACAGGTGATCAAGGAAGGTAATCAAATTCAAGGAAGGTAATGCAGGAATTGTTTTATTAATCAACTCCTATCACCTAATGCAGCAATCAAGTGAGAAAGATTTATAAACACATCAAGGAAGGTGGCAAATGCACCGGGGCTTGCCTTCGTTTACAGGTGATTCGGGTTCGGATCCACAGATATCGAAGTAGAAGCAGTTGCCTGCTTGCGAATCCGAAGGTGGTGGTGTCCTGTCTTCGGTGACTTCTATCTCTTCTTCACGTTCTAACATCACCATATATATGTATAAGAATGGATGCCATGGGATGCTCATGAGGATGCAAAGATAATATAAACTTATTATCTATGTCTTGAGTACAACTTTCCTTCACGGAATTCCGGGAACTTAGGGTTTCCGGAGTCGGTAAAGGAGTTCATAGGGCAAGGGGGTTTTAGGTTCTAAGTGTCAAACAAGGTCCAAATCAAACCAAATTCTACCCATGGCTTTTAATTAATGTTTTAAGTTCATATAAAAAGTTTGGGCATTTTTGGACTTACCAATTATTTTCTAAAAATCCATAACTAATACTTTTAACTACTTTAAATACCCTAAAATTTCTTATTTCCACTAAAAATCATAAAATTATTTTTACTAAATTCTAGGGAAAATAACAAGCCTAGGAAAATTAGTTTCACAATTTTAGCATTTTTCTACATTTTTGCTACATATTTCTAAAGCTCTGCTGAAAAAGAAAAAGAAAAGGTTGAAACAGTGATGGGCCGGTTCCAGCCCAGGCGACCCAGTCCAGAGAGGAAAACGCGCGCGTGCGCCCGCGCCCTGGCGGCTTTGCAGAAAGGGCCTCGGGTTTCTGGCTAAATGTGAACGAGTTCAGTTACTATTTGTATCAGTCACTGACCACTTGCATCGGGGTCCCTGAGGTTCTATTTCTCCACAGGTGAGGTCCCCGACGACGGCAGCGCGCGGAGGAGCTCCGGCGAGCGCGTAGACCGACCGAGCGGGGCCATGACCGGTGCTCAGCTTCGGCCTAAACCAAATTCACAACCTAGCGAATGTTTCCCCTAGGTTAATTTGAAGAATGGTGCCCTATTTTACCCTGACCACGGCAACCGTGAGCATTGCGGCTAGGCAGTCGCGTTCCCGGCGACCAGAGGACTCCTAATTCAATTGTATGGGTCGGTGAGTTTGAGGGAAGCTTAAGGATGCTAAAATGAGATTAGAGAGGGCATGATCAGACCTGGGGAGGGCTGGCCACGACGAGGTGCTTTCACGGCGGCGGAGAACTGTTTTGGGGAGAATTTGAAATTCGCGGGCGCTGGTGAATGATCGAGGGTGGGAGCGGGTGCTATGGCTTCAGGATGATCTAGCGCAGTTGCCCGGGCCTTCAATTTATAGGGCTCGCAAGCGGTGGCCGGTGAATCGGACGGGACGCGCGGCGGCCAGAGGAAGAAGAAAGCACTGGCGCAAACGCTAGGTGGCTTCTACCGTGGCGGTATCTCCGGCGATCACCGGACGCTCCTAGCGTAACTATCCGCGACGTGGTAAAGCGCCCGGACACGCGGCGCAAGACCCAGCGACGGCGGCTCACCGGCGTTCTTATCAGTCCCAGCCGCAAGCCAGAGGGGAAGTACGGGGGGGGGGGGGGGGGGGGGGGGGGGGTCATCGGAGTGGCGTCCAGCGCACGAGGGAAAGACGATCTTTTTACCCCACGGCGCTATCCAACCAGCCAGGCACGAATCCCGACGCCGGTGACACGAATCGCGGCGGAGGGAGCCGTCGGCGGTGAGGACAGCCGCGCTGGCGGTCTGATCCCCATTGAGCTACTGTACCATGGTGCATCTTCATCAGTCGCCTGACAACCAAATTCGAAGCTGAGTTTTCTCTCGATTTCCAATAACAACTCCAACCAGGATCTGCAGCAAAGTTGTAAAGCAACATGCCCTCTACAATCTTGCCATATGATGTTGCCCCAAAAAGCCACTGCATCTGGTTTGAAATTGGGTTTGAAGTTCAGGGCATGAATCTGTTAGTCTGATATTCAGACAGAACCAGACTGACAGTCCAACTTGGGTTGAGATTTTCTCCACATCTTTCATAAGAACATGGCTTGAATCCTTAAACAAAGTTGTTCTCCTATAATTGGGCTACAAACTTGTTGTGGTCACTTTGGGCAAAAACCCTATATTTCAGAAGATACAGGGCTCCAAAGTTGAACCAACTAAACTGAATTTCAGACTTAGGCTCTATAGTGCTTAAGAGGTGATTTTTGCAATTAAGCCCAAAACTTAGGGTTTAACTTGCAAATTCACATATATGTGACCCAAATGACTAAAGATACCTATTTAACTTGGTTTTTGCACTTTAGTCCAAAAGTGGACTAATTTTGCACATAGGCCCCTAGGGTTTGGTTTTAGGGTTTTCCAGGGTTCCAATTAGGGTTTCTGGTATCCCAGGGGTATGAATGTGATTCAACTTTATTTTTGGGGTCATTTTATGACTTTTACCCTAAAGTCTTTATGTTTTCTCAATTTGGGTTAAGTTTTTACCCCTTTAATACCTATTTAGGGTTAAAGCTTCCTATCCAGGGTCCTATTTGCAAAACATTAAAACAATGCAACTTGTTTGAAATTTTTGCCTAGTGGATGCACTCTAGGTGTGTCAAACATATGCAATGCCAATGCTTATGATGTCATGCTCAAGTTTTAGTTATAGTAACACCAGGGGTGTTACAGCTAATGGCTTAAAAATCGGAAAAGCCGATCCTACTCTCTTTACTAAAACAATTGCTAATGACTTGTTTGTATGCCAAATTTATGTTGATGATATTATATTTGGGTCTACTAACAAATCTACTTGTGAAGAGTTTAGTAGGATAATGGTTCAAAAATTTGAGATGTCAATGATGGGGGAGTTGAAGTATTTTCTAGGCTTTCAAGTCAAGCAACTCCAAGAGGGCACCTTCATTAGCCAAACGAAGTACATTCAAGACATTCTTGCAAAGTTTGGGATGAAGGACGCCAAGCCCATCAAGACACCCATGGGAACTAATGGGCATCTCGACCTCGACACGGGAGGTAAATCCGTAGATCAAAAGGTATACCGGTCGATGATAGGTTCTTTACTCTATTTATGTGCTTCACGACCGGATATTATGCTTTCCGTATGCATGTGTGCAAGATTCCAAGCCGATCCTAAGGAAGTTCACCTTAGGGTCGTGAAACGAATCTTGAGATATTTAGTTTATACTCCTAAGTTTGGTCTTTGGTACCCCAGGGGATCCACCTTTGATTTAATTGGTTATTCCGATGCTGATTGGGCAGGGTGTAAGATTGATAGAAAGAGCACATCAGAGACTTGCCAGTTCTTGGGAAGATCTCTGGTGTCTTAGGCTTCTAAGAAACAAAATTCTGTAGCTCTTTCTACCGCCGAAGCCGAGTATATTGCCGCAGGCCATTGTTGCGCGCAATTGCTTTGGATGAGGCAAACCCTTAGGGACTATGGTTACAAATTAACCAAAGTTCCTCTTCTATGTGATAATGAGAGTGCAATCCGCATGGCGGATAATCCCGTTGAGCACAGCCGCACTAAACACAGCCATTCGGTATCACTTTTTGAGGGATTACCAACAACAGGGAGATATCGAGATTGCTTATATTAACACCAAAGATCAATTAGCCGATATCTTTACCAAGCCACTAGATGAGAAAACATTTACCAAACTTAGGCATGAGCTAAATATTCTTGATTCTAGGAATTTTGATTGATATTTTGCACAAATAGCTCATTTATATACCTTTGATCATATCTCTTTCATGTGCTATGTGTCGGGGACCATAATTAGGGGTACCCCCAAGACTCCTAAACTCGACTGGTAACCACCATCAGCACAAAGCTGCAAAGGCCTGATGGGCGCGATTCAGGTCAAGGCTCCATCCACTCAAGGGACACGATCTCGCCTCATCCGAGCCCAGCCTCGGGCAGGAACAGTAGACCCAGGTGGATTCACGTCTCGCCCGAGGGTCTCCTCAAGCAACGGGCGCACCTTCGACTCGCCCGAGGCCCAGCTCGGGTAGGCTTCGCGGAGAAGCAACCTTGGCCAGATCGCCTCGCCAACCGACCGTATCGCAGGAGCATTCAATGCAAGGATCGCCTGACACCTTATCCTGACGCGCGTTCCTCAGTCGATAGGGCCGAAGTGACCGCAGTCACTTCGCCCCTCCACCGACTGACTTGACAGGAAAACAGCGCCGCCTGCCCTGCTCCGACTGCTGTGCCACCCACCAGGGTGGGGCCGACAGCAGCCGAGTCCAGCCTCAGGCGCCATAGGAAGCTCCGCCTCGCCCGATCCTAGGGCTCGGCCCCCGCCTCGACCTCGGACGACGGTCTCCGCCTCGCCCGACCCCAAGGCTCGGACCCAACCTCGACCTCGGAAGACGGTCTCCGCCTCGCTCGACCCCAGGGCTCGGACTCCACCTCGACCTCGGAAGACGGTCTCCACCTCGCCTGACCCCAGGGCTCGGACTCAGCCTCGACCTCGGAAGACGGTCTCTGCCTCGCCCGACCCCAGGGCTCGGACTCAGCCTCGACCTCGTAGGAGTCACCGCCTCGCCCGACCTTGGGCTCAGACCGACCATGTTACAAGAGGATACATCATTACGCTACCCCTAGCTAGCTCAGGCTACGGGGAACAAGACCGGTGTCCCATCTGGCTCGCCCCGGTAAACAAGTAATGATGGCACCCCGCGTGCTCCATGACGACGACGGTTCTCAGCCCCTTACGGAAGCAAGGAGACGTCAGCAAGGACCCGACAGCCCCGACAGCTGTGCTTCTATAGGGCTCAAGCGCTCCTCCGACGGCCACGACATCACATGAACAGGGCACCAACACCTCTCCAATAGCCACGTCAGCGTGTACATAGGGCTCTGGCTCCTCTCTGCTAGGCACGTTAGCACATTGCTACACTGCCCATTGTACACCTGGGCCTTCTCCTTACGTCTATAAAAGGAAGGTCTAGGGCCCTCGTACAGAAAGGTGGTCGCGCGGGAGGACGGGCTGACGCACGAGGCTCTCTCCCTCCCTCGCGAACGCTTGTAACCCCCTACTGCAAGCACATCCGCCCTGGGCGCAGGATAACACGAGCCGCGGTTCCCTCTTTTGTTCCCCCTTGTGTTCCATCTCGCGCCGACCCATCTGGGCTGGGACACGCAGCGACAATTTACTCGTCGGTCAAGGGACCCCCCGGGGTCGAAACGCCGACAGTTGGCGCGCCAGGTAGGGGCCTGCTGCGTGTTGACGAACAGCTTCCCGTCAAGCTCCAGATGGGTAGTCTCCAGCAACCTCTCCAGCCCGGGATGCTGCTCCATTTCAGGAGTCTCGAGTTCATGTCCCTCGACGGCAGCTACGACATGGTACTCCTTCCTCCACCGCGCGACAACGACAATGGCGACCGTCAGCCTGTCCGCCGGCGGCGGAATCGACGACGTCTTCCCCGCGTGGTGGAAGATCAGCATCCGGGTCTGTCCTGTCACCTTCCCCGCCGCAGGAGGAGGAGGCGGGGCAACCATGGCCAAGCAGGAGGCAGCACCTCGTTGGCTGTCAAGCGAGTCGACGACACCGACACCCCAGCGTGGGACACGTCGGGCGTTGACCTCGCGTCTGAGACGAAGACGAGCGTCGTTTCCCCGCAACACGCCAACTCCAAGCGGACGGATGACGCCAGCACGCTCGCGAAGAACTTGCTGGGCGTTAGCCTCGTACCTGAGATCACGGTGCAGTCTGTCCCCGATGCGACTCCGTCACCATCCGTCGATCAAGAGGTACCGTCCGTTTTCCATCCTGTCCCTTTTAGATTCAGCTTCGACCCACCAAGCGATCCCGCTTCGGTGGACGCTTTCATAAAGGCATATCCTAACCTTCCGGGGTACCATATGTGGTCAACCTGGGACCGGCTGACGGCGGTCTCGACCTACGGGCCCCTGGGTTCCGAGGAAGATGACGAGCCCGACTCTGGTTGGGATTTCTCCGGGCTCGGTAACCCCAGTGCCATGCAAGACTTCATGGCCGCATGTGACTACTGCCTCTCCGATTACTCTGATGATGGCCACAGCCTTGACGACGAGGACTGTGGCCCAAGTCGCGAATGTTTCCACATCGATCTAGGGGGTCTCGACGAAGGCAACCATCTTGGTATGCCGGAGGACGGCGATCCCACTAGGCTTGTGCCTCACGTTGACATCCTTCGGGAGCTAGCTGTGGTCCCAGTCCCTGCGGGGGGTCAGGACGCACAGCTCGAGCAAATTCGCGAGATGCAGGCCAGGCTCGACGAGGAAGCAGGACAACTTGTGCAGCTCCGGCATAATATCGGGCAGGAGTGGGCAGGCCGAGCACCGGCCGGAGAAGCGCGTCATCTGGCCCAGGACGTCCAGCACCGCATCACCGACGATGCCAGGGCAAGGCTGCCCCCGGCCTCCAGTGGGGTCGGCCAGAACCTGGCTGCAGCAGCAATACTACTCCGAGCGATGCCAGAACCATCCACCACCGAGGGGCGACGTATCCAGGGAGAGCTCAAGAATCTCTTGGAGGATGCCACGGTCCGGCGGGCCGAAAGCTCTGCCTCCCGAAGGCAAGGGTACCCCCCGGAGCATCGCGCCGCGACTTTCCGATTCATGCGGGAAGCCTCGGTCCACACCGGGCGCCCGCGGGGCACAGCGCCTGCGGCCCCGGGTCGCCTCGGCAACGAGCACCGCCGCCGCGACCGTCGAGCCCTCCTCGACGAGAAGGTGCGCCGAGGCTACCACCCCAGGCGTGGGGGACGCTACGACAGCGGGGAGGACCGGAGCCCTTCGCCCGAACCACCCGGTCCGCAGGCTTTCAGCCGGGCCATACGACGGGCACCGTTCCCGACCCGGTTCCGAACCCCGACTACCATCACCAAGTACTCGGGGGAGACAAGGCCGGAACTGTGGCTCGCGGACTACCGGCTGGCCTGCCAGCTAGGTGGAACGGACGATGACAACCTCATCATCCGCAACCTCCCCATGTCCCTCTCCGACGCCGCCCGAGCCTGGCTAGAGCATCTGCCTCCTGCGCAGATCTCCAACTGGGACGACCTGGTCAAAGCCTTCACCGGCAACTTCTAGGGCACATACGTGCGCCCTGGGAACTCCTGGGATCTCCGAAGCTGCCGCCAGCAGCCGGGAGAATCCCTGCGGGACTACATCCGGCGATTTTCAAAGCAGCGCACCGAGCTGCCCAACATCACCGACTCAGATGTCATCGGCGCGTTCCTCGCCGGCACCACTTGCCGCGACCTGGTGAGCAAGCTGGGTCGCAAGACTCCCACCAGGGCGAGCGAGCTGATGGACATCGCCACCAAGTTCACATCTGGTCTGGAGGCGGTCGAGGCCATCTTCTGGAAGGACAAGCAGCCTCAGGGGCGCCAGCCGGAAGACGTCCCCGAGGCGTCCGCTCAGTGCGGCACCAAGAAGAAGGGCAAGAAGAAGTCGCAAGCGAAACGCGACGCCGCCGACGCAGACCTTGTCACCGCCGCCGAGCACAGGAACCCTCGGAAGCCTCCCGGAGGCGCCAACCTGTTCGACAAGATGCTCAAGGAGTCGTGCCCCTATCATCAGGGTCCCGTCAAGCACACCCTTGAGGAGTGCGTCATGCTTCGGCGCTACTTTCACAAGGCCGGGCCCCGGCGGAAGGTGGCAGAACCCACGACAACGACAAGAAGGAGGGCCACAAGGCAGAGGAGTTCCCTGAGGTCCACGACTGCTTCATGATCTACGGTGGGCAAGTGGCAAATGCCTCGGCTCGGCACTGCAAGCAAGAGCGCCGGGAGGTCTGCTCGGTGAAGGTGGCGGCGCCAGTCTACCTAGACTGGTCCGACAAGCCCATCACCTTCGACCAAGGCGACCACCCCGACCGCGTGCCGAGCCCAGGGAAGTACTCGCTCGTTGTCGATCCCGTCATCGGCAACGTCAGGCTTACCAAGGTCCTCATGGACGGAGGCAGCAGCATCAACATCATCTACGCCGAGACCCTCGGGCTCTTGCAGATCGATCTGTCCACGATCCGGGCCGGTGCGGCGCCCTTTCACGGGATCATCCCCAGGAAGCGCGTCCAACCCCTTGGGCAACTCGATCTGCCCGTCTGCTTCGGGACTCCCTCCAACTTCCGAAAGGAAACCCTCACGTTCGAGGTGGTTGGGTTCCGAGGAACCTACCACGCAGTGCTGGGGAGACCATGCTACGCCAAGTTCATGGCCGTCCCCAACTACACCTACCTCAAGCTCAAGATGTCGGGCCCCAACGGGGTCATCACCGTCGGATCCACGTACCGACACGCGTACGAATGCGACATTGAGTGCGTGGAGTACGCTGAGGCCCTCGCCGAATCCGAGGCCCTCATCGCTGACCTAGAGAGCCTCTCCAAGGAAGTGCCAGATGCGAAGCGCCACGCCGGCAACTTCGAGCCAGCTAAGGCGGTTAAGTTCGTCCCTCTCGACCCCAGCAACGATGCCTCCAAGCAGGTCCGAATCGGCTCCGAGCTCGACCCCAAATAGGAAGCAGTACTCGTCGACTTTCTCCGTGCGAACGCCGAGGTTTTTGCGTGGAGTCCCTCGGACATGCCTGGCATACCGAGGGATGTCGCCGAGCACTCGCTAGATATCCGAGCTGGAGCCCGACCCGTGAAGCAGCCTCTGCGCCGATTCGACGAAGAAAAGCGCAGAGCCATAGGCGAGGAGATCCACAAGCTGATGGCTGCAGGGTTCATCAAAGAGGTATTCCATCCCGAATGGCTAGCCAACCCTGTGCTCGTGAAAAAGAAAGGTGGGAAATGGCGGATGTGTGTAGACTATACTGGTCTAAACAAAGCATGTCCGAAAGTTCCCTACCCTCTGCCTCGCATCGATCAAATCGTGGATTCCACTACTGGGTGTGAAACCCTGTCGTTCCTCGATGCCTACTCAGGGTATCACCAAATCAGGATGAAAGAGTCCGACCAGCTCGCGACTTCTTTCATCACACCTTTTGGCATGTAATGCTACATCACTATGCCATTTGGTTTGAGGAATGCAGGCGCGACATACCAAAGGTGCATGAACCAGTGTTCGGAGAGCACATTGGCCGAACGGTCGAGGCTTACGTCGATGACATCATAGTCAAGACGAGGAAAGCCCTCGACCTCCTCTCTGACCTTGAAACGACATTCAAGTGTCTCAAGGCGAGAGGCGTAAAACTCAATCCCGAGAAGTGTGTCTTCGGAGTCCCCCGAGGCATGCTCTTGGGGTTCATCGTCTCCAAGCGGGGCATAGAGGCCAACCCGGAGAAAATCGCGGCCATCACCAACATGGGGCCCATCTAGGACTTGAAAGGAGTACAGAGGGTCATGGGATGCTTTGCGGCTCTGAGCCGCTTCATCTCGCGCCTCGGCGAAAGAGGCCTACCCCTGTACCGCCTCTTAAGGAAGACCGAGCGCTTCACTTGGACCCCCGAGGTCGAGGAAGCCCTCGGGAACTTAAAGGCGCTCCTTACAAGCGCGCCCATCTCGGTGCCCCCCCCGCTGCCGGAGAAGCCCTCTTGATCTACGTAGCCGCAACCACTCAGGTGGTCAGCGCCGCGATCGTAGTCGAGAGACGAGAAGAGGGGCATGCATTGCCCGTCCAGAGGCCGGTCTACTTCATCAGTGAGGTACTGTCCGAGACCAAAATCCGCTACCCGCAAATTCAGAAGCTACTGTACGCGGTAATTCTGACGCGGCGAAAGTTGCGACACTACTTCGAGTCTCATCCGGTGACTGTGGTGTCATCCTTCCCCTGGGGGAGATCATCCAGTGTCGAGAGGCCTCGGGTAAGATTGCAAAGTGGGCGGTGGAGATCATGGGCGAGACAATCTCGTTCGCTCCTCGGAAGGCCATCAAGTCCCAAGTCTTGGTGGACTTTGTGGCTGAATGGGTCGACACCCAGCTTCCAGCAGCTCCGATCCAACCGGAACTCTGGACCATGTTTTTCGACGGGTCGCTGATGAAAACAGGAGCGGGTGCGGGCCTGCTCTTCATCTCACCCCTCGGGAAGCACCTCCGCTACGTGTTGCACCTCCATTTCCCGGCGTCCAACAACGTGGCCGAGTACGAGGCTCTCGTTAACGGGTTACGCGTCGCCATCGAGCTAGGGGTTCGGCGCCTCGACGCTCGTGGCGACTCATAGCTCGTCATCGACCAAGTCATGAAGAACTCCCATTGCCGCGACCCGAAGATGGAAGCCTATTGCGATGAGGTTCGGCGCCTGGAGAACAAGTTCTACGGGCTCGAGCTCAACCACGTCGCTCGATGATACAACGAGACTGCGGACGAGCTGGCTAAAATAGCCTCGGGGCGGACAACGGTTCCCCCAGACGTCTTCTCCCGAGACCTACATCAACCCTCCGTCAAGACCGACGACACGCCCGAGCCCGAGGAGGCCTCGGCCCAGCCCGAGGCACCCTCGGCCCCCGAGGGTGAGGCATTGCGCGTCGAGGAAGAGCGGAATGGGGTCACGCCTAATCGAAACTGGCAGACCCCGTACCTGCAATATCTCCACCGAGGAGAGCTACCCCTTGACAGAGCTGAGGCTCGGCGACTGGCGCGGCGCGCTAGGTCGTTCGTCTTGCTGGGTGACGAAAAGGAGCTCTACCACCGCAGCACCTCAGGCATCCTCCAGCGATGCATATCCATCGCCGAAGGTCAAGAGCTATTGCAAGAAATACACTCGAGGGCTTGCGGTCATCACGCAGCACCTCGGGCCCTCGTTGGAAACGCCTTCCGATAAGGTTTCTACTGGCCAACCGCGGTGGGCGACGCCACTAGGATTGTACGCACCTGCCAAGGGTGTCAATTCTACGCAAGGTAGACGCACCTGCCCGCTCAGGCCTTGCAAACAATACCCATCACCTGGTCGTTTGCTGTGTGGGGTCTGGACCTCGTCGGTCCCTTGCAGAAGGCACCCGGGGGCTTCACACACCTGCTGGTCGCTATCGACAAATTCTCCAAGTGGATTGAGGTCCGACCCCTAAACAGCATCAGGTCCGAACAGGCGGTGGCGTTCTTCACCAACATCATCCATCGCTTTGGGGTCCCGAACTCCATCATCACCGACAATGGCACCCAGTTCACTGGTAAGAAGTTCCTGGACTTCTGCGAGGACCACCACATCCGGGTGGACTGGGCC
Organism: Zea mays; assembly: GCF_902167145.1. Taxonomy (NCBI): domain Eukaryota; kingdom Viridiplantae; phylum Streptophyta; class Magnoliopsida; order Poales; family Poaceae; genus Zea; species Zea mays. The sequence continues at coordinate 187,490,794 of NC_050096.1, read as the reverse complement.
GCCATAGCTCACCCCATGACGAATGGGCAAGTAGAGCGTGCCAACGACATGATTCTGTAGGGACTTAAGCCGAGGATCTACAACGACCTCAACAAGTTCGACAGGCGATGGATGAAGGAACTCCCTTCGGTGGTCTGGAGTCTGAGGACGACGCCAAGCCGAGCCACGGGCTTCACGCCGTTCTTTCTAGTCTATGGGGCCGAGGCTATCTTGCCCACAGACTTAGAATACGGTTCCCCGAGGACAAGGGCGTACGACGATCGAAGCAACCAGGCCAGCCGAGAAGACTCACTGGACCAGCTGGAAGAGGCTCGGGACATGGCCTTGCTACACTCGGCACGGTATCAGCAGTCTCTGCGACGCTACCATGCCCGAGGGGTTCGATCCCGAGACCTCCAGGTGGGAGACTTGGTGCTTCGGCTACGACAAGACGCCTGAGGGCGCCACAAGCTCACACCTCCCTGGGAAGGGCCGTTCATCATCGCCAAGATTTTGAAGCCCGGAACATACAAGCTGGCCAACAGTCAAGGCGAGGTCTACAGCAACGCTTGGAACATCCAACAGCTACGTCGCTTTTACCCTTAAGATGTTTTCAAGTCGTTCATACACCTCGTTTACATACACAAATAGAGTCTAACCATCAAGGAAGGGTCAACCTTGCCTCGACAAAGCCCGACCCTCCCTCGGGGGCTAGAAGGGGGGAACTCCCTCTGCGTCAAAATTTTCCTCGGAAAAAGTCTTTCTGTCAGAACGTCTTTCGCGCTTTTCGACTACTTCGATAGTGGAATCCTGAAAACTGTGGCGGAACCACCCGAATTATTCCAGCTTAAGTGCCCAAGTCGCACCCTTAAAGGCAGCAACACACTTAAATCGGAATAACCCGTCAGTCCCTCGGATCTAGTCCGATAAAGCCACTTATCTAGGATCGAATACCACTAGCTCACTCGAAGGTGAGGCACAGAGAAATATAATAAAGCATAATACCACAAATTTAATAAGTATCATTAGTAATTACATTATCAAAGTTTCAGAAATAGTAACAATAGTTTTTAATGCAGTGGAAATAACTAACGGAGAAAACCGAGTAACATGGCGAAGCCTGGCCACGCTACTCCTCCTAGTCCTCTCCTGCGGAAGCAGTAACCCACTCGACCGTCTATCCCGGTGGCAGGGATGAAGGCCAAGTCACACCATCAACCAAATCAAGGAGGTACCTGCAAAAATTATGCCACAAGCAAGGCTGAGTATACTAATACTCAGCTAGACTTACCCGGTGTGAGGAGTCTACTCCTCTACCTCTAAACATGCAGTTGTTTGGCTGAGGGGTTTGGTTTGCCAAAAGCACTAGCTGAGTCTAAAATCAAGTTTTAGCTTTTCAAGTTCTAGAATAATAATTTTAGACTAGATGAGAACCTATCTATTCATACATGGTATCAAACATTATATCAATCAATATCTTTTGCCAGTAACCTCATTTCCACTTATTACTCAATGCAGTACAATGGATCAAGCAGTCTCATTAGCTGCGAGAAGCAGACGATTCGAATCGAGTTTTATCCTTGCAAGGTAAACCTAAACACACGACATGTCAGGGCACTCCGTCCCCACACATGTCAACCGTCCCCATCGATTTCCCATTCGCGGCCAGGCCTCACCGCCTTGGCATACAATGCTCCACTGACCCCGGCCGCCGCCGTGTAGTGATCGCACTTGTACCCACCATATCTAGAATGGGAGACCACGTCTCAGGTCGCGTGAGGGATAAAGTCCGCGCCCGGCTTCACTCAGGTACTAGGTTTACCGATTTCCATTTTTCCCGACATGTGTTTAGTACATTCAAACGCTTGACACAGGTATCCGCACGTTAATTCTTATTCCAATTTTGTCTCATAGACAACGCATCCCCATGGATCCGTGTCCACAGACCATCATCATTCTGTTATCAAAATGGATACAACCAATTCCTGACCTCGCGCGAGTGCTAGAAAAATCACTCGACTTCTACCGAGATCCTGATTTAGCATAGCAGCTACTCGACCTAGCATAGTAGTATCCATCTCAAAAGGAATTCTGAGTTCATGCAACTAGGGTTTCAAGCAACTCCTACACTTAAGTGCACGGTACAAGCCTACAAACATTAAGTGTAGTAAAATAGCATATATAAACGGTTATGCATAAAACCGGGGCTTGCCTTTAATTTAACACTTAGACAGTGTTTGCTGGGGGAGGTACTCGCTTGGCGAGCATCCACTGGTTAAGTCCATCATTCTTTAGGTCGTCCACCAACTGCATCTTGTGGTTGGCACCACATCACTTGCACGATCATCCTCTCTCGGTCCTAAATGAGGTGCAAGATGCATATGTATGAATATGATGAAAAATACCACAAGATATACAAAGACACAGTAGCGAACTAACATTAATTTAGAAGACACCATAAACCACCATACGTTAGCATTAGTTATCTACACGTCATCGGGCATACGTAGTCGCTACCACTGGAAAGATGACGACGTTTACTTTACTTAACCAATACAAACATGACCACACAAGCATGAGCACAAGTGTCTACCACGTTCACTTGAATCATCCATTAGTTACCTAACATTAAATTAGTTAAGTACATAAGTTCTCTACGACTTATATATAGATAGACTTAGTTGAAAAGGAACTAGACACTTAATTGGGCTTTAAAATTACTCACTAGGCAAACGCTTGTTAGACTCTCACTAATTTGGTTCACTAACTTAGCGAGACGTGTACTAGTTACCTATATACTCAGGCTCAATTATATTAGTTATATTATCATTACTGTGTGTTCAACCAAGGTCAAAACGAGAAAACAGTTGACTCAAGAAATACACCACAGAGTAGAGCAATCCACCAAACATAATAAAATTAGGACAGCAGCACAGCAGTTGCTTGTTTCAGTCATAACTCTTCAAATATTTATCAAAAATAGTGAACAAATACTTTTTGGAAAGCTTGGGAAACACTCTACAATTTTGGTATTATCGTCTAGATATGACTAGACTCTTAGCAAAGTCAAACTGTGCAAAAATAACAGGTCTATCCAGGTTGGACAGATTCAGACTTGCGACTTCAAAAATTCACAACTATAGGTTCAGACATCCAAACAAATTGATCCTAAACTTTCTGGAAAGGTAATGAAATTGTCTACATATCATTTGTAAACATCTCAAGGTGATTCAATATTTAACTAAGTACAAAAGACACTAGAAGGCTTTGCTGTCCAGAATTGGACAGATTCAGTCTTCAGACTTTAAACATTCATAACTTAATCTTCAGATCACCAAAAAGAGTGATCCAAGACTTTTTGGAAAGCTTGGCAAAAGCACTACATACTTCTATAATCACCAAGAATTACCAAGAATTGATTATATGCTGAACTGATCAAACAATTCAGTTTTCGAAATCAGTTCTGTCAGTGGACAGAATACAACAACCAGTTTGTAAAATTCATAACTCCTAATCTGTCAGGCATATGGTTATGAAATTTTAACACAAGCAAGATAAGAAAAACATCTACAACTTTCTTATAACGACCATGAACAGATTGTAACATTAAATTAGGCAAACAATGCAGTTTCTGAAATCTGTACAGAATTTGGACAGACTCAGTTACTGAATTTGCGAAAAGCACAACTTCTAAACGATCAGACTTATGGCTGTTAAATTTTTACACAAGTAAGATAATAAGGTTATCTACCACTTTTCTATAGCACATATCTACAGAAAATATAATTTAGTTCATCAAACATACAGCACAGGGAAATCACTGTGTGCAGCCCAAAACAACAACTAATAAAATCCAGCTCCTATTCACTTAAAAATTGCCACGTTCTAGAGACTTAAATTATTTTAACACCTTACCATTTGTTAAAGTTGAAACAATCAAATTAGAACCAACAAGTAGACTTACTAATTTTATACAATTCATTTTTTGCACTAGAATTGCCATACACAATTAGCAACGCATCTACCACAATAATCTTACCCGGCATATATGTGTTTATCGATGCGCTCTTCACATAGTAATTTGCAGTTTAACTTGGGCATCACATGAACACTACTAATTTTTACCCGCGACTGTAACCATGCGCATTTAGACTACAACAAGCAATTTATCGCGATTACGTGCTTAACTAAAGTCGTCCAATGATTCGGCTAACTAGAGTAACGACATAACCCGCTAAATAACATACACGTCGGCTAGTCCATTGTTACCACAATCCAAGACACAACATATACTACAACATTTTTATAAACATATATATTCACAAGTATTTTTGCACACCGACCAAAGCATACGAATCGTAAACCACCAATATCCAAATCGAAATCACCATGCATTTACTTCCCAAACCATGAACACATAACGTGTATCGACCGGACTCTAGATATAGAGGAAGCGATGACTACTTACGGCATGTCATCACCTAACTATATAAGCCAAAACAATTTCTGCTATCGACTAAGAGTTCTAAGTATTAAGCACATTATTATTTTCCACGCACAAATAAACCTCAACTAAACACCAGTGACACCGATGGATTTTTACTAAACTCATCGTGCGCATAACCATGTCTTGCATACAACCATATTGTGGCGTGCACTCGAGATACTTCGATCAATGTGGCGCGACCACTAATATATAAACTCCGACACTCATGTCTTAACAATACATCCTCTACACAAACTAGCATTTTCTAAACTACTCGTCACATTAATAAATATACTCCCGATATAATCAATCTCATCACATTGCATAAAACAATTATACTTTTCACATAAACACATATCGACGCATTTCCCAAAACATAATCCGTATTTTGTAACTTAGTTTTTCGCATCAAACAACACATCGCATAATTTTCCTATCAAAATATAAAAATGCCCGAGTTCTTTTCTACCTCAGTTTCTTCTCTACACGCGTTTATTCATACAATTATATTTTCACACACATATTTACGCCATCGACTGAATCGTAAATAAAACAAAAACCACAATTTTTCTAAAGCGAACAACCTGGCTGAAACCCAAGTGGAGTTGCGCATGCGTCCATGGTTTAGGCGTCTCGTTGGACGCGGGGTACGTGAGGCGCGACACTGAGAGGCTGTAATCATTAACACACACTGTACTAATTTAGTCATCTTGTCTAACACCTAGAGTGTGGAATAATGAGAACAGCGAGGGGCTCACCGAGGGTTTCGACGACGACGCGCAGCGCTGCGCAGACCCAGCGAAGCACGCGATGCAGAGGGGATCCAGGACTTGCTGTTGCGTGCAAGGTCTCAGCTCGGGAAGCAACACAAGTACAAGGCTGCCGCGGGGTCGACGCTGTCGCGGACGGGCTGCGCACACCCGGTTCGAGCCCGACGACGAGTGGGATGAGGCAAAACTTGCAGCAGGTAGACCATGGGGGCAGCAGCGCCATGGGATGTTGTTTATGATACGATGCTCCTCTCAGACGTTTCGTCGAATAGTCAATGGGCGTTGTAGAGAACAGCGAGGAAGATGGAAGTGAGGGTGAGGCAGCACAACAAGGAGGTCGAGCGTCTCTAGGAGGGGCACATTGGACGTGCTGACCACGACGAGCTGGGGCTTGCGTCCATGCAACAGGAGCAGGTGGAGGTGCATCCATGGCATGGGGAAAAGAGCGCCCACGCTCAGCCATGGGAGAAGGCGTGGTGTCGGCATGGGCACTAGGCACCGAGGAGGATTTCGTGTGCTAGCTGCTAGAATAGAGATAGGGGAGGGTGACTGAGTACCCACCAGGGAAGGGACGACCAAGGAACCAGCAGGGAGAGGGCGCTGGCTCAAGCCATGGAGAAGGGGTTCGGCTGCCCTCCATGGCTGCCTGGATCTCAGGCGCGGCAGGGGTTCGCTCCAGGCGCTGAACATGGGAGGAGTGGAAGGGGGGCGTCGGTCTGGGGAGGATGGCGGCCAGGTGGGGCTGCTCGATGGAATCCACAGCAAGGCGGGGGTGGCCGGACTTGAGAAGGGCAGGAAGCCAGATGGGAGAGGGAGCGTACGTGCAGAAAGCAAACAAGGAGCCCAAGCCAAGGGGACGAGCTCACCTGCTCGAGCTCAGACCCTGAGAAATGCCCTGCGCGCTGGATTAGAGATGGAGAGCTCGGGTTCGGTTCCATGGCTTCGGTCGACATTGGAGGAAGGAAGGAGGAGCAGAGGGAGGAAGATGGCCGGAGAGGAGCTCGGAGCCGATGCCCCGACGGCGTTGACGACCGTGGAGGCGCGAGCAGGGGCGCGCGTCGGCCATGGGGACCTCCTGCTCAGCGCCCGAGCGAAGGAGGGGCCAAGCCGCAGGGGAAGCTGCAGGGGAGGGTGTGTGGCGCCATGGGAGAGGGAGGAGATCCCCAGCTTGCTGTCGTGTGGGAGAAGGAGAAGCTCCACGGGAGAGACGGCTGGGAGAAAAAGAAAGGGTGGCGGCTGGTTGATTTAACAGGACACCGCTGGTGTTGGGGACTTGTTCTCAAATGCTAAGAATTAAGAACAAGGCAACACAAAAAATGTTAAGTGTTAAGATCCTTCGTCCTCCATAACGATATATCCCTTCGGGATATAAAGCATCTCGGACGAAGGTTACGAAGGACATACCTTCGTAAGCATAACAACGAAGAATGATGCATTCACATAAATCATAGAATATGAAATAAACATTTAAATATTGTCATAGAATTATCTATACTTGTATTAATGAATGTAAATGACTTTGAATTACAAATGTACCTTCGGTCCTGCGGAAGGCAAAAGTACAAGCGTGATGCGAAAGCAAATGACAGGTTCACGTGAATAGTACAGAGGTACTGTTCATCTATTTATAGGCACAGGTCGCAGCCTGTGACAAATTACAATTATGCCCCTTGCGAAAGTTTATAGCATTGACTCAGACCTATATGTATAAAAAGGTCATTCTATCTCTATGTCGGTTTAAAACGCCGAAGCTCCATGAAAAGGGACCTTCGGCCATCTCTTGGAGACGACTTCAGCCGAAGCTGCTTCTTCGTGTGAGACCTTCGGCGCACCGAAGCACGACCCCAACAGTAGCCCCTTTCGCGGTGCTAGATCGTTCTTCGTAACGAGCTTGACCCGTGAAAAAAGCCTCTTCAGCTTCGGGAAGCCGAAGGTCCAAAAAACACCTTCCCTGAGCTCGTTGCGGAGAAACGATCCGACTTCCGAGCGCGTGTCGGTCCCACCTTGCAGAGTTACTGTTTGATCCTTGCGGTCCACTGCGCAGCGAGTACAAGTTACGGCGCGCCTGGTGTAACAATTCCGCCGCTTCGCCTTCTTACCTGCAGTACTATATAAACAAGCAGGTAGGTGTGAAGTTACCACAGCATTCATTGCTATTTGCACTGTTTTGCTGCCGAAATTTTCCATCATAGCCGAAGCTTAAATCCCAAAATCGAACGAAGGTCCGTCTCGACGCTTGCTTCGTCAGAAAGAAGAGCTTCGGGAAAAAAGAAAAAAGAAAAAGGTTTCTGACTTCCCCAAACTCAGAATCAAATGGCGAGAGTGCGATCTACTGCCAAAGTTGTTCGTGAGGGAGACGAAGCCGAAAGTTCAGGCACTGTGCCCATCTCCGAAGCGATGCAGCGCTCCGGTCTAGTGACTGCGGAAGAGGGGCCTGGTGCCGAAGCAAACCCGACAACAGCCGAAGAAGAAAACATTGATGGGACTGACTCCGAAGATGACTACGACATTGCTACACCCAGCAAGCCCAGTCACCTGGATTTTGGAAAATCAACTGTTTCAAAAGCTGACCTTGCGAAGATGGTAAAAGCAGGTTTTTTCAATGAAGATCAGAAGAAGCTACTTCGCTTCGGGGGAGAGGAGTCTACCCCGAAGCCAGAGAAGGATGAGATTGTAATTTTCAAAAGCTTTTTAAAAGCTGGGCTGAGATTTCCTCTCCATGGAATTATTGGAGATGTGTTGCAAAAATTTGGCATTTATTTTCACCAATTGACTCCTAACGCCATCGTTAGACTCAATGTTTATATCTGGGCCCTCCGAAGCCAAGCTGTGGAACCGTTTGCCGACAGCTTCTGCCGAGCCCACGAATTACATTACCAAACAAAGGCCAGAACAGACGGACTACACGATAATTTCGGCTGTTACAATTTTGCCTACCGGAAGACAACAAAGTGTCCTGTCATCAGCTACCGAAGCAAATGGCCAGCAGGCTGGAAGTCTGAGTGGTTCTACGTAAAAGTTGACGAAGACAGAGAAAAATTGGTACAAAGCCCTCTGGAATTAATCTTCGGAGAGACGAGGCCACGCTGCCGCATCGGCGATTTAAAGGGTCCCACCTGGGCTGCTCTGGGTGAATTTGAAATTATCTCAAAAAATATTGGCACCAGGGATCTAGTTCAGGAATTCTTGGCATTCAGGGTTTTCCCTACTCTAAAAGAGTGGGAAATGCCGAAGCTGGAGGGAGAGAAGAAGGAGGGGGAGCTAGTTCGTCTGCCTTATCACTTTAAATTCAAGAAGTACTTTAAGAAACCCTGCAAAGAGTGGTTAGACACAGTTGAGACAATGTGCAATGAAATCTTGGGGAATTACTCCAAAAAGGAGGATCAATTAATGACAGCAGCCTTCGGCACCCGACCGAAGCGAAGGCTGAACCGAGTATTCGATGCCCTGGGCCTCGAGTATCCAGACTATGAGCAGTTGAATAAGGGTGCCGAAGGCCACAAAAGAAAAAGAGTGGCTGAAACCGAAACTCTGATCAGAGGTGAAGAAGGACCAGCAAAGAAAAAGAAAATTATCAAGAAAAGAACAATATCCACTCCGAAGCGCCAATCTCCCGAAGAAGAAGGGTCCCCCACACCGCCTTCTACCAGCGACGTGGATGAAATTTTAAAGGTAATGACTGAACCCATGCCCACGAAGCTAAGTCCACTAGGGCTCCAACTGACGAAGCTTTTTCGAAAGGTGGACGAGCCGGATCAGACGAAGGCAAGCAAACCCAAGCGGCAAAGAATCATTGCGGTAACTGAAGTTATCGATAAGACGCCGCCAAGGGCGTCAATCCAAAAATCGGCAGCTGCCGAAGATACAGCAATCGTCGAGGGCGTAGCTTCGGGGGTCGCGGCTACCGAAGCCGCTACAGCCGAAGATACAAACTTAAAATCCACGATTGAGAATATCAACAAGATTTTGGAAGATATGGCTGCGGAAGAAGCTGGTGCGACTACTGAAAAAACCATGGCCACAGTGCCTGAGAAAGGAAAAGAAATAGCCGAAGACCCTTCGGACGACGAAGCCTACTCTTTCCAGAACTTAGTTGGGCAAAAACTGACGAAGGACGAAATAGAAGAACTTAAAGACTACGCCAAGTCTTGCGGCTACAAGTCAGGTGCCCTCCTATTTGGGGGCATTGATGACGAACAACTGGGCTGCATCCGGGACTCAGCTGGAGCTAAGGTCATCGGTACTCTATCAAAGAGTATCGGTTTTCCGAAGCTAGAGACAGACATCAGCCGCTATCGACGACAACATATCGTCGGCAGCTTATTTTATTCAAATTTCAAGGTAAACATCCTTCTCCCTAACTTCTATTGTTTTTTAATAATGGCAATATTCTTTAACGAAGGTTGTTTATTTGTAGAGCATGCTTCTAAGCAAAGCTTTGAGGATGCAGCAAGATCTAGAAGATAAGAAGCACGAAGCTATAATTGAAAATTTAGAGAACAAAATAAAGGAGCAATCAGATGCTTTTGAGAAAAAGAACTTTGAGCTCCAGGCAGCCGAAGGCTTACTGGCGGAAGCTGAAGCAAAAATATCAGAACTAAACTCGAAGCTTCTCCGCCAGTCCGAGCAGTTCGAACGAGAAAAACAAGATCTCAATGAAAAACTTGAAGCCGAAGCTCAGCAGAATTCAGATTTGAGAAAACTACTGACAAATCTTCAAGAAAAATGCCTGGAATTTAGCAACAAGTGCATTCAACGATTAAGAAAGATTTTTTACTCGGTTGGAGCTAGCAGCGAAAAATTTACCCCCTCAGCTGAAGATCTACCGAAAACCTTTGAACACATTGAGGGGGAGATTGACGAGCTCGACGAAGTCATAGCTGGGCATGGTGACTTCTGTGCCTGGGTGGCTTCTCGAGGGACCGCTGCTGCATTTCTGAAGGCCGGCTGCGAACACGGAAAAATTGTCAACAGGCCCAACTTCACCTTATCTCCATCAATCCTGGATGATATGCCTGACCTCGCCCGAAGCATCTCCAATAGATTTATAAAAATGATATGGACAAAAGGCGGGCGGGAGAAAGCTGGAGACGAAGCACGAAGTCATCTTGAACCAGTAAGAAATGATACTTCGGAGTTACCTTTTTCTTTGCTCTTGATTTTTACTCATAAACTCTTAATTTATGTAGGATGACGAAGGTGAAGATGATGCCTAAATTATGTCGTCGAAGCTGAAACTTAATGAAGATCAGTAGAAGTGTACTGTAGAAAAACTCAGGATATTTTTGTAACAATTCTTGTAAACACAACTAGACTATCTTCAAGGAACTTTGTACATACCTTGTAATATATTCTTACCCTTTGCTTGAGGCGCTTTGTTGTGGACGAAATCAGTATTTTGAGCCGAAGGCGAAAAAACACCTTCCCTTCTTTTCGTACACAACGAAGCCTAAAAGGTCGCTTCTTCTTTTTGCCGAAGCTTTGCTTTTTTGTACATGACAAAACATAAAAGACTACTTCTCCTTTCTGCCGAAGCTTTCCTTTACAAAACATAAAAAACTACTTTCTCTTTTCTGCCGAAGCTTTCCTTTACATGACAAAACATAAAAGACTACTACTCTTTTACACAACGATTCATAAAAATCCAGTTCTCCCTTATACTGAAACTTTTCTTTGTGCCAAAGCAACAGAACTTTTCACTTTTGCACACAATCATAGCGTAACAAGTCATAAAAAGGCACTTCTCCGAAGCTTTTTTGCCGAAGCAGCCACTTGGGAACACAAATGCTATGAATGAATGCTTATGCATGCGAATGTTATGATGTAATGTAATGCACGAATGAATGTCCGAAGCATATGTCCGAAGCCATATTGTCAGCCATTACTTGGAAACAGCCACACATTAGCTCTGCATTCCCTTAGGAACGACTTTGGAGCTTCTTCGCCTCTTACTTAGGCAATATCAGCGTTGACTTTTCGCTGTAAGCTCTGCATCCCCTTAGGGACGTCTTTGGAGCTTCTTCGTCTTTTACTTAGACGGTATAAGCTCTGCATTCCCTTGGGAACGTCTTTGGAGCTTCTTCGCCTTTTACTTTCGGCGGAATCAGCGTTGACTTTTCGCTGTAAGCTCTGCATCCCCTTAGGGACGTCTTCGGAGCTTTTTCTCTTTTTCAGTTTCGGCACTCGATGGTGCGCTCTCAGCTTTTACATGTACATCTTTGGGGGATTTTGCTCTTATAAAACTAAAAAGAAAAATTACATGTGATGGCCCCATTAAAAACCTTTCTCCCCCTTTAGAAAGGAAAAGGGTGCCATGAAAAAGAAAAGAAAAGTCAAAATTACATCGAGTTATACATAAAACCGCCGAAGCTCATCCGCATTCCAAGATCTTGGAATTTCATTGCCATCCATGTCCTTCAGTCTGTACGAACCAGGCCTTGACGAAGATGCTACTAAGAAAGGCCCTTCCCATTTCAGTTGCAATTTGCCCACTGTATCCGGATTGGCCACTCTCCGAAGCACCAAGTGTCCTGGCTCAATATTTTTTAGCCGGACCTTTCTATCTCGCCATTTAACTGTTTCAGCCTGGTACTTATTGATATTCTCCACGGCCTGGAGCCTGATCCCTTCTAAGGCATCTTTTTCCACGAGACAAGTATTTTCGGGACCTGATTCTGCCGAAGCTACCACTCTTATTGATCCAGCTTTGGCCTCTTCCGGGGTTATTGCTTCGTCACCAAATAACAACTTAAATGGGGTAAAGCCTGTAGATCTTGATGTTGTTGTGTTATGGCTCCATACCACTTTGGTAAGCTGATCTGGCCACTTTCCCCTTGGTTGATTGAAGATTAGCTTCATTATTCCTGTCATTATGATGCCGTTGGCCCTTTCAACAAGCCCATTTGACTCCGGGTGCCTGACTGACGCAAAGTGGATCTTCGTGCCAATTTGATCACAAAAATTTCTGAATTCTTCGGAGTCAAATTGTGTTCCATTATCTACAGTTATAGCCTTCGGCACTCCGAAGCGACAGACAATATTCTGCCAGAAAAATTTTTGGACAGTGGCCGAAGTTATTGTAGCTAATGGCTTCGCCTCAATCCACTTGGAAAAATATTCCACAGCAACTACAACATATTTCAGATTGCCTTGAGCCGGTGGTAATGGGCCCAGCAGATCGAGGCCCCACCTTTGCAATGGCCAGATGGGTTGTATTAGCTGTGTCAAAGACGAAGGTTGTTTTTGATCTCTTGCACATTTCTGACAACCTTCGCACTTTCGAACTAACTCAGCTGCATCCGAAGCTGCCTTCGGCCAATAAAATCCTTGACGGAACACTTTTCCAAGTAACGGCCTGGATCCGATGTGGGATCCACAAAGGCCTGCATGTATCTCCTTCATCAACTCTATACCTTCGGCTCTAGACAAGCACTTGAGCAACGGGGCACAAACTCCATGCTTGTATAACTCCCCTTCTATAATGATATACGGACGAGCTCTTGCCTCTATTCTTTTATTATAAGCTTCGTCATCTGATAGGAAGTTGCCCTGAAGGTAAGAAATTATTTCAGTTCTCCAATCTTCACTGTAGACAGGGGAAATAGTAAGAACTGCTCTTTCAAGTAACTCCACCGAAGGTGCCTTTATTGTTTCAAAGAATACATCCGAAGGTAGCGGCAGCCCCTGTGCTGCAGACCTGGCTAACAAATCAGCATGTTCATTTTGCCCTCGAGGGATATTCTTAACAGAGAATCCTTCGAAGGAAGCTTCGATCCTTCGGACTGTGTCTAGGTATTTTTCAAGCTTCGGGTCTTTAGCCTTGCAACTTTTGTCAATATGACCCGAAACAATCTGAGAATCAGTTTTAAGGATCGCCCTCCTGATCCCCATCGCCTTTAGTTTCCGAAGACCCAGGAGCAAGGCTTCGTACTCAGCAATATTATTTGTGCAGCTGAAATCCAGTCTTGCTGCGTAGCAAGTTTTAACCTTGGACGGTGAAACCAAAACAGCAGCTGCTCCTGCTCCGAAGGTTCCCCAGGAGCCATCACAAAACACTGTCCATGCTTCGGCATCTTTATTCGCTTCTTCGCCCTGAGCCCCTGGCGTCCAGTCGGCAATAAAATCTGCCAATGCTTGAGATTGGATCGAGGATCTGTGCACATAATCAATGTAAAATTCATTAAGCTCCGCAGCCCATTTTCCAATTCGGCCAGTAGCTTCTTTATTTCTCATGATATCTTTCAACGGCTGCGAAGAAGGAACAATAATATTATATGCCTGAAAATAATGCCGAAGCTTCCTGGATGCCATTAGAACGGCATACAACACCTTCTCCAGTTCTGTATAATTTTTCTTTGAGACACTAAGGACTTCAGATACAAAATATACTGGGACCTGCTTCTTGATTTGTCCATCAAACTTCTCCTGCACAAGTGCCGCACTTACTGCTGAGTGCGAAGCTGCCACATACAACAACAGAGGAGCCCCTGGCATTGGTGGAGTTAATGTTGTTAGATCTATCAGGTATTGCTTGAGTTCTTCGAAAGCTTTTTGTTGAGCTGGGCCCCATTGAAAGACTTCAGCTGATTTTAGCACCTCGAAGAAGGGTAGATTTCTTTCCGCTGATCTGGATATAAATCTGTTAAGAGATGCCAGTCTTCCTGTCAATCTTTGGGCCCCCTTTCTTGTGGTTGGTGGCTCCATTCGAAGTATAGCTTCGATTTTGTTTGGATTAGCTTCAATTCCCTTTGTTGAAACCAAGCATCCAAGAAACTTACCCTTCTTTACTCCGAAGACACATTTTTCTGGATTCAGCTTCAGACCAGCTTGTCTGAAGCTGGCGAAGGTCTCCTGCAGATCAGCAATATGGTCTTCTTGCTTCGTGCTTTTTACAATAATGTCATCAACATAGGTCAACACATTTCTGCCTATCTGAGATTGGAGAACCTTCGCAGTCATCCTGCTGAAACTCCCTCCTGCATTCTTAAGCCCCTCAGGCATCCGAAGATAGCAATATGTACCACTTGGGGTTATGAAACTAGTCTTCGGCTCATCCTCCTTTTTCATCCAGATTTGATGATAGCCTGAGTAACAATCCAGGAGACTCATGAGTTCCGAAGAAGCTGCTGCATCAACTAAAGAGTCTATCCGTGGCAGCGGGAACTCATCCTTCGGACAAGCCTTGTTGAGATCTGTGAAATCAATACACATTCTCCACTTTCCATTGGCCTTCTTCACCATAACAGTGTTAGCTAGCCATTCTGGATACTTCACTTCTCTGATAACTCCTGCACTTAGGAGTCTTTTTACTTCGTTGCGAGCCCCTTCGGCCTTGTCATCAGACATTTTCCGAAGCCTCTGCTTGCGGGGTCTGAAGGATGGGTCAACATTGAGCGAATGTTCAATAACATCCCGATTCACTCCACAAAGATCATTGGCTGACCATGCAAAAACATCTTTATTGTTGAATAAAAACCTTATCAAGGTTTTCTCTTGATCTTCAGATAATTGCGAGCCCAATAGCACCTTCTGCTCTGCTATATCCTCACACAGCAGCATGGGCTTCGGCTGATCAGCCGAAGCTGCTTTTTCCCTCCTGAACTTGTACTGTTCACCAGTTTCAACTCCATCTATATTATGGATTGCCTTGGAATCAGTCCAGCTTCCTTCGGCCCTTCTGGCAGCTTCCTGACTCCCATGAATAGCAATAGGCCCTTGGTCCGAAGGTATCTTCATGCAGAGATAAGCTGGGTGAAGAATTGCTTCAAAAGCATTTAGGGTACCACGACCAATGATGGCGTTGTAGGGGTATTCCATGTCAACAATATCAAACACAATTTGCTCAGTCCTTGTGTTATTAACAAATCCGAAGGTTACCGGCATGGTAATCTTCCCGAGTGCCACAATCTGCCGCCCTCCGAAGCCACAAAGAGGGTGCGTAGCATCATGAATCTTGTCTTCAGGCTCTTGCATCTGTCTGAAGGCTTTGGCAAATATAATGTCAGCTGCACTGCCTGTGTCAACTAGGACATTGTGAACCAGAAACCCTTTGATCACACAAGAAATGACCATAGCATCATTGTGAGGATAGTCCTTGAGCTGAAGATCTTCCTGAGAGAAAGTAATTGGAATGTGAGACCATTTTGACTTAATGAAGGGTCCCTGCACTCCAACATGCTGCACCCTTCTCTGAGCCTCCTTCTTCTGCTTTTTGTTAGCTGGCTCTGAGCAAGAACCGCCTGTTATCGGGAGCACCAGCTTCGAAGCCGAAGCAGCTCCAGCTTGAGTGTTGAACGAAGCCATTAGCTCAGAAAGGTGGAAGTGAGTTGACCGGAGGTGGGCGCCAATGTTGGGGACTTGTTCTCAAATGCTAAGAATTAAGAACAAGGCAACACAAAAAATGTTAAGTGTTAAGATCCTTCGTCCTCCATAACGATATATCCCTTCGGGATATAAAGCATCTCGGACGAAGGTTACGAAGGACATACCTTCGTAAGCATAACAACGAAGAATGATGCATTCACATAAATCATAGAATATGAAATAAACATTTAAATATTGTCATAGAATTATCTATACTTGTATTAATGAATGTAAATGACTTTGAATTACAAATGTACCTTCGGTCCTGCGGAAGGCAAAAGTACAAGCGTGATGCGAAAGCAAATGACAGGTTCACGTGAATAGTACAGAGGTACTGTTCATCTATTTATAGGCACAGGTCGCAGCCTGTGACAAATTACAATTATGCCCCTTGCGAAAGTTTATAGCATTGACTCAGACCTATATGTATAAAAAGGTCATTCTATCTCTATGTCGGTTTAAAACGCCGAAGCTCCATGAAAAGGGACCTTCGGCCATCTCTTGGAGACGACTTCAGCCGAAGCTGCTTCTTCGTGTGAGACCTTCGGCGCACCGAAGCACGACCCCAACAGCTGGCACCCGATTGGCCACCGTGGGCGGTAGCCATCTGCTGGCCGGCTGCAGCCATTGGCGTAGAATTTGGTGGTCAGTCACTGGCCAGAGCTGGCAGTGGCAGACTAGTGCTATCGGCTGGAGAAGAAGATAGAGAGATGGTGGCCGTTGATTGATTATTTAAAGAGAAAACGAGATGATTGTTTAGGAGCTAATTAATTTTTTTTATTTGATTTCTCTGAGATAAGGGCTCCTGTATAAGTTGTATATTAAGACGGGGGCAATTTATTGGTTGGAGAGGAGTGGTCATCTGTTAGCCGATTCGCGCAGCGCTCGCTCGTTGGCTGAGACCGACGTAGGGAATGGAGCGAACTGACGTACGGATGAACGAGAGGCCACAGAATAAAATAGACCGAGACATTTTATTTGGGTGTTGCTTGGAAATTAAATTCTCGTGCACAAGTAGAATAAAATGAATCGAGATCGATCGGCTTCGGATTCGTCATCGAATTAAAGCGAATCGGATTAATAAAAATTATTGCCGATGTTGATTTTCGAAATTAGATTGGACACAGAGATTTTAAGCCGAGTTGGATAAAAGATTATTAGAGGACAACACATTGGAGATTCCGCTTGAGAGTACGGACTCGGATTAATTTTTGGACATAGATCGAACATCGAGAAATTGGATTCGGACACAGCTCGACTAGCAACTGTCGAGCGCTTGATTAAATGAGCTTTGAACGAGATTTATAAATCGAGAATGATTTTCGAGTTTGCATTCGCGTCGAGAAGAAAGTTTTAACAGGCTCCAAATTCGGCCTTCTTTGAGACTGAAAACTCCGAATTCAGTGAAATGAGAATGAATAGTCTGTATAATCAGAGACACAAGCGAGCGAGAAAAAGAAATTTTTACTGAGTATCCGAGATTAGGATAAATCTCCCGATATAACGCGAAACTGACACCTAGGGTGTCACAAAAACGACGGAGTACACGTAAGCGGCAAGGCCGACCGAGCCGAGGGACTCCTACGCCTCCGGGATACGGATACCTCACTCATCACATTCTGCGATAAGTAACTCTCGCTCGGATAAGCGATTCTGCTGCCGAACAAGTCTTAACGCTCAAAAACCTTCCTGGCAGAACGATTTTTCATGCCTTCTCGACTGTATCGATAACAGAATCCTACGGACGAGTAAGAGTACACGTAAGCGACAAGGCCGACCGAGCCGAGGAACTCCTACGCCTCCGGGATACGGATACCTCACTCATCACCTTCCGTGAAAAGTAACTCTCGCTCGGATAAACGATTCTGCTACCGACGAACAAGTCCTGATACTCGAAACAAGGGGAAGAGAAACACAGCTCTACAACACGACGATGATATGTTTGGGTCTCGGCGGCCACAAAAAACATACACACACTACAGATAGACTGTTCCTGTAGGTTCAGACATCAGTAGGGGGAGCAGCAGCACCCTCGGCATCGACTCCACCTTCGGCGGAATCTGACCCAGCCTCGGACGGCGACTCGGGCGAAGGATCTCCACCTCGAAGGAAGATGTCAGCACCGCGCCTGGGCCATCGCCGCCAGGGCCTCCTTCAGGAACCCGGCCCGAGCAGACGGCTCGATCGGCCGCTCCGTAGCCTCAGCCAGCTGTCCCCCGAGGACATCAGCCCGGCTCATGGCCTCGGCAGCCCGACTCCAGGGTTGGTCCCGCCAGTGGACGACCTGGCCAGGTTCCAGCCACCGCTGCTACACCTCCTCGACCTGGGAAGTCCCCTGCTCCTGGGCCAACGAAGTTTCTTCTCCAGCAGACTCCGCCTCTGTCCACGCTCACACCGCTGCCTCCGGCTCCAGCTCATCGCAGAGCGGCCGAGGGTTTTCTTTAACTGAGCAAGAGAAGCCTCGGGCGGCAAGGCCGATCGAGCCGAGGGACTCCTACGCCTCCGGGATACGGATATCTCACTCGTCACCTTCCGCACGGGGCAACTCACACTTGGTTAAGCGGTCCAGCTAGCCGACAGGCGAGTCCTGGTGCTCGAAATAAGGAAGAAACATGGTATTACACCCAAAATACCCAGATGTTCAGGCCCCGACAGCCACAATGAACAGACACCAGCACTCAAGGTGCCATTACAAATGGAACTCCAGTTCTACTCCCGCAGGTACGAACAACCCCCCACATTGGAGGGCCTGTGAGACGACAAAATTCCAGGTGGCTCGCCGCCGCCCACTCCGGCAGCAGCGACAACGACCTCCGCTCCGGGCGGCCAAACAGCAGCAGCAATGACCTCAGGGCAGACGCTGCTGCGACAAGGTTCTCGCCCACGTCCCCACTCGAGGGGCGAGGACAAGCTATCAAAGCCAAAGAGCCGGAGACCCGGAGCGCAGATGGCGCCGACGATCTCGTCGGCGGCGAGGCCTTCTCCAGCTGCCACCACCTCAGCACCAGCGGCGGCGTCCACCTGCCCACCAACACCGCACCAGCGGGCGCTGGCCGCCCCAAAGCACACCGGCAGGTCCTCACTCCCGTCCTCGCCACGAAAATGAGAATGGGACCGTCCCAGAACACGAGTACCGCCCTCGCGGCGTACGACGTGTTGTGAGATCCCCCGGTGCGGCTGGCCACCGTCGCCCGGACAGAGGACGGAATGCTGCACCCTGGCTGGGCAGCAGCAGTTCGCCTTCCTCGGCATGGCTGGAGGGCGCCTCCTCCGCAGAGCTGGAGGATGGTTTCCACCCCCAGAAGCTGGAGGAAGAAGCGGGACGCCAGCCCACGCGAAGGCAGGCCCCGGCTCACCTCGCCCTCCTCCCCAGCAAGGATGATGAAGATCCTTGAAGCTGAGGGCGGGGCAGAGGTCGCAGCCCGGCTTGCTTCTCCACACCATCGAACTGGTGGTCACCGTCTTGGGTGACCATTGGTGAGGGGATACAGCCGGGCTGCCTGATGAAAATCCTTGAAGCCAAGCGATGGCTGAAAGGTACCAACTTCCGCAAAGTTGCGCTCCTCCAACAATAGCAAGATGAAAGCAACGCGGGCGCTCCCCATCCGGGGGCTCGGAAGGTGGAAGGGCGCAATGCATGAGGGGAGTGCGAAGGCATGACTGCCACCCAAGGGGGTCGCCCCCTTTTTAAAGGCGACTCTCCCTGCTTGCGTCCTCAGGCGTCGCGGACTAAGTCTTCACCAACACGCTCCAAGGTCCTCCCCCTACGACACGGGGGCTAGGTCCCACGCGTCATACGAGCTGGCCCAGGACAGAAGAAGCCAAACCGCCACGCGCGGAGCGTGTAACCGCCCAGCGGTTACAAGCACTCCTCCATCTTCACCTAAACCAACAGGTGAAAGGGCGGACCACCATGCAGGCGGCACGCAACTGCACCATAGGGGCGCACCCTTTCGACTTCGACGCATCTAGCATGAAGGCCCAGGCCCACACGTCATGTAACCAGCACGCCGGTTACTACGTGTGAAAAACTGCACTGCCTCTTGCGCCAGTACCGCGCCTTCTCGGCTGCGGAACCGGTGCCGCGACTCGAGGCAACCCTGCGCATAACCCAACAGTGCCAAAACGAGCACATCGGTCACGTGTCAGTTAGCCGCGGGAGAAGGCGCGACGGTTGATATGGCCAAAAGTGGGCCGGCAGTAATGGCGGCGGCAGGCGGGCAGAAGCAGCAGTCAAATCGTCTGCAGGCTCACGTCCCCTCCTAGGACAGCGAGAGAACCCTCTCCCACGGCATGAAGACGACGCGCCCGTGTTCCGTTCCTCAAACGGCTCGCGCATGCACAATGGCTGCCCCGCGAACCACTCGTCCCGTCGCATTAACTCCGCGGCAGGGCAGGCGACGCCTTTGGCCGGTGAAGCGGGCGACGCTTCACCTCCGCCATGATGACCGCGTCAAAAAAGGTGCACCACATCGTTCAATTTCGTATCCTTTTCCTCTTCCCCTTTCTCTCTCTTGCTACAGGGACCGGGAAAGGGGATACTCCGAAAGGGATCCTTCTCCATGAAGGAAGCGGGCCCTGAGCCCTCCTACTGATCAGAGGTTCGAAGGCTGGCCCCTCGAAAGGGTTCGACAGCCGCCTTAGAGCACTCGAGCTCCACGCCCACTACTGGTCAGAGGTTCGAAGGCTGGCCCCTCGGAAGGGTTCGACAGCCGCCTCAGGCCACTCGGGCTCCGCGCCCACTACTGATCAGGGGTTCGAAGGCTGGCCCCTTGAAGGGTTCGACAGCTGCCTCAGAACACGCAGAGCGAGGGATGACTCTGGGTACGTCTGATACATGGCCGAGGCTCGGGCTACGCTCCCGAGGTACCCTAGGACATTTCCGGGACCAGCAGGAGCTATTCTGTAACGGAATCCCATCAGAGGGAGGCATCGAGCCCTTGGACCCTATCAAATGAGACCGGGTCCGGCAAATCACCTGCAGGTACTTTTGGAGCGTGCCTCTGGGTCAGTAGCCGACCCTTATCGAACGGGGCACGGGCATCCACTTGGATCACCCGTTAGCAACTCACTGGAGACACCATGTTCGGCGCCCTCCGAGGGCAACATGGCACTTCCCCCCCCTCCTTGTGGAAAGGCGACGAAGGGGCGTATGATAAAAGCCAAGTCAGTCCTTGACCGTCCTCCCGCTCTATGCAGAGGCTCGGGGGCTGCTCTCACAAACCCGACTCCGGCCAAACCGTTGACATCGTCAACATACCAGCCCGAGAACTCAGAACCTGACCATGCACCCAGATTACGACCAGATCGCATGAGGGAACAACCAGACCGGCCTAGGCGTCACGAAAGACACTAAGACCTCGGAGGAGTCAAACCACTCCTCCGAGGCCTCGGGGGCTACACCCGGCGGGTGCGCTCGCGCGCACCCACCAGAACGAAATGCAACCGAGAAAGGCCGGTCCCCTTGTAAAAAAGTGCGACAAAGCCTCCAAGCGAGTACCAACACTCCCTTTGAGGCTCGGGGGCTATTGTCGGGGACCATAATTAGGGTTACCCCCAAGACTCCTAAACTCGGCTGGTAACCACCATCAGCACAAAGCTGCAAAGGCCTGATGGGCGCGATTCAGGTCAAGGCTCCATCCACTCAAGGGACACGATCTCGCCTCATCCGAGCCCAGCCTCGGGCAGGAACAGTAGACCCAGGTGTATTCACGTCTCGCCCGAGGGTCTCCTCAACCAACGGGCGCACCTTCGACTCGCTCGAGGCCCAGCTCGGGCAGGCTTCGCGGAGAAGCAACCTTGGCCAGATCGCCTCGCCAACCGACCGTATCGCAGGAGCACTCAATGCAAGGATCGCCTGACACCTTATCCTGATGCGCGTTCCTCAGTCGACAGGGCCGAAGTGACCGCAGTCACTTCGCCCCTCCACTGACTGACTTGACAAGAAAACAACGTCGTCTGCCCTGCTCCGACTGTTGTGCCACCCGCCAGGGTGGGGCCGACAACAGCCGAGTCTAGCCTCAGGCGCCATAGGAAGCTCTGCATCGCCCGATCCCATGGCTTGGCCCCCGCCTCGACCTCGGACGACGGTCTCCGCCTCGCCCGACCCCAGGGCTCGGACCCAACCTCGACCTCGGAAGACGGTCTCCGCCTCGCCCGACCCCAGGGCTCGGACTCCACCTCGACCTCGGAAGACGGTCTCCACCTCGCCCGACCCTAGGGCTCGGACTCAGCCTCGACCTCGGAAGACGGTCTCCGCCTCGCCCGACCCTAGGGCTCGGACTCAGCCTCGACCTCGGAGGAGTCACCACCTCGCTCGACCTTGGGCTCGGACCGACCACGTTACAAGGGGATACATCATTACCCTACCCCTAGCTAGCTCAGGCTACGGGGAACAAGACCGACGTCCCATCTGGCTCGCCCCGGTAAACAAGTAATGATGGCACCCCGCGTGCTCCATGACGACGGTGGTTCTCATCCCCTTACGGAAGCAAGGAGACGTCAGCAACGACCCGACAGCCCCGACAGCTGTGCTTCTACAGGGCTCAAGCGCTCCTCCGATGTCACACCCGGATTTCAGGGGCACCAAGACCCGGGCGCGAACATAATCACCAGGTGTGCTAGGACCAAGTCTCACACATATGATGAATCATGGCACAGGATCGAATGTCACAACTTTACTACATAACAGGAGTTCTATACAAAATAAATAAATAAATACATTATAAGGAGACAACGGTCCAACAACCCAAAGTTGACTGGGAGACGACGGCCTAGACCTCTCACGAACTCACCACATCATCCTCCATGTGCCTCATCCTGCGGTACCTGTTCTTGACCTGTGGGGGGTGTGAGACAGCAAGAGTGAGCTCACATACGTTCATCACTCAACAAGTTGTGGGGAATAATGTGCATGAACTCGCCAAAGGTGGGAGCTCACGTGAATTGTAAGGCTTACCAAAGAGGATGGTTAGAGCTAAGCATTGCTTTTAAAGTTGGTCAAAATTTTATTAGCAGTTACTAAGTATAAGTAAATACCAACCCAATTAAGTAGTAGAACAAAAGTAACATCATCACCTGCGATGCAATGCATATGACAAATTGAATTTAGTTCCATAAATTAATCATCAGAGAGTCTTGAGCTGCTCATGACCGTGAGCTCGGCTAGTATACCAGTTTTACACTCTGCAGAGGTGGTACCCTTTACCCACAAGTCATGTTACCCATCTGCCAAGGGATCGCGACTTCCCATACACCTCTACCGAGGAGGCGAGGCAGGGTAACACTACGAGGCCTTTACAAAGTTCCACTAGCTTCAGAAAACCCGCTACAGTTTATAGGAAGCACCAATGCAGGGTTCTTGCCTGACCGCCATCGCAGCAAAATCAACCAAGGACCTCCCTACACTGACCACTCCCCTACTGCCATTGCCCCTTTCGGGTAAGGTAGTCCTCCACTAGCTTTCCTAATTAATCAGCCAAGGGCGTCCATAAACCCTTGTGGTGGCACGTGTTTCTCAAGTTAAGCTCTATGTTCCAATTAACATTAATGATCTTGACATGAACATAAATAGAATAACAAAATAACTGGAACATAGATATGATAAATAATTATCCCAAATCCATGTAAAGCAATAGCAAACTACCCAAGTGATTCAGGGGTAAACAAGGTAATGAGATAAACAATCTAGGGTAACCTATTGGGTCCCATCAAAATTAACCTATGCATGAATAAATGACATTAAAGAACATTATTGGGTAAAAAGTGGTCAAGGGCACAACTTTCCTGGGACTTGAGATTCCAGGTACCAACTTGCTCTTCGGTGACTTGTGACCTCACTGCTAAACGTAGCAATACAGACAAACATGTATAGGCAAAATTAACATCACACCAAACATATATGCAAAATACATAATAATGATCTACATATTGAAATAAGATCACAGGAACATGAATTATTAATTTTGGAGTTATAGATTTTAAGATAGGAATTTTCAAAGGTTTTATGTGCTCAAAATAGGATTAAATGAGGGATTAATTTTCTTACTGTTTTCATGACAAAAACAGAGGCTCTGAGTGGTAGATAATAAAATTACAAAATTTTAGAAATAGGAATGGATCAGTTTGGATTAAAAATGGAATTTCTATGAATTTATCAAGTTATAGTAATTATTTTCATATTAAAAATCCATTTCTAATTCATTTATTCGATTTAAAACAGTTCTAGATCGGGCCTCATTTTCTGTGAAGCGCAGGGGGCTCTGCGCAAGATATCCTAGACTCAGTGCATAGTAAAAATGGATGGCGGGTTGATTTCTCTTACGGGGACTCTTTAGCAAATTGCGCAACCAAAGGGGTATAGTAGAATCGTGACCATCCGATCAGGCCGAGACGGCCACGATCGGAACATGACACTTACTGCTTTTGTGCGGACAGAGATCGTTGGATACGATTTCTACGGTCCAGATCACATCACGGGTGATCCGATCCACACCCCCAGTCATCCAATCGACGGCATGGATTAACTCAGTGAAGCGGTACGCAAGCGTCTAATCACAGCCGTTGACACCAAATCTGACGGCCCAAATCTCTTTCCCCAATCCAACATCGCGCATGGTGGCGCCGCGCCCTGGTTGCGGTGGATCCCCGTCGTCGCACGGCCAAATCACGCCAGGTGCGCCCAAATCCAAATCCGAGAGGTGCTACATACGCAATAGAGCTTGACAAAGCTTGCGGGGGCGCGTTTACCTCGGATCGACGCGATGCTGAGTCCCTCCCTGTGATGGTGCGGTCGGCGGCGACCCACAAAGCAATTGCCCGTGGCGGCGGCCCACCCTTCTCCGAGCTTGCGGCGATGGCGGCTACAGTGCTTGTGCTCGGATGTGGGCACAGGTGGATGAGATGAGGGGGTCACGACGGTCGTCATTTATGGCCCAAGGAGCTGCGGCCCCAACCGGATACCACGCGCCAGGGCGCGGAATCCGCCCTGCAATCGCCTCGCACAAAGCGGAGTCCGTTCGGGGAGCGCGCGAGGAAGACGGAGGACAGGGACTGGCACGTGGGCCCACGTGTCGGTGAAGCGGCGTTATGCGGGGTCACGCGAGATTCGTTGAGATCGCTTGCGCGCGGCACTTGCAACAACCTGGCGAGGATCACGGGAGGGAGACGATCCCGCCAACTCGGCCCCGCCTGTCAGCGTTACCGAGCGTAATCGTAGAGACCAACACAGGTGGCCCACCTGTCGGCGCCATGCAACAGAATTAGGTCAAGGGCGCGCGAGATGGGCCGACCGCAGAGAAATCGGCCCATGGGGCGGTCTCCTTTGATTTTCTGTTTTCCTTTTATTTCTTATTTTCCAATTCAAATCCAATTTCAAGTTTGAATTTCAAACTTTTACCTTGAGATGAACAACAAAGATTCACATGATGCAAGTTTATTCATTCTTTATTTCTAAGCAATAATAATAATAATAATACTTCTAACTATGAAATGTGCACACATTATTTCATTTAAGAAAAGGTGATTATTAATGGGTAGCTAAAATGGGTTGCTCAATCAGATATTTGTATATATATAAATATAGATATTCAAAAGTTAATACTTATTTACTAAAGGAGAGGTTAATGTATGACTTCATATGTATATTTTTGTAGAGGGTGCTTTAAGGGAATAATTTGAAAATCCCCCTTTTTCTGTATTGAATTTCTAATTCCCATTCTTAAATATTAATGTGAATATATGTTCTACTGTTTATAATATTATTATTTATTCTTTTCTCCATTATCTATTTGTGAAAAGGTCTTAAATGACTTCATTAAAATTTCTTTCCTCATATGTGGTTATTACCATGTGATGATGAGTACAAGGCAATACATGTGTTGAGATGTACTCGCTTATTTTTATTTTTATTTTACCTGCAACTTGGGTGTTACATCCGACGGCCACGACATCA
This sequence comes from Zea mays, assembly GCF_902167145.1. NCBI lineage: Eukaryota > Viridiplantae > Streptophyta > Magnoliopsida > Poales > Poaceae > Zea > Zea mays. The sequence continues at coordinate 187,465,245 of NC_050096.1, read as the reverse complement.
CATGAACAGGGCACCAACACCTCTCCAACAGCCACGTCGGCGTGTACATAAGGCTCTGGCTCCTCTCTGCTAGATACGTTAGCACATTGCTACACTCCCCATTGTACACCTGGGCCTTCTCCTTACGTCTATAAAAGGAAGGTCTAGGGCCCTCGTACAGAAAGGTGGCCGCGCAGGAGGACGGGCTGACGCACGAGGCTCTCTCCATCCCTCGCGAACACTTGTAACCCCCTACTACAAGCGCATCCGCCCTGGGCATAGGATAACACGAGCCGCGCCCCTTGTGTTCCATCTCGCGCCAACCCATCTGGACTGGGACACGCGGCGACAATTTACTCGTCGGTCCAGGGACCCCCCGGGGTCGAAACGCCGACACTATGATTATAGTGTTTTCAAGTAAATATTATGCTAAAGTCATATATTGAAAGGGAAATAGAGTCCTCGGCGAAGACAAAAGGCTTCCACTCCACTCCATCAAATTATTCATCCTTCGCCGTCGCTCCACAACGCTCTCCAATTTGTTATAATCTTCACTCCTATATTATTTACCAAAGGGGGAGAAAGTTTGAATAAGGGCTTATATTTCACTCACAAGTATCCGTTTTTGGCGATTCATGCCAAAGGGGGAGAAAGTATTAGCCCAAAGCAAAAGGACCGCACCACCACCAATTTCAAAAATTTGTAGTCTCTCAATTTGTATTAAAGAAGTTTTTTTAAAAAGATTTTCAAATTGGTATCTTATCTTTGATATAATTTCAAATTGGTATACCCTCTTCAAAATTAATATCTAAAACCCTCTTGAACACTAAGAGGAGGATTTCATTAAGGGGGAGTTCTGTTTAGTCAAAGGAAAAACATTTGAAACAGGGGGAGAAAATTTCAAATCTTGAAAATGCTTCCCAAAATCTTATTCATATACCTTTGACTATTTGCAAAAGAATTTGAAAAAGAATTTCCAAAAACATTGCAAAACAAAACGAGTGGTGCAAGCGTGGTCCAAAATTTTAAATAAGAAGAAAGCCATCCATGCATATCTAGTAGAAATAATTATTGGTTTCATTCCAAGCAACCTTTGCACTTACCTTATGCAAACTAATTCAATTCTGCACTTTTATATTTGCTTTGGTTTGTGTTGGCATCAATCACCAAAAAGGGGGAGATTGAAAGGGAAATAGGCTTACACCTTTTCCTATATGAATTTTGGTGGTTGAATTGCCTAACACAAATTAATTAGACTAACTAGTTTGCTCTAGATTATGAGTTCTACAGGGGCCAAAGGTTCAACACAAACCAATAAAAGTCCAAGAAAGGGTTCAAATAAAAAGAGCAAAAGACAACCCAAAGGCAGCCCTGGTTTGGCGCACCGGACTGTGTCCGGTGCACCAGGGAGTTCGACTCCAAACTTGCCACCTTCGGAAATTCTGGGAGCCACTCCGCTATAATTCATCGGACTGTCCGGTGTAGCACCGGACTGTCCGGTGTGCCAGCGGAGTAACGGCTATACAGCGCCAACGGTCGTCTGCAGAGGAACAGTGAAACGCTACAGTGCGCGACTGCGCGCGCAGAAATCAGAGCAGGCGGAGTAGGCGCACCGGACAGTGAATAGTGAATGTCCGGTGCACCACCGGACTGTCCGGTGGCCTAGTTGTCAGAAGCTCCAACGGTCAGAACCCAACGGCCTGGTGACGTGGCTGGCTCACCGGACAGTGTCCGGTGGCGCACCGGACTGTCCGGTGCGCCATACGACAGCAGCCTCCACCAACGGTTCTTTTGGTGGTTGGGGCTATAAATAGCCCCCAACCACCACACTTCAATGCATCCAAGTTTTCAGCCTTCAAACCTCATACAAGAGCTCTAGACTTCATTCCAAGACACAAACAAAGAGATCAAATCCTCTCCCAAGTCTAAAGATCATTCCAATCAAATAGTGACTAGTGAGAGAGACAATTGTGTTCATTTGAGTTCTTGCGCTTGGATTGCTTTTCTTCTTCCTTCTTTATTGTTTCCAACTCAATTGTAACCAAGGCAAGAGACACCAATTGTGTGGTGGTCCTTATGGGGACTTAGTGTCCCGATTGATTGAGAAGAGAAGCTCACTCGGTCTAGGTGACCGTTTGAGAGAGGGAAAGGGTTGAAAGAGACCCGGTCTTTGTGACCACCTCAACGGGGAGTAGGTTTGCAAGAACCGAACCTCGGTAAAACAAATCACCGTGTCATCTGCCTTATTTTCTTGTGATTTGTTTTCGCCCTCTCTTTCGGACTCGAATTTAATTCTAACGCTAACCCCGGCCCGGCTTGTAGTGTGTGCTTAAGTTTATAAATTTCAGATTTGCCTATTCACCCCCCTCTAGGCGACTTTCATAATCACATAGCACAACTAACTAGCAAAATTAATGAGCATGAGATAGAAAATGAAAAATTTAAATTTGCTCGAAGTATGCTCTATAATGGGAGACGCCCTGGCATTAAGGATGGCATTGGCTTCCAACAGGGAGACAATATCAAGCTTAATGCCCCTAAGAAATTATCTAACTTTGTTAAGGGCAAAGCTCCCATGGTTCAGGATAACGAGGGCTATATTTTATATCCTGCTGGTTATCCCGAACATAAGATTAGTAGAATTCATTCTAGGAAGTCTCACTCTGGCTCTCATCATTCTTTTATGTATAAGAGTGAGGCATCTAGTTCTAGGCAATCCACTCATGTTAAATTGACTAAAAAGAAAACTCCTACAGCATCAAATGAGCCTATTGTTTCATTTAAGACTTTTGATGCTTCATATGTTTTAACTAACAAATCAGGCAAAGTAGTTGCCAAATATGTTGGGGGCAAACACAAGGGTTCAAAGACTTGTGTTTGGGTACCCAAGGTGCTTGTTTCTAATGTCAAAGGACCCAAGACCGTTTGGGTACCTAAGAACATGGCCTAAACTTGTTTTGTAGGTTTATGCATCCGGGGGCTCAAGTTGGATAATTGATAGCGGGTGCACAAACCACATGACCGGGGAGAAAAGGATGTTCTCCTCCTATGAGAAAAACAATGATCCCCAAAGAGCCATCACATTCGGGGATGGAAATCAAGGTTTGGTCAAAGGACTTGGTAAAATTGCTATATCACCTGACCATTCCATTTCAAATATTTTTCTTGTAGATTCTTTAGATTACAATTTGCTTTCTGTTTCTCAATTATGCAAAAATAGGCTACAACTGTCTTTTTACAGATTTAGGTGTTACTGCCTTTAGAAGAAGTGATGATTCAGTAGCATTTAAGGGAGTATTAGAGGGTCAGCTATACTTAGTTGATTTTAATAGAGCTGAACTCGATACTTTCTTAATTGCTAAGACTAATATGGGTTGGCTCTGGCATCGCCGACTAGCCCATGTTGGGATGAAGAATCTTCACAAGCTTCTAAAGGGAGAACACATTTTGGGACTAAACAAATGTTCATTTTGAGAAAGACAGGGTTTGTAGCGCATGTCAAGCAGGGAAGCAAGTTGGTGTTCATCATCCACACAAGAACATCATGACGACTGACAGGCCGCTTGAGCTACTCCACATGGATCTATTCGGCCTGATCGCTTACATAAGCATCGGCGGGAGTAAGTATTGTCTTGTAATTGTGGATGATTATTCTCGCTTCACTTGGGTGTTCTTTTTGCAGGAAAAATCACAAACCCAAGAGACCTTAAAGGGATTCTTAAGACGAGCTCAAAACGAGTTCGGATTAACGATCAAGAAGATAAGAAGCGACAATGGAACGAAGTTCAAGAACTCTCAAATTGAAGGCTTTCTTGAGGACGAGGGCATCAAGCAAGAGTTCTCTTCTCCCTACACACCTCAACAAAATGGTGTAGTGGAGAGGAAGAATAGAACTCTACTTGACATGGCGAGGACCATGCTTGATGAGTACATGACTTCGGACCGGTTTTGGGCGGAAGCAATCAACACTGCTTGCTACGCCATCAACCGTCTCTACCTTCACCGAATCCTCAAGAAGACATCCTATGAACTCCTCATCGGTAAAAAACCCAATGTCTCATATTTTAGAGTCTTTGGTAGCAAATGCTTTATTCTTGTTAAAAGAGGTAGAAAATCTAAATTTGCTCCTAAGGCTGTAGAAGGCTTTTTACTAGGATATGATTCAAACACAATGGCATATAGAGTCTTTAACAAGTCCACTGGACTAGTTGAAGTTTCTTGTGACATTGTGTTTGATGAGACTAATGGCTCTCAAGTAGAGCAAGTTGATCTTGATGATCTAGATGATGAAGAGGCTCCATGCGTCGCGCTAAGGAACATGTCCATTGGGGATGTGTGTCCTAAGGAATCCGAAGAGCCTCCACAAGCACAAGATCAACCATCATCTTCCATGCAAGCATCTTCACCAACCCAAGATGAGGATCAAGCTCAATATGATGAGGATGAGGATCAAGAAGATGAGCCACCTCAAGAGGAGGGCAATGATCAAGGGGGAGATGACAATGATCAAGACAAGGAAGATGAACAAGATCAAAGACCGCCACACCCAAGAGTCCACCAAGTGATACAACGAGATCACCCCGTGAACTCCATCCTCGGCGATATTCATAAGGGGTTAACCACTCGATCCCGTGTCGCTCATTTTTGTGAACATTACTCCTTTGTGTCTTCTATTGAGCCATACAGGGTGGAAGACGCATTAAGGGATTCGGATTGGGTGTTGGCAATGCAAGAGGAACTCAACAACTTCACGAGGAATGAGGTATGACATTTAGTTCCACGTCCTAATCAAAATATTGTAGGAACCAAGTGGGTCTTTCGCAACAAACAAGATGAGCATGGTGTGGTGACAAGGAACAAAGCCCGACTTGTGGCCAAGGGATATTCACAAGTCAAAGGTTTGGATTTCAGTGAAACCTATGCACCCGTAGCTAGGCTTGAGTCAATTCGTATATTACTTGCCTATGCTACTTACCATGGCTTTAAGCTCTATCAAATGGACGTGAAAAGTGCCTTCCTCAATGGACCAATCAAGGAGGAGGTCTATGTTGAGCAACCTCCCGACTTTGAAGATAGTGAGTACCCTAACCATGTATATAAACTCTCTAAGGCGCTTTATGGGCTCAAGCAAGCCCCAAGAGCATGGTATGAATGCCTAAGCGATTTCCTTATCACTAATGGCTTCAAAGTCGAAAAAGTCGATCCTACCCTCTTTACTAAAACTATTGCAAATGATTTGTTTGTATGCCAAATCTATGTTGATGATATCATATTTGGGTCTACTAACAAATCTACTTGTGAAGAGTTTAGTATGATTATGATTCAAAAATTCGAGATGTCTATGATTAGGGAGTTGAAGTACTTCCTAGGATTTCAAGTGAAGCAACTCCAAAAGGACACTTTCATTAGCCAAACGAAGTACATTCAAGACATACTCACCAAGTTTGGAATGAAGGATGCCAAGCCCATCAAGACATCCATGGGAACTAATGGGCATCTCGACCTCGACACGGGAGGTAAATTTGTAGATCAAAAGGTATACCTGTCGATGATAGGATTCTTACTCTATTTATGTGCATCTCGATCGGATATTATGCTTTCCGTATGCATGTGGGCAAGATTCCAAGTCGATCCTAAGGAAGTTCACCTTAGGGTCGTGAAACGAATCTTGAGATATTTAGTTCATACACCTAAGTTTGGTCTTTGGTATCCCAAGGGATCCACCTTTGATTTAATAGGATATTCAGATGCTGATTGGGCAGGGTGTAAAATTGATAGGAAGAGCACATTAGGGACTTGTCAGTTCTTGGGAAGATCCCTGGTGTCTTGGGCTTCAAAGAAACAAAACTCAGTAGCTCTTTCTACTTCCAAAGCCGAGTACATTGCCGCAGGCCATTGTTGCGCGCAATTGCTTTGGATGAGGCAAACCCTTAGGGACTATGGCTACAAATTAACCAAAGTCCCTCTCCTATGTGATAATGAGAGTGCAATCCGCATGGCGAATAATCCCGTTGAGCACAGTCGCACTATGCACATAGCCATTCGGTATCACTTTTTGAGAGATCACCAACAAAGGGGGATATCGAGATTGCTTATGTTAGCACCAAAGAACAATTAGCCGATATCTTTACCAAACCACTAGATGAGAAAACTTTTACCAAACTTAGGAATGAGCTAAACATTCTTGATTCTAGGAATTTTGATTGATACTTTGCACACATAGCTCATTTATATACCTTTGATCTTATCTCTTTCATGTGCTATGACTAATGTGTTTTTCAAGTGTATTTCATGCTAAATCATAGATTGAAAGGGAAATGGAGTCTTCGGCGAAGACAAGGCTTCCACTCCACTCTATCGGTATTATTTACCCTTCGCCGTCACTCCGCGTCACACTCCACTTTGGTATAATCTTAACTCATATTCATTTGTACCAGTAAGGGAGAAAGTAAAAGGGCTCATATTTCACTCACAAAGTATCTGTTTTTGGCGATTCATGCCAAAGGGGGAGAAAGTATTAGCCCAAAGCAAAAGGACCGCACCACCACCAATTTCAAAAAGTTTAAAAGCAGTCTTTCAATTTGTATTAAAGAAGTTTTTCAATTGGTATCTTATTTTTGATATAATTTCAAATTGGTATGACCTCTTTCAAAATTAATATCTAAAACCCTCTTGAACACTAAGAGGAGAATTTCATTGAGGGGGAGTTTTGTTTAAGTCAAAGGAAAAGCATTTGAAACAGGGGGAGAAAATTTCAAATCTTGAAAATGCTTCTCGAAATCTTATTCAAGTACCTTTGACTATTTGCAAAAAGACTTTGAAAAGATTTTCTAAAAGAATTTGCAAAAACAAAACAAGTGGTGCAAATGTGGTCCAAAATGTTAAAAGAAAGAAAGCAATCCATACATATCTAGTGTAAGTATAAAATTGGTTTAATTCCAAGCAACCTTTGCACTTGCCTTATGCAAACTAGTTCAATTCTGCACTTATATTTGCTTTGGTTTGTGTTGGCATCAATAACCAAAAAGGGGGAGATTAAAAGGGAAATTGGGTCAAACCTTTTCCTAAATGATTTTGGTGGTTGAAATGCCCAACACAAATAATTGGACTAACTAGTTTGCTCTAGTTGATCATTTCACAGGTGCATAAGTTCATCTATAACTATTCTAAATCGACTGTCTGGAATACTGTAGATTATTCCGGACAGGAGAAGCTTTTGGAAAAACAGACCAAGCGCGGATCGTCCGGGCCCTTGCGGCGGACCGTCCGTGACACCAAAGTGTGCCTCGTACAGGAACACTGCATAAACACAAGTCAACACTGCGGACCGTCCGATGGAAAAGCAAGCACCGTCCGGGACCAGACGCGGACCGTCCGGCCTCAGGCGCGGACCGTCCGGCCTCAGGCGCGGACCGTCCGGCCTCAGGCGCGGACCGTCCGGTCGGCACAGAACCGAAAAACCCGAAGGTGACGGGTTCGGTAAAATGAATTATAACGTCCTCGCGGACCGTCCGGGGTGCACGACCGGACCGTCCGCGATTGCCTTTATCTGACATCTGATGACGCATTAAATGCATTATAGCCGTTGATATAGCCGTTACTGCTAACCGTTGGGATTTCAACCGTTGATGTACAGGGGCGGACCATCCGGACCAGGAGCGCGGACCGTCCGTAGTTGACAGAAATGAAGCAACGACTAGGAAGTGGTTGAGGGCTATAAATACAACCCCAACCACCTCCATTCATGACACCCAAGCATTCCAGTCTTCAACATTCAATACAAGAGCTAGTAATCCATTCCAAGACACAATCAAAGCCTTCAATCTCTCCAAGTTCCACAATTGATACAAGTGATCATTAGTGATTAGTGACTTGAGAGAAAGAGTGATCTGTGTGTTATTTGTCGCTCTTGTCGTTTGGCTTTTGCAATCATGCTTTCTTCTTCTCCCATTCTTATTCTCAAGTGACTTGTAATCAAAGCAAGAGACACCAAGTTGTGGTGGTCCTTGTAGGGGTCTAAGTGACCCGTTTGATTAAGGAGAAAGCTCGCTCGTTCTAAGTGATCGTTTGAGAGAGGGAAAGGGTTGAAAGAGACCCGGTCTTTCTGACCACCTCAACGGGGAGTAGGTTTATAAGAACCGAACCTCGGTAAAACAAATCACCATGTCATCCGCTTCATTTGCTTGTGATTTGTTTTTGCCCTCTCTTTTGGACTCGACTTTATTTCTAACGCTAACCCCGGCTTGTAGTTGTGCTTAAAGTTTATAAATTTCAGATTATCCTGTTCACCCCCTCTAGGCGACTTTCACTTAGCTACTCTCTCTCATTTGTAGTCGTTAGGTCAGGATGCCGTGCACGAAGAATGTGTCGGCGCCAGGGGGAGGAGATGACGAGGATCCTCCTTGCCCCTTCAGGAAGGTCAAGGGAAAGACGGTTTACTTGGAGTAACAGGAAGGCCGCAAGAAGCGGCGTCTGGATAGGGCAGCCCAAGCAGCTCTTGCAGCAGTGGCAGCCGCTGAGCAGGCTGAGAGAGGAGCTCAGCTACAGATTCCTTCCGATCAGATTGCTTACCGAGTTTGTCGCCTCGCTCCTCCGCACCTTCCACTCCCACCACTGCTACCACTCCACCACCCACTTTGCCTGCTCCCGTCACTCCTGCGCCATCCACCACCTCAGCCATACCTACCACCTCCACTACTCTAGCTTCCACTGCTCCTCCTCCCGCTCCCCTTTCTGCTCCACCTATCCCACCTACTCGCTTCCGGGAGCGAGATGAGACTGAGGTGCGACCTCTAGCTGCGGATCCTAGGTTGTTTGATCTTCAGCATGCTACAGCGACACAAGTACGTTGATTCAGACACGTACCCGTGGAAGCTTGGCTACCGGCTCAGAGAGACCCTGCTGTAGTCGATCTCTTCAGCACCAGGATTCAGGAGTCTTTCTTCATAGCACAGATGTCTACATAGATTGCTCTGCGAGTGCACCGGCTTTTGGACCTTCCTGCATTTCTGCTAGCCGCCGGTGCTGACTCTGAGGTACACCTCTCCTATCTGCCTGGACTTCTCACTCTCTTAACTAACATCAGTAGATATGTTGAGGAATGGGTCTGAGTTTTCTATGCTTCTGTATGGATCGACCCTGATCACCAGTGGATGAGATTCCGCTTTGAGTGAGAGGATGTTACAATTCATGCCAGCCAGGTTCGCCAGTTGTTTGAATTCAACGAGTCATCGACTCGTCTTCACAGCTTGTGCTACGGCACCTCTGATCCTCCTCGTCGCCCTCACGGCGAAGTTGCTCCTGGTACAGCTCACGTCACGGCTCTGTTCCGGTCGCCCTTCTCAGATGGGTCACGACGTTTTCCGGCAGACTTCACTACAGCGGCCAAGTTTCTCTATCAGCTCATGAGACAGACGCTTCTGCCACGGATGGGTTACAGGGAGGCTGCCACTCATATCCAGCTCTGGCTCCTTGGTGCCCTGGTCTCTCACTCAGAGTTTGATGTTGTGGACTTCCTTATTTGTGAGATCGAGGACACAGTACTGGATGGTCTATGTGCCCAGCGACAACTGCCATATGCTCATTATCTCTACCACATCTTCGCTCAGCTGATTCGGCCCCCACAGTTCCAGGGCACTCTTGAGGCCTCTCGCCTCCTCTTTGGGTCCTACCGTCCAGCTCCTGAGGATCCTATGCCGGCACCTGCTCTAGTGATTGACACTCAGGCCGAGGATACCGCTTTTCACCAATTCGAGACTCAGGGCGCGGTAGTCCCTGACGACGACAACGACGACGATGATGATGATGACGACTTTGGGGTTCCGCCTCCGCCTCGTATGCCTCCACGCACACATGATCATGAGGCTGGGAGTTCCAGTGGTGCTGCCCCTGCTGCCCCTCCTGCCATTGACCCTGCTCTTGTTGCGATCCTCCAGACCTTTACTCAGCAGCAGGCTCACTTGGCATAGGTCCAGCAACAGATGTCTGAGAGAATGCTCTCGATGTTTCAGACTATTCAGGACAGACAGGATACTCTGCAGCAGCAACTTCTCCAAGATCGGGCTGAGAATAAGGCATTCATGACTCTCATGCTTCAGCATACCGGTGTTCTGATTCCCCCAATTCAGTCAGCACCGCCTCCACCTCTTCAGGCTGTTGTTGTGCCAACCATTCAGGCAGGACCCCCTCTTCCTACAGTTGGTCCTTCTTCCTCTCCGCTTCGGCCGGTCACCCTGGTTTTCTTGTCGCCGGTCATGAGCTCTGTCAGCACTCAACCGCCAGTGCCACCAGCTCCTGTTGTTACCACTGCAGCTGTGGTGGTGTCTGTGACTTCTTCAACTCCGGCAGCTCCTACAGCGCAACCTCCGTCTGAATCAGTACTAGCTCCAGCTTCTATGGCAGATCCTGGATCCGAGACTGACTCTGACCCGCAGCTGGCGTTCGCTCTACTGCCACGACCGGATGCGCCCCTGCCACCTCCTCCCTCTTCCGATGTGTAGGTTCGGGTTCCCTTTTGGTGTTTGACGCTATAGGGGGAGATATATGAGTTGTGAGAGCTAGGGGGAGTTAGGGAGTTAGTAGAGAGTCATTTTGATGTAATATATGTGCTTGTTACTCTCTGTACTAGCTCCACTTTTGTATGATGATTTTGGCTCACAAACTCTATTATGTACTCTCGATGCTTATGTTGGCTGTGTGTGTATTATGTTTTCACCTAATATGTTATCACCAGTCTTGTAGTTCTTGTTCATCGATTTAATTTCACTTTTATATGAACAAGAAACTTACGGTGTGTATGCACTCATTCCTATTACTATGTTACACACTCTTTCTGTCAAAGACTTTTGAGTACAACTAACCATCTTTTCTATTGACAGAAATTTCAAAAACAAACTACTCTCACAAACCTTGTAGGGTTGTCATCAATCACCAAAAAGGGGGAGATTGAAATCATCTAGGCCCCTGGTTGGTTTTTGTCGGCGTTTCGACCCCGAGGGGTCCCTGGACCGACGAGTGAATTGTCGCCGCGTGTCCCAGCCCAGATGGGTCGGTGCGGGACGGAGCATGGGGGGGAGAAAACAGGCAAAGGGGAATCCCGCGGCCTTCGTGTTGCCCTGCGCCCAGGTCGGGTGCGCTTGCAGTAGGGGGTTACAAGCGTCCGCGTGGGAGAGAGCGAGAGCCTTACGCGCCGGCCCGTTCTCCCGCGCGGCCAACCTTCTCGTACGAGAGCCCTGGACCTTCCTTTTATAGGCGTAAGGAGAGGGTCTAGGTGTACAATGGGGGAGTAGCAGTGTGCTAACGTGTCTAGCAGAGAGGAGCTAGAGCCCTAAGTACATGCCGTCGTGGCAGTCGGAGAGATTTTGGCACCATGTTCATGTGATGTCGTGGCCATCCGAGGAGAGCTGGAGCCCTGTGGAAAGACAGCTGTCGGGGTTGTCGAATCCTTGCTGATGTCTCCTTGCTTCCGTAAGGGGCTGAGAGCCGCCGTCGTCATGGAGCACGTGGGGCGCCATCATTATTTGTTTACCAGGGCGAGCCAGATGGGACACCGGTCTTGTTCCCCGTAGCCTGAGCTAGCTGATGGCCCCCCTGTGACGTGGTCGGTCTGAGCCCTAGGTCGGGCGAGGCGGAGGCTCCTCCGAGGTCGAGGTTGAGTCCGAGCCCTGGGGTCGGGCGAGGCGGAGTTCGTCGTCTTCCGGAACCGAGACTGAGTCCGAGCCCTGGGGTCGGGCGAGGCGGAGTTCGTCGTCTTCCGGAGCCGAGGCTGAGTCCGAGCCCGGGGGTCGGGCGAGGTGGAGTTCGTCGTCTTCCAGAGCCAAGGCTGAGTCCGAGCCCTGGGGTCGGGCGAGGCGGAGTTCGTCGTCTTCCGGAGCCAAGGCTGAGTCCGAGCCCTGGGGTCGGGCGAGGCGGAGCTTCCTATGGCGCCCGAGGCCGGACTTGGCTGCTGTCAGCCTCACTCTGTCGAGTGGCACAACAGTCGGAGTGACACAGGCGGCGCTGTTTTCTTGTCAGGTCGGTCAGTGGAGCGGCGAAGTGACTGTGGTCACTTCGGCTCTGTCGACTGAAGAGCGCGCGTCAGGATAAGGTGTCAGGCCATCCTTGCATTAAATGCTCCTGCGATATGGTCGGTTGGCGTGGCGATCTGGCCAAGGTTGCTTCTCTGCGAAGACTGGGCCTCGGGCGAGCCGAAGGTGTGTCCGTTGCTTTGAGGGGGCCCTCGGGCGAGACGTGAATCCTCCGGGGTCGGCTGCCTTTGCCCGATGCTTGGGCTCGGGCGAGGCGAGATCGTGTCCCTTGAGTGTACTGAGACCTTAATCGCACCCATCAGGCCTTCGCAACTTTGTGCTGATGGGGGTTACCAGCTGAGATTAGGAGTCTTGGGGGTACCCCTAATTATGGTCCCCGACAGTAGCCCCCGAGCCTCGAAGGGAGTGTTGATACTCGCTTGGAGGCTTTTGTCGCACTTTTTTGCAAGGGGACCGACCTTTCTCGGTTGCGTTTCGTTCTGGTGGGTGCACGCGAGCGCACCCGCCGGGTGTAGCCCCCGAGGCCTCGGAGGAGTGGTTTGACTCCTTTGAGGTCTTAGCGCGTTTCGTGATGCCTCGGCCGGTCTGGTTGTTCCCTCATGCGAACTGGCCGTAGCCCGGGTGCATAGTCGAGTCCCAAGTTCTCGGGCTGGTATGTTGATGCTGTCAACGGTTTGGCCGGAGCCGGGTTTGCGAGAGCAGCCCCCGAGCCTCCGCACAGAGCGAGAGGACGGTCAAGGACAGACTCGACTTTTTTTCATACGCCCCTGCGTCGCCTTTCCGCAAGGAGGAAGGGGGAAAGCGCCATGTTGCCCTCGGAGGGCGCCGAACATGGTGTCTCCAGTGAGTTGCTAACGGGTAATCCGAGTGGACGCCCGTGCCCCATTCATTAGGGGTCGGCTAGTGGCCCAGAGGCGCGCTCCAAAAGTACCTGCGGGTGATTCGCCGGACCCGGTCCCCTTTTGACGGGGTCCGAGGGCTCGATGCCTCCCTCCGGTGGGATTCCATTACAAAATCGTTCCCGTCGGTCTCAGAAATGTCCTAGGGTACCTCGAGAGCGTAGCCCGAGCCTTGGTTATGTATCGAACGTACCCAGGGTCATCCCTCGCTCTACGTGCTCTGAGGCGGCTGTCAGAACCCTTCGGGGGCCAGCCTATGAACCCCTGATCAGTAGTGGGCGCAGAGCCCGAGTGGCCTGAGGCGACCGTTGAACCCTTCCGAGGGGCCAGCCTTCGAACCTCTGACCAGTAGTGGGCGCGGAGCCCGAGTGCTCTGAGGCGGCTGTTGAACCCTTCCGAGGGGCCAGCCTTCGAACCTCTGATCAGTAGAGGGGCTCGGGGCCCGCTTCCTTCGTGGAGAAGGATCCCTTTCAGAGTATCCCCTTTCCCGGTCCCTGTGGCAAGAGAGAGAAAGAGGAAGTGGAAAAGGATACGAAATCGAATGATGTGGCGCACCTTTTTTGACGTGGTCGTTATGGGGGAGGTGAAGCGTCGCCTGCTTCGCCTGCGAAAGGTGCTGCCTGTCCTGCCGCAGAGTTAATGCGACTAGACGAGTGGTTCGCAGGGCAGCCGTTGTGCGTGCGCGATCCGTTCGAGGAACGAAACACGGACGCGCCGTCTTCACGCCGTGGGAGAGGGTTCTCTCATTGTCCCAAGAGGGGGCGTGAGCTTGCTGACGACGTGACTGCTGCTTCCGCCCGCCTGCCACCGCCATTACTGCCGGCCCATTTCTGGTCGTATCGTCTGTCGTGCCTTCTCCCGCGGCTGACCGACCCGTGACCGATGTGCTCGGTTGGCACTGTCGGGTCATGCGCAGGGTCGCCTCGAGTCGCGGCACCGGTTCCGCAGTCGAGGAGGTGCGGTACTGGCGCAGGTGGCGGTGCAGTTTCTCGCACGCAGTAACCGGTGCGCCGGTTACATGACGAGTGGGCCTTGGCCTCCATGCTGGACGCGTCGAAGTCGAAAGGGTGTGCCCCCTTGGTGCGGTTGCATGCCGCCTGCATGACGGTCCGCCCTTTCACCCGCTGGTCCAGGCGATAGTGGAGGAATGCTTGTAACCGCTGGGCAGTTGCGCGCACCGCGCGCGGCGGTTTTGGCTCCTTCTGTCCTGGGCCAGCTTGCATGACGCGTGGGACCTAGCCCCCGTGTCGTAGGGGGAGGACCTTGGAGCGTGTTGGAGAAGACTCGGTTCGCGACGGCTGAGGACGCAAGTGGGGAGAGTCGCCTTTAAAAGGAGGGTGACCCCCTTGGATGGCAACCATGTCTTCTCACTCCCTCCATGCATCGCGTCCTTCCACCTTCCGAGCCCCCGGATGGGGAGCACTCGCGTCGTTTTCGTCTTGCTCTCGTTGGAGGAACGCAACTTCGCGGAAGTTGGTACCTTTCAGCCATCGTTCGGCTTCAAGGATTTTCATCAGGCAGCCCGGCTGCATCCCCTCGTCGGTGGTCACCCGAGACGGTGACCACCAGTTTGATGGTGGGGAGAAGCAAGCCGTGCTGCGACCTCAGTCCCGCCCTCAGCTTCAAGGATCTTCATCATCCTGGCTGGGGCGGAGGCTGGGCTGAGCCGGAGCTCTACCTCCCGCGCGGGTTCGTGGGTCACCTTCTCCCTCAGCATTCAAGGGAGAGGGCGCTCACCGGCCTAGTGGGAGGGTCGGACTTCGACAACGCGGGGCTGGCCGGCGGCGAGCGTCGTCAGCTTCAGCGCGTTGGGCTCGCTGGCTCAGCTGGCTCTGGCTTGGCTCCCGGTGCCCCCTCCTGCCGCGAGAGCGGTCGTCGCGCCGCGCGCACCGGAGGACCGCCCAAGACGTCACGCGCTGCTAGGGCGGCGTTCGTGTTCTTGGGCTGTCCTGCCTTTGCCCCAGTATGGCACCTCTGCACGGAGGTCGGTGCTCGCCCGCCCGGGAGGATCCGAGTGGGGATCTGCCGGTGGGCAGATGCCTTCCGTCGTCGGCGCTGAGGTGGTGGCGGCTGAAGAAGTCCTCGTCGCCGACGGGATCACCGCCACCATCCGTGCTCTGGGCCTCTGGCTCTTTGGCTTTGATAGCTTGTCCTCGCCCCTCGAGTGGGGACGTGGGCGAGGGCCTCGTTGCAGCAGCGTCCGCCCTGAGGCCATCGCTGCCACTGTTTGGCCACCTGGAGCGGAGGTCGTTGTCGCTGCTACCGGAGCGGGCGTCGGCGAGCCACCAGGGGTTTTGTCGTCCCGCAGGCCCTCCAATGTGGGGGGTTGTTCGTACCTGTGGGAGTGGAACCGAAGTTCCGTTTGTAATGGCACCTTGAATGCCGGTGTCTGTTCATTGTGGCTGTCGGGGCCTGAACATGTATGTATTTTGGCACGAAGTCGTGTTTTTTTTCCTCATTTCGAGCACTAGGACTCGTCTGTCGGCTAACTGAACCGCTTAACCAAGTGTGAGTTGCCTCGTGCGAAGGTGACGAGTGAGGTATCCGTATCCCGGAGGCGTAGGAGTCCCTCGGCTCGGTCGGCCTTGCCGCCCGAGGCTTCTCTTGCTTAGTTAAAAGGAACCCTCGGCCGCTCTGCGGTGAGCCGGAGCCGGAGGCAGCGGTGTCAGCATGGACAGAGGCAGAGTTGGTCGAAAAGAAGACTTCGTCGGCCAGAGCCTGGCCGGGCTGTCCATTGGCGGGACCAGCGCCGGAGTCGGGTTGCCGAGGCCATGAGCCGGGCTGGTGTCCTCGGGGGACAGCTGGCTGAGGCTTCGGGGCGGCCGGCCGAGCCGTCTGCTCGGGCCGGGTCCCTGGAGGAGACCCTGGCGGTGATGGCCCAGGCGTGGTGCTGACGTCGTCCTTCGGAGCAGAGATCCTTCGCCCGTGTTGCCGTCCGAGGCTCGGTCGGACTTCGCCAAAGGTGGAGTTGACGCCGAGGGTGCTGTTGCTCCCCCTCCATCGACGTCTGAGCCTGCAGGATCAGTTCGCCTGTAGTATGCATGTGTTTTTTGCGGTCGCCGAGGCCCAAACATACTGTCGTCGCGTTGTAAAGCTGCGTTTCTTTTCCTCTTGTTTCGAGTATCTGGACTTATTTGTTGGTAACAAAATTGTTTGTCCGAGCGAGAGTTACTTTTCACGGAAGGTGATGAGTGAGGTATCCGTATCCTAGAGGCGTAGGAGTCCCTCGGCTTGGTCGGCCTTGCCGCTTACGTGTACTCTTACTCATCCGTAGGATTCTGCTATCGATATAGTCGAGAAGGCACGAAAAATCGTTTCGGCAGAAGAGTTTTCGAGCGTTAAGACTTGTTCGGTCCGCGGAATCGCTTATCCGAGCGTGAGTTACTTATCGCATAAGGTGATGAGTGAGGTATCCGTATCCCAGAGGCGTAGGAGTCCCTCAGCTCGATCGACCTTGGCTGCTTATGTGTACTCCGTCGTTTTCGGGATCCCACTTTCGAAGTAGTCGAAAAGCACGAAAGACATTCTGGCAGAAAGACCTTTTCCGAGGAAAATTTTGACGCAGAGGGGGTTCCCCCCTTCTAGCCCCCGAGGGAGGGTCGGGCTTTGCCGAGGCAAGGCTGACCCTTCCTTGATGGTTAGACTTCATATGTAAACGAGGTATATGAACGGCTTGAAAACATCTTAAGGGTAGAAGCGACGTAGCTGTCGGATGTTCCAAGCGTTGCTGTAGATCTCGCCTTGACTGTTGGCCAGCTTGTACGTCCCGGGCTTCAAAATCTTGGCGATGATGAATGACCCTTCCCAGGGAGGCATGAGCTTGTGGTGCCCTCGGGCGTCTTGTCGTAGCCGAAGCACCAAGTCGCCCACCTGGAGGTCTCGGAACCGAACCCCTCGGGCGTGATAGCGTCGCAGGGACTGCTGATACCGCGCTGAGTGTAGTAAGGACATGTCCCAAGCCTCTTCCAGCTAGTCCAGTGAGCTTTCTCAGTTTGTTTGATTGCTTTGGTCGTCGTAGGCCCTCGCCCTCGGGGAACCGTATTCTAAGTCTATGGGCAAGATGGCCTCGGCCCCATAGACTAGAAAGAACGGTGTGAAGCCCGTGGCTCGGCTCGACGTTGTCCTCAGACTCCAGACCACCGAGGGGAGCTCCTTCATCCATCGCTTGCTGAACTTGTTGAGGTCGTTGTAGATCCTCGGCTTGAGTTCTTGCAGAATCATGCCGTTGGCACGTTCTACCTGCCCATTCGTCATGGGGTGAGTCACGGCGGCCCAGTCCACCCGGATGTGGTGATCCTCGCAGAAGTCCAAGAGCTTTCTGCCGGTGAACTGGGTGCCGTTGTCGGTGATGATGGAGTTCGGGATCCCAAAGCGATGGATGATGTTGGTGAAGAATGCCACCACCTGTTCGGACCTGATGCTGTTTAGGGGTCGGACCTCGATCCACTTGGAGAATTTGTCGATGGCGACCAGCAGGTGCGTGTAGCCCCCGGGTGCCTTCTGCAAGGGACCGACGAGGTCCAGACCCCACACAGCAAATGGCCAGGTGATGGGTATTGTTTGCAGAGCCTGAGCGGGCAGGTGGGTCTGCCTTGCGTAGAATTGACACCCTTGGCAGGTGCGAACAATTCTAGTGGCGTCGGCCACCGCGGTCGGCCAGTAGAAACCTTGTCAGAAAGCGTTTCCAACAAGGGCTCGAGGTGCTGCGTGATGACCGCAAGCCCCCGAGTGTATTTCTTGTAATAACTCCTGACCCTCGGCGATGGATATGCATCGCTGGAGGATGCCTGAGGGGCTGCGGTGGTAGAGCTCCTTCCCGTCCCCCAACAAGACGAACGACTTGGCGCGCCGCGCCAGTCGCCGAGCTTCGGCTCGGTCGAGGGGTAGCTCTCCTCGGTGGAGATATTGCAGGTACGGGGTCTGCCATTCTCGATTAGGCGGGACCCCATTCCGCTCTTCCTCGACACGCAGTGCCTCACCCTCGGGGCCCGAGTGTGCCTCGGGCTGGGCCGAGGCCTTCTCGGGCTTGGGCGTGTAGTCGGTCTTGACTAAGGGTTGATGTAGGTCTCGGGAGAAGACGTCCGGGGGAACTGTTGTCCGCCCCGAGGCTATCTTAGCCAGCTCGTCTGCAGTCTCGTTGTATCGTCAGGCGACGTGGTTGACCTCGAGCCCGTAGAACTTGTCTTCCAGGCGCCGAACATCGTCGCAGTAGGCTTCCATCTTCGGGTCGCGGCAGTGGGAGTTCTTCATGACTTGGTCGATGACAAGCTACGAGTCACCGCGAGCATCGAGGCGTCGGACCCCTAGCTCGATGGCTATGCGCAACCCATTAACCAGAGCCTCGTACTCAGCCACGTTGTCGGACGCTGGGAAATGGAGGCGCAGCACGTAGCGGAGGTGCTTCCCGAGGGGCGAGATGAAGAGCAGGCCCGCGCCTGCCCCTGTTTTCATCAGCGACCCGTCGAAAAACATGGTCCAGAGTTCCGGTTGGATCGGAGCTGCCGGGAGCTAGGTGTCGACCCATTCAGCCACAAAGTCCGCCAAGACTTGGGACTTGATGGCCTTCCGAGGGGTGAACGAGATTGTCTCGCCCATGATTTCCACCGCCCACTTTGCAATCCTACCCGAGGCCTCTTGGCACTGGATGATCTCCCCCAGGGGGAAGGATGACACCACAGTCACAGGATGAGACTCAAAGTAGTGCCGCAACTTCCGCCGCGTCAGAATCACCGCATACAGCAGCTACTGAACTTGTGGGTAGCGGATCTTGGTCTCGGACAGTACCTCGCTGATGAAGTAGACCGACCTCTGGACGGGCAATGCATGCCCTTCTTCTCGTCTCTCAACCACGATCGCGGCGCTGACCACCTGAGTGGTAGCGGCGACGTAGATCAAGAGGGCTTCTCCGGCAGCGGGGGGCACCAAAATGGGCGCGCTGGTGAGGAGTGCTTTTAGGTTCCCGAGGGCTTCCTCGGCCTCGGGGGTCCAAGTGAAGCGCTCGGTCTTCCTTAAGAGGCGGTACAGAGGTAGGCCTCTTTCGCCGAGGCGCGCGATGAAGCGGCTCAGAGCCGCAAGGCATCCCATGACCCTCTGTACGCCTTTCAAGTCCTTGATGGGCCCCATGTTGGTGATGGCTGCGATTTTCTCCGTGTTGGCCTCGATCCCCCGCTCGGAGACGATGAACCCCAAGAGCATGCCTCGGGGGACTCCGAAGACGCACTTCTCGGGATTGAGTTTTACGCCTTTCGCCTTGAGACACCGGAATGTCGTTTCAAGGTCGGAGAGGAGGTCAGAGGCTTTCCTCGTCTTGACTACGATGTCATCGACGTAAGCCTCGACCGTTCGACCAATGTGTTCGCAAAACACGTGGTTCATGCACCTTTGGTATGTCGCACCCGCATTCCTCGAACCAAATGGCATAGTGACGTAGCAGTACATGCCAAAAGGTGTGATGAAAGAAGTCGCGAGCTGGTCGGACTCTTTCATCCTGATTTGGTGATACCCTGAGTAGGCATCGAGGAAAGACAGGGTTTCGCACCCAGCAGTGGAATCCACGATTTGATCGATGCGAGGCAGAGGGTAGGGAACCTTCGGACATGATTTGTTTAGACCAGTGTAGTCTACACACATCCGCCATTTCCCTCCTTTCTTTCTCACAAGCACAGGGTTGGCAAGCCATTCGGGATGGAATACCTCTTTGATGAACCCTGCGGCCATCAGCTTGTGGATCTCCTCGCCTATGGCTCTGCGCTTTTCTTCGTCGAATCGGCGCAGAGGCTGCTTCACGGGTCGGGCTCCAGCTCGGATATCCAGCGAGTGCTCGGCGACATCCCTTGGTATGCCAGGCATGTCCGAGGGACTCCACGCAAATACTTCGGTGTTTGCACGGAGAAAGTCGACGAGCACTACTTCCTATTTGGGGTTGAGCTCGGAGCCGATCCGGATCTGCTTGGTGGTGTCGTTCTGGGGTCAAGAGGGATAGACTTAACCGTCTCTGCTGGCTCGAAGTTGCCGGCATGGCGCTTCCCGTCTGGCGCCTCCTTGGAGAGGCTCTCTAGGTCGGCGATGAGGGCCTCGGATTCGGCGAGGGCCTCAGCGTACTCCACGCACCCCACGTCGCATTCGTACGCGTGTCGGTACGTGGGGCCGACGGTGATGACCCAGTTGGGGCCCGACATCTTGAGCTTGAGGTAGGTGTAGTTGGGGACAACCATGAACTTGGCGTAGCACGGCCTCCCCAGTACTGCGTGGTAGGTTCCTTGGAACCCGACCACCTCGAACGTGAGGGTTTCCCTTCGGAAGTTGGAGGGAGTCCCGAAGCAGACAGATAGATCGAGTTGTCCGAGGGGTTGGACGCGTTTTCCGGGGATGATCCCGTGAAAAGGCGCCGCGCCTGCCCGGATCAAGGACAGATTGATCTGCAGGAGCCCGAGGGTCTCGGCGTAGATGATGTTGAGGCTGCTGCCCCCGTCCATGAGGACCTTGGTGAGCCTGACGTTGCCGATGATGGGGTCGGCAACGAGCGGATATTTCCCCGGGCTCGGCACGCGGTCGGGGTGGTCGCCCTAGTCGAAGGTGATGGGCTCGTCGGACCAGTCTAGGTAGACTGGTGCCGCCACCCTTATCGAGCAGACCTCCCGACGCTCTTGCTTGCGGTGCCGAGCCGAGGTGTTCGCCGCTGGCCCACCGTAGATCATGAAGCAGTCGTGGACCTCGGGGAACTCCTCTGCCTTGTGATCCTTCTTCTTGTCGTTGTTGTGGGCCCTGCCACCTTCCGCAGGTGGCCCGGCCTTGTGAAAGTGGCGCCGAAGCATGACGCACTCCTCAAGGGTGTGCTTGACGGGCCCCTGATGATAGGGGCACGGTTCCTTGAGCATCTTGTCGAAGAGATTGGCACCTCTGGGAGGTTTCCGAGGGTTCTTGTACTCGGCGGCGGCGACAAGGTCCGCGTCGGCGACGTCGCGTTTCGCTTGCGACTTCTTCTTGCCTTTATTCTTGGTGCCGCGCTGAGTGGACGCCTCGGGGACATCTTCCGGCTGGCGGCCCTGGGGCTGCTTGTCCTTCCGGAAGATGGCCTCAACCGCCTCCTGGCTAGAGGCGAACTTGGTGGCAATGTCCATCAGCTCGCTCGCCCTGGTGGGGGTCTTGCGACCTAGCTTGCTCACCAGGTCGCGGCAGATGGTGTCGGCGAGGAACGCGCCGATGACATCCGAGTCGGTGACGTTGGGCAGCTCGGTGCGCTGCTTCGAGAATCGCCGGATGTAGTCTCGGAGAGACTCTCCTGGCTGCTGGCGGCAGCTTCGGAGATCCCAGGAGTTCCCAGGGCGCACGTACGTGCCCTGGAAGTTGCCGGCGAAAGCTTGGACTAGGTCGTCCCAGTTGGAGATCTGCCCCGGAGGCAGATGTTCTAGCCAGGCTCGAGCGGTGTCGGAGAGGAACAGGGGGAGGTTGCGGATGATGAGGTTGTCATCGTCCGTTCCACCCAGCTAGTAGGCCAGTCGATAGTCCGCGAGCCACAGTCCCGGCCTTGTCTCCCCCGAGTACTTTGAGATGGTAGTCGGGGTTCAGAACCGGGTCGGGAATGGCGCCCGTCGTATGGCCCGGCTGAAAGCCTATGGACCGGGTGGTTCGGGCGAGGGGCTCCGATCCTCCCCGCTGTCGTAGCGTCCCCCACGCCTGGTGTGGTAGCCTCGGCGCACCCTCTCGTCGAGGTGGGCTCGACGGTTGCGGTGGTGGTGCTCGTTGCCGAGGCGCCTCGGGGCCGCAGGCGCCGTGTTGCGCGTGCGCCCGGTGTGGACCGAGGCTTCCCGCATAAATCGGGAAGTCGCGGCGCGATGCTCCGAGGGGTACCCCTGCCTTCAGGAGGCAGAGCTTTCGACCCGTCGGACCGCGGCATCCTCCAGGAGATTCTTGAGCTCTCCCTGGATACGCCGCCCTTCGGTGGTCGATGGTTCCGGCATCGCGCGGAGAAGTAGTGCTGCTGCAGCCAGGTTCTGGCCGACCCCACTGGAAGCCAGTGGCGGCCTTGCCCTGACGTCGTCGGTAATGCGGTGCTGGATGCCCGGGGGTAGATGACGCGCTTCTCCGGCTGGAGCTTGGTCTGCCCATTCCTGCCCGATGTTCCGTCGGAACGGCTCAAGTGTTCCTGCTCCCTCGTCGAGCCTGGCCTGCATCTCGCGGATTTGCTCGAGCTGTGCATCCTGACCCCCCGCAGGGACTGGGACCACAGCTAGCTCCCGAAGGATGTCAACGCGAGGCGCAGGCCTAGGGGGATCACCGTTTTCCGGCATACCAAGATGGTTGCCTTCGCCGGGACCCCCTAGATCGACGTGGAAACATTCACGACTTGGGCCGCAGTCCTCGTCGCCGAAGCTGCGGCTACCGTCGGAACAATCGGAAAGGCAGTAGTCGCATGCGGTCATGAAGTCCCGCATGGCACTGGGGTTACCGAGCCCGGAGAAATCCCAACAAAAGTCAGGCTCGTCATCTTCCTCGGAACCCGAGGGTCCGTAAGTCGAGACGACCGTCAGTCGGTCCCAGGGTGACCACATATGATACCCCGGAGGGTTTGAACATGCCTTTATAAAAGCGTCCACCAAAGCGGGGTTGCTCGGTGGGTCGCAGATGGATCTAAAAGGCACGAGATAGGAATCGGTCGGTACCTCTTGGTCGACGGGCGGTGACGAAGTCGTGTGTCACACCCGGGCGCGAACATAATCACCAGGTGTGCTGGGACCAAGTCTCACACATATGATGAATCATGGCACAGGATCGAATGTCACATCTTTACTATATAATAAGAGTTCTATACAAAATAGATAAATAAATAATTACATTATAAGGAGACAACGGTCCAGCAACCCAAAGTTGACTGGGAGACGACGACCTAGACCTCTCACGAACACATCACAGCATCCTCCATGCGCCTCATCCTGCGGTACCTGTTCTTGACCTGTGGGGGGTGTGAGACAGCAAGAGTGAGCTCACATACGTTCATCGCTCAACAAGTTGTGGGGAATAATATGCATGAACTTGCCAAAGGTGGGAGCTCATGTGAAGTGTAAGGCTTACCAAAGAGGGTGGTTAGAGCTGAGCATTGCTTTTAGAGTTGGTCAAAATTTTATTAGCAATTACTAAGTATAAGTAAATACCAACCCAATTAAGTAGTAGAACAAAAGTAACAACCTCACCTGCGATGCAATGCATATGACAAATTGAGTTTAAGTTCCATAATTTAATCATGTGAGTGTCCGAGTTGCTCATGACCGTGAGCACGGCTAGTATACCAGTTTTACACTTTGCAGAGGTTGTGCATCTTTACCCACAAGTCATGTTACCCATCTGCCAAGAGACGACCAATCCCATACACCTCTACCGAGGAGGCGAGGCAGGGTAACACTACGAGGCCTTTACAAAGTTCCACTAGCTTCAGAAAACCCGCTACAGTTTATAGGAAGCTCCAATGCAGGAATCCCTCGCATGACCGCCATTGCAGCAAAATCATCCCAAGGGCCTCCCTACGCTGACCACTCCCCTACTGCCCTTGCCCCTTTCGGGTAAGGTAGTCATCCACTAGCTTTCCTAATTAATAAGCCAAGGGCATCCATAAACCCTTGTGGTAGCACTATTTTCCCGGGTGGTTCTCCATGTTCCAATTAACATAATGATCTTAACATGAACAATAAATAACAACTGATAACAAAAGTATAATCATGAATAGTGTAATCTTCATACCCAAAACCACATAAAGCAATAGCAGGTACTACCCAAAAAGTTTAGTGGAGTCAAGGTACAAAGATAATCAAACTAGGGTAACCTGTTGGGTCCCATCAAAATTAACCTATGCAGATCATTATGATTAATCAGAACATGAGTGGGTAAAAAGAAGTGATCAAGGGCACAACTTGCCTGTGACTTGAGATTCCAGGTACCAGGATGATCTTTAAGTGGCTCGTACCCTCGCGCTAGTCGTAGCAATATAAACAAACATGGTATAGGCAAATTAACAACACACCAAACATAAACACAAACTAAATAATAATATTCTACGTGTTGCTAAGAGATCGTGGGTTCGAGAACCACTAAATTCGGGTTACAGTTATGAAGTTATGGTTTTCCAAAGATCCCCATGGTGAAGTATAGAATAGACTAAGTGCAACATTTTAACCCATATTACATGACAAAACAAAGTTACTAGATGATAATAAATATTATTGTGAGTCTAATGCAATTAGAATGGATCAAAACGGAGTTACGGATACTGAGTTAAAATTTTATAAAGATTTAAGTGTTGAACACGAAAGAATTTAAATGCATAAATTATACTCATGATTCATAATAAGATAAGGTTACCAGATGATAGACAATATTATTATGAATTTATAGTAACTGGAATAAATTAATTCGGAGCTAAGATGAATTTTCTATAAATTATTTAAGTTCTGGAATTATTTTGGCACTAGAAATCAATTTTCTAAATTATTTTCCATATTTTCACAGAATTCTGACTGGTCGCATAATTATTTGAAACTGCAAAGGCTAACTCGAAATATTTACGCAGACTCAGAAATCCCTGAGTTGGACGGCGGATTTATTTACTAGTTTTACAAGGACTCTTATGCAAAGTCGCCAAGCCGAAAGGGTATCTGCGAATATCGATTGTCAGATCTGAACCTACGGCCGGGATTAGGTTCCCATTTAAATCGAACCGGTACGCGACAACAACCGTCCGATCAGATCAGATGGTCAGGAGCACCCTACACCCGAGCCATTGGATCAACACCTAGCGGTCAAGATTCACTATAAGCGAAAGGGGATGGCTGCATCAATCTGGTCCGCACAAAATATGATCAACGGCCCCACTATTTCTCCCTTCTCCTACTCTTTCGCCCCCGGCCTCCAGCAGCCAAGCTCGGCCGCGCACACCACGCCCATGGCGGCGCGCCCACCAGCGAGCCCCCCGACGACCTCTAATCAAATCCACAGGGCTCTACACATGGAATAGGCGAACACGAAACGATTAAGGAGATCCTTATCACAATTCGGGGCATAGACGTCGCTGACCACACAGCGCCATTGCACGGTGGTTGCGCATGACACCGGCGAGAAATTACACGCGAATCCGGTGATCTTCGCCCGAATCAACAAGGCACACGCCACCAACGAGCTGCGACGATCGCTCGGAGTGGAAACCCGAGGTCCAAAATCTAGCAGACGCGCAGGCCACACCACGGCGGTCCTTCTCCCTCCTTTGCGTATCGCCCTGGCACACGACGCGGGTGTTCTTCTGTTGATCGATTGAGGGGAGCCCAGGTTATATAGCCCCAAGGCGCGGTCGGATCCCAACCATCCAGAGAGATTCACGGAGCACTTTCCCGGGAATCACGGCACCGACGCGCGGGTCAGCGAGTGTGACCGGGTTTGTTCAGGTCTATTCGCGAGGAAGAAGGAAACCTGTCAAGTGGGTCCCAAGCGCTAGAGAGAGATAGGACGGTGCGGCACTCAAGTGGCCGACACACGGGCCCCGAAGGCCAGTCGCTGCGGGTGGGAAAATGCGAGAGGGTTGAGTGGGCTGTAGGCGCGGAGGGAGTTGGGCCGAAGGCGCCAGAATCAGCCCAAGTGCGTTTTCCCTTTTTGTTTTATTTTTCTTTTATAATTTCTGTTTTATTTCCAAATCAAAAATTCAAACTAAATTCGAATTCTGGTTTTAATTTCCAGTTTTAAAATATCAAGTCAAATTCTAATTCTTATATTACTTGTACTGAATTTATTTATTTATTTATTCTTCTCCCTATTGTTTAAATATGGAAGAAAGGATGATTTTCTGTTTTATATTTCTACTTCAAATTTGAATTCAAATCATGAGTTTCAAACTCTAGTCTAAATGCAACATTCAAAATATCGGCATGAATGTCAGGCATATATTTTTATTTTAATTATTTTGTTCCTTTATTTAGTTAAAGGCTCAAGGCATGTCATGTATATATGTTATGTTACTTATGAGTGTGGGATCAAATTTCAAGCTAACCCCGAAATGAATATCCACCATTTCACTTATTTAGAGTAAAATAATATATTCTCTTTTACCAAGAATTACTTAATATTTTTTATGAGAATTCTTTAAATTTCATGAGAAGAATATCTTATCATACTAGATGGATGATATTTCTATTTTATCTTATGTTTACTCTATTTCTTAGTGTTGCTTCCTATAAAAAGGCGCAGAAGGAATACATGAACTCATAACTTATTTTTAGGGTTTACATCGCGTCAGGGGCGGACTGCACCGTCGTCTCAAGTACGAGGGTGATGCCCAGCAAGTCCCTCGCGAGCGTGCTGGCGTCGTTCGTCCGCTTGGAGTTGGCGTGTTGCGGGGAAACGACGCTTGTCTTCGTCTCAGACGCGAGGTCGACGCCCGACGTGTCCCCCGTTGGGGCGCCGGCGCCGTCGACTCGCTCGACAGCCGACGAGGTGCCGCCTCCTGCTTGGCCATGGTTGCCCCGCCTCCTCCTCCGTCGGCGGGGGAGGTGACGGGACAAACCCGAATGTTGTTCTTCCGCCACGTGGGGAAGACGTCGTTGATTCCGCCGCCGGCGGGCGGGCTGACGGCCTCCGTTGTCGCTGTCGCGCGGCGGAGGAAGGAGTATCATGTCGTAGCTGTCGTCGAGGGACATGAACTCAAGACTCCCGAAACGGAGCACCGTCCCGGGCTGGAAAAGTTGCTGGAGACTACCCATCTGGAGCTTGACGGGAAGCTGTTCGTCAACACGCAGCAGGCCCCTACCTGGCGCGCCAACTGTCGGCGTTTCGACCCCGGGGGGTACCTGGACCGACGAGTGAATTGTCGCCGCGTGTCCCAGCCCAGATGGGTTGGCGCGGGACGGAGCACGGACGGGGGAAGAAAACAGGCAAAGGGGAATCCCGCGGCCTTCGTGTTGCCCTGCGCCCAGGTCGGGTGCGCTTGCAGTAGGGGGTTACAAGCGTCCGCGTGGGAGAGAGCGAGAGCCTTATGCGCCGGCCCGTTCTCCCGCGCGGCCAACATTCTCGTATGAGAGCCCTAGACCTTCCTTTTATAGGCGTAAGGAGAGGGTCCAGGTGTACAATGGTAGAGTAGCAGTGTGCTAACGTGTCTAGCGGAGAGGAGCTAGAGCCCTAAGTACATGCCGTCGTGGCAGTCGAAGAGGTTTTGGCACCCTGTTCATGTGATGTCGTGGCCGTCGGAGGAGAGCTGGAGCCCTGCGGAAGGACAGCTGTCGGGGCTGTCGAATCCTTGATGACGTCTCCTTGCTTCCGTAAGGGGCTGAGACCCACCGTCGTCATGGAGCACGCGGGGCGCCATCATTATTTGTTTACCGGGGCGAGCCAGATGGGACGCCGGTCTTGTTCCCCGTAGCCTGAGCTAGCTAGGGGTAGGGTAATGATGGCCCCCCCCCTGTGACGTGGTCGGTCCGAGCCCTAGGTCGGGCGAGGCGGAGGCTCCTCCGAGGTCGAGGTTGAGTCCGAGCCCTAGGGTCGGGCGAGGCGGAGTTCGTCGTCTTCCGGAGCCGAGGCTGAGTCCGAGCCCTAGGGTCGGGCGAGGCGGAGTTCGTCGTCTTCCGGAGCCGAGGCTGAGTCCGAGCCCTGGGGTCGGGCGAGGCGGAGTTCGTCATCTTCCAGAGCCAAGGCTGCGTCCGAGCCCTGGGGTCAGGCGAGGCGGAGTTCGTCGTCTTCCGGAGCCAAGGCTGAGTCCGAGCCCTGGGGTCGGGCGAGGTGAAGTCCATCTTCCGAGGCCGAGACGGGGGCCGAGCCCTGGGGTCGAGCGAGGCAGAGCTTCCTATGGCGCCCGAGGCCAGACTTGGCTGCTGTCAGCCTCACTCTGTCGAGTGGCACAGCAGTCGGAGTGACGCAGGCGGCGCTGTTTTCTTGTCAGGTCGGTCAGTGGAGCGGCGAAGTGACTGCGGTCACTTCGGCTCTATCGACTGAAGAGCGCGCGTCAGGATAAGGTGTCAGGCCATCCTTGCATTAAATGCTCCTGCGATATGGTCGGTTAGCGTGGCGATCTGGCCAAGGTTGCTTCTCTGCGAAGACTGGGCCTCGGGCGAGTCGAAGGTGTGTCCGTTGCTTTGAGGGGGCTCTCGGGCGAGACGTGAATCCTCCGGGGTCGGCTGCCTTTGCCCGAGGCTGGGCTCGGGCGAGGCGAGATCGTGTCCCTTGAGTGGACTGAGACCTTAATCGCACCCATCAGGCCTTCGCAGCTTTGTGCTGATGGGGGTTACCAGCTAAGATTAGGAGTCTTGGGGGTACCCCTAATTATGGTCCCCGACAGTTTTAGTGATTAATGACAACATAATGTTATATGTGACTAACGTGTGTTTTGCAGAGACAAATGGTAAGTTAGGTCGCATTACAGGTAGATGTACTACAACGGTGAAAACAATCCCGGAGATAAGAACTTGAAGCGACGACTAAAGTGACGAAACACAAAGTGAAGGTATTCGTATTCCGAGTGTCAAGGAGTTGCGGACACTCGTGATATAGTTAGTGTTGGGACCATGCTTCGTCGCCGAAGGTCCTGCAGGAAGAAACAACTTCGGCTAAAGCTGCTTATACGTGATGTCGAAGCTACCACTCATGAAGCTTCGGTGTTATAGCGTATCCGAAGATGAAAGATCGAACCGACTTAAAGATAGAATGACCTTTTAGTCCATAAGGGTCTGAGTCATTGTTGTAAACTTTTATAAGGGGCATGATTGTAATTCCTTACAGGCTGTGTCCTGTGCCTATAAATAGTGAACAATATTCCTTTACTGTTCACGCAATCCTGTAATCGCAAACGCATTGCTCTAGAATTATTGTTTTCTGTCAAGGCAAAGGTATAAATATGCCTAAACGTTATGTTTTGGTATTTAAATTCATATAATGAAATATGTGAATAATGTTATCTATTTATGGCATATCTCTCTTTAATACTTCATGTTTTGTATTTTATTTCATATTGTTTCATAAGTCTGATCACGAAGGTATGACCTTCGTGATATTTTGCTCATGGTCTTCGTCCGAAGTTCATTAAATCCTTGGGGAGATAATGCTTCAGCGGACGAAGGGCATTAATATTTAACATTTTATGTTGCCTTGTTCTTGATTCAAAGCATTTGAGAACAAGTCTCCAACATTGGCGCCCACCTCCGGTGAACTCACTTCCACTTTTTTGAGCTAATGGCTTCGGCAAAGAATCAAGCTGGAACTGCTTCGGCTCCGAAGTTGATTCTCCCGATAACAGGCGGTTCATGCTTAGAGCCGGCCAACAAGAAATAGAAGAAGGAGGCACAGAGAAGAGTACAACACGTAGGGGTACAAGGACCCTTCATCAAATCAAGATGGTCTCACATCCCAATTACCTTTTCTCAAGAGGATCTTCAGCTCAAGGATTACCCACACAATGATGCTATGGTTATCTCTTGTGTGATCAAAGGATTTCTGGTCCATAATGTTTTGGTTGATACAGGCAGTGCAGCTGATATCATATTTGCTAAGGCCTTCAGACAGATGCAAGAGCCCGAAGACAAGATCCATGATGCCACACATCCCCTTTGTGGCTTCGGAGGAAGGCAGATTGTAGCACTCGGAAAAATCACAATGCCAGTAACCTTCGAATTTATCAATAACATAAGGACTGAACAAGTTGTGTTCGATATTGTTGACATGGAATATCCTTACAATGCAATCATTGGTCGTGGTACTCTCAATTCCTTCGAAGCAATTCTTCATCCAACATATCTTTGTATGAAGATACCTTCGGACCAAGGACCCATTGCCATTCATGGAAGTCAGGAAGCTGCCAGAAGGGCCGAAGGAAACTGGACAGACTCAAAAGCAATCCATAACATAGATGGAGCTGAAGCTTGTGAGCAGTACAAGTTTAGAAGGGAGAAAGCTGCTTCGGCCGATCAGCCGAAGCCCATGCTCTTATGTGAGGACATAGCAGAGCAGAAGGTGCTATTGGGATCCCAACTGTCTGAAGAACAGGAGAAAACCTTGATAAGTTTTCTGTTCAACAACAAAGATGTTTTTGCATGGTCAGCTAATGATCTTTGCGGAGTCAACAGGGATGTTATTGAACACTCGCTCAATGTTGATCCATCCTTTAGACCCAGAAAGCATAGGCTTCGGAAGATGTCTGATGACAAGGCCGAAGGTGCTCGGAATGAAGTGAAAAGACTCCTCAGTGCCGGAGTTATCAGAGAGGTAAAATACCCAGAATGGCTGGCTAACACTGTTATGGTAAAAAAGGCCAATGGTAAATGGAGAATGTGTATTGATTTTACTGATCTCAATAAGGCATGTCCGAAGGACGAGTTTCCATTGCCAAGGATAGATTCTCTAGTTGATGCAGCAGCTTCATCAGAGCTTATGAGTCTGCTGGATTGTTATTCAGGCAATCATCAAATTTGGATGAAGAAGGAGGATGAGCCAAAAACCAGCTTCATAACCCCTAGTGGAACATATTGTTACCTTCGGATGCCTGAGGGGCTCAAGAATGCTGGAGGAAGCTTCAGCAGAATGACAGCGAAGGTTCTTCATTCTCAGATAGGCAGAAATGTGCTAACTTATGTTGATGATATCATTGTAAAAAGCACGAAGCAAGATAATCACATTGCTGATCTGCAGGAGACCTTCGCTAATTTTAGACAGGCCGGTTTAAAGTTGAATCCAGAAAAATGTGTCTTCGGAGTGAAGAAAGGGAAATTTCTTGGCTGCCTAGTTTCAACAAAAGGGATTGAGGCTAATCCAAATAAAATCGAAGCTATCCTTCGAATGGAACCACCAAGTACAAAGAAGGGGGCTCAAAGATTGACAGGAAGACTGGCATCTCTCAACAGATTTATATCTAGATCAGCAGAGAGAAATTTACCATTTTTCGAAGTGCTGAAGTCAGCTGAAGTTTTTCAATGGGGACCAGTCCAACAGAGAGCCTTCGAAGAGCTGAAGCAATATTTGATAGACCTAACAACACTAACTCCACCAACGCCAGGGGCTCCTCTGTTGTTATATGTGGCAGCTTCGCACTCAGCGGTAAGTGCAGCACTTGTCCAGGAGAAGCTTGAAGGCCAAGTCAAAAAGCAAGCCCCAATATACTTTGTATCCGAAGTTCTTAGTTTATCAAAGAAAAATTATACAGAATTGGAGAAGGTGCTGTATGTTGTTTTGATGGCCTCTAGGAAGCTTCGGCACTATTTTCAAGCATACAATATAGTTGTTCCTTCTTCACAACCGTTGAAGGATATTATGAGAAATAGAGAAGCTACTGGAAGGGTTGGAAAATGGGCTGCGGAACTCAATGAATTTTGTATTGATTATGTGCATAGATCTTTGATTCAGTCCCAAGCATTGGCAGACTTCATTGCTGACTGGACGCCAGGGGCTCAGGAAGAAGAAACAAGTAAAGATGTCGAAGTTTGGACAGTATTTTGCGACGGATCTTGGGGAACCTTCGGAGCAAGAGCAGCTGTTGTGTTGGTTGCACCTTCCAAAGTTAAAACTTGTTATGCAACATGTTGGGGCGAAGGCGAAGACGCCACCCTTCGCTCGAGGCCTTCGCCGTACTCGCTGCACCAACGGTGACAAGACAACGGGCAGACTTACCCTTCGTCTCATACGCCGCCGGACGAAGACCCACGACGAGGTCGTATCATCCTACGACCTCGTCCAGAGTGGAGGCCCGCGTGTGATCCGGCCCATTGTAACAGGCCCTGCGTGGCCGTTGCGCGTTACGGGCCTAATTTGTAAAGGTCTCCCTGTAATTACGGTCTGTAACCCCGCTTTATGGGAATATTCCGGGGATAACCTAGGTGTCTGAGGGCACATGCGTCCTTAACACGGGACGCTGGGCACCCGGATACCTATAAATACCCCCGCATAGTGCCCTTGAGAGGCTAGATTGATAGAGTTATTGCCATCTCGTGCGAAAACCCTGTTTACGTCACTTCACACCCCCGCTGGATCAACTTGCACCAGAGAGCAAGTTCCAACATTTGGCGCCCACCGTTCGTGCTACGAAAAAACCACCCGCGATGGCACCCAAGAAAGCTAGCTCGAAGGCTGACGAGGCTGCGAAGGCAGCACTGCTGGCCGCAAAAAGGGCAAGGCCCTCGCCCTCACCCACTCCACCACCAAGAGGCTACTGAAGACGACGTTCTCCGCACCTGCGAAGACGACACCCTCCGCACCTGCGGCCCTGAAGGACAACCACAACCTCCCCCAGGCTTCGCCTCACCGGAGGGCGCGAACCTCACCGAAGACGGCGAAGTCCTCGGCGTCTCAGCGGAAGAATAGCTACAGCTGCGTGCCTTGCGCATCAAGAACCACAATCTCCAGAGGCAAAAAGAGATACTGGAGGCCAAGCGCCAACGTGTGTCTGCACTAGCCAAGGTGCGGCAAATGATACGCGACGAAGAGCAGAAGGCCCAGGACCTCGAGCAAAAGATCGCGCTGATGCAGCGCGAAGGCCACCTCGGCCTGCAGCACGGGCCACCCCTGCAACAGCGCGCACAACTGGAGTACATACGCGAAGGCCACCTCGGCCTGCAGCACGAGCCACCCCTGCAACAGCGCGCGCAAATGGAAGACCTACACTTCCCCCAGCGCGACCACGCCTTCCCACACGCCGCGCCATTCCAAGGGGTCAACTACCTCGATGAGCGAAGTCCCCTGGCGCCACACCTGCAAGTGACACCCTGGCCTGCCAACTTCCGGGCAGGGACCTATCCCAAGTACAACAGCAGCACTGACCCAGCGCAATACATCATGAGTTATCAAGTCGCCGTTGCATCTTCCAGAGGGGACGATGCCACGATGGCCAAGTCTTTCATCATCGCCCTCGAGGGCCCAGCTCTCACCTGGTTCACCAGGTTGCCCCCGCTGTCCATTGACTCCTGGAGAAGCAGCATCAACCACGTCGCCGTTACCGGCCCAGTCGTGCAGACGAAGTGGTCCCACGTACCACTAACCTTCGACGCCCGAGACGTCGACCTGCGCAGCGCCTCCCACATCGACGCCATGGTTATCAACTGCAGCGTGGCAGGCTGGGACCTGCACAAAGTCCTAGTCGACAATGGCAGTCAAGCAGACATCATTTTCCTCCATGCCTTCGACCGCATGGGCATAAGCCACAACCTGCTCAAGCCTTCGGACAACCCGTTGTATGGCTTCGGCGGCAAGGGCACCTTTCCTATCGGCAAAATAGAACTGCCTCTCTCCTTCGGTGTAGCACCCAATGCCCGAAGTGAGCAAATAACCTTTGATATCGTCGATATGGTGTATCTGTACAACGCCATCATGGGCCGGGGCTCCATCAACAAGTTTGAGGCAGCCATTCACGGACTGTACCTGTGCATGAAGATACCAGGTCCGTTAGGTGCCATCACGGTCTACGGCAATCAGCAGACTGCGCGCAACATAGAGCGGGACTTCGTCCCCGGGCAAAGAAATGTGCACTGCCTCACGTCCCAGCGCGAGGTCCCTACGTCCGCCAGCCCAACCGACAAAAAACACGACAAGGCACAGCTGCAGAGCAACGACGGGACCAAGACTGTTCCCCTCGACCAGGCCACGCCCAAGCAGACAGTCACCATCAGCGAAGACCTCACTTCCCATGACGAGGAGAAACTCCTCTGCTGCTTGTCCAAAAACAAAGACGTCTTCGCCTGGTCCGCCCTCGACCTGGTCGGGGTCAGCCGATCCATAATTGAGCACAGCTTGGGAATCGACCCTTCGGTGAGACCGAAAAAACAGCGGCTCCGTAAAATGTCCGACGAGAAGACAGAAGCCGCCAAGGCCGAGGTATATCGCCTCCTGGAAGCCAAATTTATCGAGCCAGTGGCTTACCCCACGTGGCTCTCCAACGTTGTGATGGTGCAGAAAAAGAGCGGCAAGTGGCGAATGTGCATCGACTTCACCAGTCTCAACAAGGCCTGCCCAAAGGACAACTTCCCGCTGCCTCGGATCGACAAAATAGTCGATAGCGCGGCCGGGTGCGAAGTCATGTCACTCCTCGACTGCTTCTCCGGTTACCATCAAATATATATGAAGGAGGAAGACAAGGCCAGCACCAGCTTCATAACACCCTTCGGCACATATTGCTTCATCAGAATGCCGGAGGGACTCAAGAACGCTGGGTCCACCTTCTCCCGGCTTACCAAAACAGTGCTCGAGGGGCAAGTCGGCAGAAATATATTCACATATGTGGACGACATTATCGTCGCCAGCAGGAGCAAGGAGGACCATCTTGCTGACCTCGCCGAGATATTCGCAAACATGCGGGACGCACGACTTCGCCTGAACCCCGAAAAGTGTGTCTTCGGCGTTCGCCAGGGGAAAATATTGGGCTACCTGGTATCACACCGCGGCATCGAGGCCAACCCAACCAAAATTCAGGCCATCATCAACATGACGCCCCCGCAGTCAGCCAGAGACGTCCAGCGCCTGGCGGGCAGATTGGCCGCCCTCAACAGATTCATCTCCAAATCCGCTGAGCGAAGTCTCCCCTTCCTCAAAACTCTCCGTGGCGCAAAAGACTTCGCTTGGGGACCAGAGCAGGCAGCGGCCTTCGCCTCATTAAAATAGTACCTGTCGGAGTTGGCAGTCCTTACAAGCCCCGACTCTTTGCTACCCTTGTTGCTCTATGTTGCGGCTTCGCCGCATGCGGTCAGCGCGGCACTGGTGCAGGAGCAAACAGTTGAGGGCGTGATCAGGCAGTGCCCAGTTTATTACGTCTCCGAAGTGCTAACACCATCCAAATGTAACATGACGGAACTGGAGAAGATTGCCTATGCAGTTGTTATGTCTTCGCGCAAATTGCGCCATTATTTTGAAGCATTCAAGGTCCGGGTCACCTCAGATAGGGGACTAGGTGAATTGTTCAGAAACCCGGAGGCATCGGTCAGGATTGCCAAGTGGGCGGCCGAACTCTCCGGCTACCACATCAATTTCGAGCCCAGGACAACCATCAAGTCACAAGTTCTGGCAGACTTCATCGTCGACTGGACTGGGCCAATAACACAGCCGGACCCGTCCGCAGAGAAGGTTTGGACGATCCACTGCGACGGCGCATGGTGCCATGCGGGGGCAGGCGCCGCTGCAGTCATCACCTCACCCGCCGGGGTCAAGCACAGATACGCGGCATGCCTCAGCTTCGCTCTGGAACCTGACAGATGCACAAACAACATAGCAGAATACGAAGCCGTCATCCTCGGCCTCCGCAAGCTGAGGGCCCTCGGTGTCACCACCTGCATTGTCAGAACAGACTCCAAGGTAGTCACCGGCCAAGTCGAGAAAGACTATGCAGCAAAGGACCCCGCACTTATGCAATACCTCGCGGCCATCCGAAGTCTCGAGAGACAATTTAAGGGATTCACACTGCAGCATGTGGACCGAGCCAAGAATGAAGAAGCCGACGCATTGGCCAAGGCTGCTGCCAGAGGCGAGTCCCTGCCCTCCGATGTGTTCTACCATGTTATCGGCACGCCAGCCGTCCGGAGCCCCGAAGGGCTCCAAATAACCAATGACAGCGACGGCCACCGCATAGTCAACCTTATTATGACCGAAGACTGGCGAGCACCAATAATCCTATTCCTACAGGGGTACTACCACCCAACCGACATCAACGAGGCCAAGCGCCTCAAACATCGAAGCCAGGACTTCGCACTGATTGAGGGCCAACTCTACAAGAAGGGGGTCAGTCAGCCAATGCTTAAATGTGTCACCGAGACCGAAGGCGTCCAAATCCTACGCGAAGTCCACAGTGGTACTTGCGGCTCTCACGTAGGGCCAAGGGCCCTAGCCGCAAAGGTGATCCGCCAAGGTTTCTACTGGCCCGCAATGATCTGCGCCGCAAATCGGGTCACAAGGTCCTGCGAAGCCTGCCAGAAGTTTTCACCTCGATCAGGCAGCCCCTCGCAATTCACAAAACTGATCGCCCACACATGGCCTCTCCAGCGCTGGGGCCTGGACATCGTCGGGCCCCTGCCCACGGCTCAGGGGAACATCAAGTTCACCTTCGTCGTTGTCGAGTACTTTACCAAATGGATCGAGGCGAGGGTTGTTTCCACAGTAACATCAAAGACTGCACAGAAATTCTTTTGTCAAAACATTGTTTGCCGCTTCGGAGTACCGTCCGAACTCACAGTTGACAACGGCAAGCAGTTTGACAGCCAAGACTTCAAGGATTTCTGCTTCTCCATTGGCACCAAGCTTGCCTTCGCCTCAGTATATCACCCGCAGTCCAACGGAGTTGTGGAACGTGCCAATGGAAAATTTTTCACAGCTGTCAAGAAGATGCTCCTCGACGAAAAAAGGGCAGGTGGGCCGACTTGTTACCTGAAGCGGTCTGGGCGCTAAACACGACTGAGTGCAGGGCGACTGGGTTCACCCCTTTCCGCCTTCTATATGGATCGGAGGCCATGACCCCACAAGAAATAAAGCATGGGTCCCCGCGAACAGTTGTGTCAGCTGTCCCCAACGTGGACGAACCCACTTCGAAGGATCTTATCGACGGAGACCGCGTCTTCGCTCTATAGGCTCTAAATAAATACCAAGCCCAGACAAAAGTATGGCGCGACCTCGCAGTCATCCCGCGGGAATTCAGCGAAGGGGACCTCGTACTCGTCCGAACAGCTCGGATAGAGTCCAGGGGCAAGCTGGAGCCCAGGTGGGAGGACCCTTTCATTGTCAAGACGAAGGCCTCCCCCAACGCATACAGGCTCGCAACGCCAAACGGCGAAGACTTGGAGCATTCCTGGAACATCGATAATCTCCGCAAATTTTTTGTTTGACTCATCAGGGCCAGCTCGCCCTTGTAATTCGCAAAAACAATTTTATTCTGGCCCGCACTCTTTTCCTCCCGGGGGGTGAGGTTTTTAACGAGGCGGAGTCATGTAATATACAAGTGAAAAATCCCCCGCAAAAATCTATGTCGAAAAGAGACCGCGCCAACGGTCTCCAACATTCGACCAATACAAAGTCACCGCAAGGCCGAGCGCTAGCTACCCTCGCGTGCGACACTCCGCGCAAAAGTCGCCTAAGGGTGCAGCCGGACTAGCACAACAAGTGCGAAAAATCGAAGTCTTCCGCGAAGACTATCCGTGCAAAAGTCGCCTAAGGGTGCAGCTGGACAAGCACAACAAGTGCGAAAAATCAAAGTCTTCTGCGAAGACTATCCGTGCAAAAGTCGCCTAAGGGTGCAGCCGGACTAGCACAACAAGTGCGAAAAATCGAAGTCTTCCGTGAAGACTATCCGTGCAAAAGTCGCCTAAGGGTGCAGCCGGACTAACACAACAAGTGCGAAAAATCGAAGTCTTCCGCGAAGACTATCCGTGCAAAAGTCGCCTAAGGGTGCAGCCGGACTAGCACAACAAGTGCGAAAAATCGAAGTCTTCCGCGAAGACTATCCGTGCAAAAGTCGCCTAAGGGTGCAGCCGGACCAGGCACAACAAGTGCGAAAAATCGAAGTCTTCCGCGAAGACTATCCGTGCAAAAGTCGCCTAAGGGTGCAGCCGGACCAGGCACAACAAGTGCGAAAAATCGAGGTCTTCCGCGAAGATTATCCGTGCAAAAGTTGCCTAAGGGTGCAGCCGGACCAGGCACAACAAGTGCGAAAAAGACTACACCAAACTATCCGCGCAAAGACCGACTACATACGCGCCAGACCGACATAACAAATACACCAGACCAAGTGCGCAACACCTTCGTGAGCATAGCCGAATGCGTGAAGGCACACAGCCTCATCATACAAGCCATTATATATGTACAAGCGAGGGCATCACACTTTACATCGGCTCAACCTTCGGAATAATTCCCATCTCCCTATAGTTAAATAGCATTAACCTCAGCTCCTCACCCACAAAAAGACTTCGCAGCTCCCCCTCACCTGCACTCGCAGCGGCCTGCAGGGACAACAGCTCCTGCCTACCAACCCTGCCCACACGAAGCCGGCCGCCGTCCGCCTCACTCACTCTACGCTTCGCAACCGCCCTTCGCCGCCTGCGCCCAGCACTTGGACCAGGCACAACTTCAGCATCCACAGCACGCGGCGAAGCCTCCGCCACCGCCACATCCAAGGCCGCAAAGTAATCCAAGTCCTCATCCGACGACTCTTCAGTCCACTCAACCGAAGTCCCAGAGTCACCAAAATTAGAAAACTTAGACGCAGATTCATCTGATTCATTCCCATCATCCACGGTCGAAGCCGCCAAAAAATTAGCAGTAGCGGTTGCGTGCGCAGGCCCAAAATCTTGAACCTGCGCAGCAACCAAGGTTCAGCAACATATGCAAAATTCCCTAACTACCTACACCCACTAAGCCACCTGCGAAGACCCAGCCGTCGCGGGATCCTCCGCTGCCGGCTCCGCCGCCATCTTCACAGGATCCTCAGCCCTCGGCGCAGCAGTTGGCGACGAGCCACCGCCGGCCGCAGTGGCTGCGGGGGCATCAGGGGCGCCTTCGACGGTTTCCGGGGGCGGCGCCGGAGCGGCCTCGGACACAGCCGCCACCGGGTTCGACTCCGAATCAGGCTGCGCGCTGTTCAAGGCCCCGAAGTCCTCCACCTTCTCGTTACACGCCACCTGAGACACAGCACACAGATTCAGCAAACCCACATATAACCCACATTCAACAACACCAAACAAAAGTCAAACATTACCTGACCCCTCGCCGTCTCGGACCGCTCCCTGACCACCTCCCGACCATGAGGGCCCCACATCCGGTAGAGGGCTCCCGCGGATTCCTTCACCACAGGGTCCTCAACCTTGTAAATATCGCGCTCAAAATCCTCATCAGCTTGGTCGAAGACCTCATAGTGCCGACACCCTTCGCGGGACAGCGCTTTCATCGCCACTTCGCAGGTGACCAGGGAGGCATAGGACATAAACCCCTCCACGATGGCGGGGAGTGCAAGCAACTCCTCCTGCAACCACTCGAGGCAGTGAAGTCCGGGCTCTCGGTCTGGCACTTCGAAGTCCGCGGTCCGCGCGCCCAGCTCATGGTATGAGTCCATAAGCTGTTTGCGTGTCCGCTCAGCCTCCGAGCGCGTCGAAGCCTCGGCCCTCTCCACACGGGTCTGCAGAGCGTTGAACCGCTCCTCCAATTCCTCGGCGCGCTGTCTGGCAAGACTACCCTCCGCCCACGCCAAATTGGCCTCCGCCTGCGCAGACTGCGCCTTGGCGAGGGCCTCATTAGCCTCCTTCCTCTCCTCCGCCAGTTGGCGCCGGAGGTCAGTCCTCTCACCCTCCAGCGCGGCCACCTTATCCGCCAACTTGCGGCACTTGCTGTCGGCGGCCGATTTTTCCCGGACGACGTCAGCATGTTGCGCCCGAAGTCTCTCGACTTCGGCAGACACAACTATCGTAAGGGCCCCCGACGCCGCGCGGTCAGCGGAGTCAGCCGCCAACAAGACACACATAAGACCACAGCCCCAACGGAGCTGGTAAAAACCGAAGTCTAGCTCAACTTAATGCCTCCTTCAGCCGGCGGGACACAGCGCCTGCCTCGTCCCTGACTTAATGCCTCCTTCAACCGGCGGGACACAGCGCCTGCCTCGTCCCTGACGGCAGTGAGTGCCGGAATCTCACCACCGGCACTAAGAGCACTACCCTTCGCCCTAGGCACCACGGCAGCCGCCGCGGTCGCCACGGCGGGCGGAACAACAACAAGTTGGCCTTCGCCCGACCCTGCAACGTATCAATAGATTAAAAAAACTCGAGCTAACGACTTACCAACAAGATAATCATCCACACTAATATCAATGGTGAAGTCGGCAACGCGCTTGCCCGGCGGAGGCAACTCTCGGGCCTTCACGGCTCCCGCCGGGACAGACTTGGTACCGCCGGCGGCGGCCGCCTTCACAACCTCTGGCACCCTGCTGGACCCAGGGGCGGCCGACTTCGCCGCCAGCGTCGGCTGGCTTCCGCCGGGGGCAGCAGCCTTCGCAGTCCCCCGCGACCTCTTCGGCCTGGCCTCATGCAGCCTGACGACCGCCTGGCGCTTCTGCGCAGCTCCCTGACGATCCTTGTCCATCACTGCCGACACAACAGCAGCAATATTCTGCCCGTAAGGAAACACTCTCCAATCACGAACCATGCGAGATGTAAAAAAGTCTTCGCCGGCCGTGCGAGGGATAGGAACATTCTTAGGCCACCAACCCCCGGTAACCCTCAGCATCCGCGCCGAAGACTCCTAGAGCTCGGGCGAAGACATCCTTCCCCCTGGGGCCGCGCATGTCCACATCAATTCCCTAGCAAAACCATCGGAAACCCCCAGTCCTCCCGTAGCAATACCTAGCTTCCTCTTCTTAAAGGATGGGGCGGCCGCCGGTGAGGGGTCGTCTCCAGTCTCTGCCGCCGGCTTCTTCCCGCGACGATCCACATCGTCTTGCCCGGGATAACCGCCATACGGCAGACGGTTCAACTCGAAGACCCTGTTCAAGCGGTCATTAGACCCACGTATATCCCAGCTACGCTGGCCCTCTGTCTTCGGCACGTACCGACCAACAATCCGCACCGCCCCATCCTCCGCCTCACGCACAAAGGCGGCCGGATCGCGGCTATGCAGATCCAGTGCGAAGGCGGGACTTCGCACCAGCATCCCACCACGGGAAGGCATCTGGCGAGGGCATACTTCGCCCAGCGCCCAGCCATGCGCCAAAGGCCACACCCCATACGCCACAAACTCCTCAACCAAATCGCGCCCGCTGCTCAGGCCGGCCGCGCACCGAAGGGCCCCTTCGTTTGCATCCTCCTCCGCCACTTCAAACTGCGGGTATGCTGAGTAATAATGCGAGCACATCTCAGCCACGGGGAGCCCCGGATGGTCTTCAACTGTGCCCTCCGCAACGTAGAACCAAAACTCATGCCAGTTGCCCCATTTATTACGGGCGCAAGGAACCAACTCAACTACCTCCATCGAGGTCTTGCCGGTCTTCGGCATAAATGTACAGGACCCAAACTGAGCAACCTTATTTCTGATCATCCTTTTCTGCCAGTGCAGGCAATAGTACTTCGCGAAGACTTCGACCGATGGCTGTCCATCGTACGAAGTCGTCGCCCAGACGTATTTCGACAGAGCCACCACGGCATTCGGAGTCAGCTGGTGGATCTGCACATTAAATCTGCGCAGGACTTCTCCCACGAATCGGTGTGCAGGTAGGCGAAGACCAGCGGCAAAGAACGCCTCGAAGACAACCAACTCGCCTTCTGGCTCGGGGACCTCCTCCGTCCCCGGGACACGAGCGACTCCGCCGCCAAAGTAACCAAGCTGCTGCATATCTTGCACGCGGACCGAGGACATCCGCGACACACCGAAATCCACCGTGTCGCCGGCGCGCAACTCCTCCGCCGCCACAGTGCTCAGCGTCTCCTCAGACGACGCGTCGGCCGGCGGCGTAGCGGCAGCAGAAGAAGAAGAGGTCGGCATCGCTACGTACCGTCGGCGGCGGCGGGCGGTCTGCTTCACACGGGCCAGATCTCCGGCGAACAAGAGAAAGGAGGGCAGACGAGCAGCAAGAGGTTTGAGAAGGCGGTTAGGGTTTTCGCGGAGCACGGAACGATAAAGTTCAAAACGCGCCGCCCCCGTCCCCTTTTATACGCAGGGCGCGACGCTTCGGGAAACCCGCAATCCAACAGTACGGCGTCAATCAACGGTCATGTCAAAAACCCCCGCGGAACCACTTCGAGTGAGGGCAGCGTATCTGCCATCTAGCGACGTCTTCGGCACCAGGTGACTTAGTCGAACTGGTCCCTCGGAGGGCAAATGTTGGGGCGAAGGCGAAGATGCCACCCTTCGCTCGAGGCCTTCGCCGTACTCGCTGCACCAACGGTGACAAGACAACGGGCAGACTTACCCTTCGTCTCATACGCCGCCGGACGAAGACCCACGATGAGGTCGTATCATCCTACGACCTCGTCCAGAGTGGAGGCCCGCATGTGATCCGGCCCATTGTAACAGGCCCTGCGTGGCCATTGCGCGTTACGGGCCTAATTTGTAAAGGCCTCCCTGTAATTACGGTCTGTAACCCCGCTTTATGGGAATATTCCGGGGATAACCTAGGTGTCTGAGGGCACATGCGTCCTTAACACGGGACGCTGGGCACCCGGATACCTATAAATACCCCCGCACAGTGCCCTTGAGAGGCTAGATTGACAGATCTATTGCCATCTCGTGCGAAAACCCTGTTTACGTCACTTCACACCCCCGCTGGATCATCTTGCACCAGAGAGCAAGTTCCAACACAACAAGACTTGATTTCAGTTGCACAAATAACATTGCTGAGTATGAAGCTTTGCTCTTGGGTCTTCGGAAGTTAAAGGCGATGGGAATCAGAAGGGCGGTTCTTAAAACTGATTCCCAGGTTATTTCTGGTCATATTGACAAAAGTTATAAAGCAAGAGATCCGAAGCTTGAAAAATATTTAGACACGGTCCGAAGGATTGAGGCTTCCTTTGAAGGGTTTTCTGTTAAAAATATTCCTCGTGGAGAAAATGAATATGCTGATTTATTAGCTAAGTCAGCAGCACAGGGGCTACCCTTACCTTCGGAAGTATTTTTCGAAACAATAAAAGCACCTTCGGTTGAGCTTCTTGAAAGAGCAGTCCTCAACATATCCCCTGTCTATAGTGAAGACTGGAGAACTGAGATCATCTCTTTCCTTCAGGGTAACTTTCTTTCAGATGACGAAGCTTATAACAGGAGGATAGAGGCAAGAGCTCGACCATATGTTATAATAGAAGGGGAACAATACAAGCGTGGGGTCTGTTCTCCGTTACTCAAGTGTTTATCTAGAGCCGAAGGTATAGAATTGATGAAGGAAATACACGCAGGCCTGTGTGGATCTCACATTGGATCTAGGCCTTTGCTTGGAAAAGTTTTTCGTCAAGGATTTTATTGGCCAAAGGCAGCTTCGGATGCAGCGGAATTAGTCCAAAAGTGCGAAGGTTGTCAGAAATGTGCAAGAGATCAAAAAACAACCTTCGTCTTTAACTCAGTTAATACAACCCACTTGGTCGTTGCAAAGGTGGGGCCTTGATTTGTTAGGTCCGTTACCACCAGCACAAGGGAACTTAAGATATGTTGTAGTGGCAGTGAAATATTTTTCTAAATGGATTGAGGCAAAGCCTTTAGCCACAATAACATCGGTCACTATTCAAAAGTTTTTCTGGCAAAATATTGTTTGTCGCTTCGGAGTGCCGAAGGCTATTACTGTGGATAATGGGACACAGTTTGATTCCGAAGCTTTCAGAGAATTCTGCGATCAAATTGGCACGAAGATCCATTTTGCATAAGTTCGACATCCAGAGTCAAATGGACTTGTTGAAAGAGCTAATGACATCATAATGACAGGAATAATGAAGTTAATCTTCAATCAGCCCAGGGGAAAGTGGCCAGACGAATTAATCAAAGTGGTGTGGAGCCACAACACAACAGTATCAAGATCAACAGGCTTTACACCATTCAAACTATTGTTTGGTGACGAAGCAATAACTCCGGAAGAAGCCAAAGCAGGATCAATAAGAATAGTAGCTTCGGCAGAAGACGAAGCTGAAGCTGATTACTCTGTGGAAAAAGATGCTATAGAGGGGATCAAGCTTCAAGCTGTGGAAAACATCAACAAATACCAAGCTGAAACAATAAAATGGCGTGATAGAAAGGTTAGGCTAAAGAACATTGAACCAGGACATTTGGTGCTTCGAAGAGTAGCCAACCCAGAGACAGTAGGCAAATTACAGCTAAAGTGGGAAGGACCTTTTCTGGTAGTATCTTCGTCAAGACCCGGTTCCTACAGATTGAAGGATATGGACGGCAACGACATTCCTAGATCATGGAATGCGGACGAGCTTCGACAATATTATGTTTAGCTTGATGTAGTTTTTTCTATTCTTTCTTGTGGCACTCTTTTCCTTTCCAAAGGGGGAGAAAGGTTTTTAATGGGGCCACAACATGTAATTTTTCTTTTCCTTATTTAAATTCTATAAGAGCGATATCCCCCAAAGATATAAATGTAAAAGCTGAGAACGCACCATCGAGTGCAAAGGAAAGAGAAAAGAAAACAGGGAGAAGCTCAAAAGTCGTTCCTAAGGGAATGCAGAGCTTACAACGAAAAATAAACGCTGATTCCGCCGAAAGTAAAAGGCGAAGAAGCTCCTAAGGGAGGCTTACAGCGAAAAATAAACGCTGATTCCACCGAAAGTAAAAGGCGAAGAAGCTCCTAAGGGAGGCTTACAACAAAAAGTCAGCGCTGATACACCGAAAAGTAAACGGTGAAGCCGAAAAATAAACGGCAAAAAGATTTGAGTCATTCCCAAGGGAATGAAGGCTATGATTATGGTTTTGAATATACATTCGGATATTCATTTGCACGATACATTACATCATGACATTTGCATTCATAAACATTCATTTAGACATATATAGGATCATTATCATCATACCACACAAAAAAGGTAGATGTTTCGGCTATGAGGAAAAAACTTCGGAGAAAGAGGAAATTTTCATGCTTCGTTGTGTACGAAAAGAAGGGAAGGTGTTTTTCGCCTTCGGCTCAAAAGTGAAATTTCGTTCACAGCAAAGCAGATCGTACACGGATAAAGGAGAAAAGATATATTACAAGGTATGCACAAATTTACATAAGTTTTTTCTACAATTATATTACAAAGATTTCTCCAGAATTTTTTGCAGAAAAGTCTTTGACAGCAACTGTTAAGCTTCAGTCCGTCATTCTTCAGCTTCATCATCCTGTACATATTAAAAAAGAATGAGAAAGGTGCAAATTTCAAGGAGAAGGTAAAAGTAACAAGTATAAGTTTCTCATCGGCTTAAGGTGGCTCCGAGCTTTGTCACCAGCCATTTTTCGCCCGCCGTTTACCCAAATTTGGGTCAT
Source organism: Zea mays (assembly GCF_902167145.1). Taxonomy (NCBI): domain Eukaryota; kingdom Viridiplantae; phylum Streptophyta; class Magnoliopsida; order Poales; family Poaceae; genus Zea; species Zea mays. Next base: position 187,420,441 of record NC_050096.1, on the reverse strand, counting down.
AAATCTGTTTCCTATGCTTCGGGCTAGGCTTGGGATGTCAACCAAATCTGCCGGTGACAAGCTGAAGTTTGGCCTATTTACAATCTTCCCATGCGTGCAGCCGGCCTTCAGGAAAGCGGTAGCCGTGCCTCGAGAAGCTAGCAGGGCACAGAAATCAGCATGCCCAGCAATAACTTCGTCAAGTGCATCAACCTCGCCTTCAATGTATTCCAAGGTGCTGGGCAGGTTTTCAGCTGAAGGTGTAAACTTATCAGAGCTGGCTCCAATTGAGTGAAACACATCCTTCAGCCGCTGCACGCATCGGTTGCCGAAATTTAAGCATTTCTCCTGAAGCTCCTTCAATGATTTTTGCAAATTTGAATTCTTCTCGATCTCGGTCTTGAGGCTTGTTTCGAGGTTCTTCTTTTCCTGCTCAGATTTTTCTGACTTTTTGAGTAATTCATTGTTTAACCTGTCATTTTCGGCTTGGACCTCAGCCAGTGAACCTTCCATAGAATGAATAACGAAGTCTTTCTTTTCTAAGGCAGCTTCGTGTTCTTTAACTATGATTTCAAGGTCTTGAATGACGAAGTCCTTTTTCTTCAGAGCAACTTCGTAATTTTCGACTTTGTCTTCTAGATCTTTGATGATAGCTTTGTTTTTTTCCTCTTCAAGATCTTGTTGCATTCTCAGCACTTTACTTAGTAGTATACTCTGCCAAAACAACCTTCGTCAGAAAACAACTTAATTTTAAAAAAAATAAAAAATTGAGAGTTTTTTACCTTGAAATTAGCATAGAGCAAGCTACCAGCGATATGCTGTTGCTGGTACCTACAGAGGTCCGCTTCTATCTTTGGCAGGCCAACGCTTTTGGAGAAGGTCCTAACAACCTTGGCCTCGGTTCGATTCCGAAGGCATCTTAGCTTCCCTTCATTGACCCCACCAAATAGCAGAGACCCTGGTTTGTATCCACAGGATATAGCATATTTCTTTAGCTCTTCTTTTTCAGCGTCTGTTAACTCTTGTCCAAGTATATCTTGAAAATTAAAATTTTCAAGATAGGCGATGATGGCGCCCTGCATACTCTGTGACGACGGCGGCTCTCAGCCCCCTTACAGAAGCAAGAGGACGTCAGCAAGGACTCAACAGCTCCGACAGTTGTCCCTCCGCCAGGCTCCATCGCTCCTCCGACGGCCACGACATCACACCAGCTGGGTGCCAAGATCTCTCCGGCTGCCACAACGGCATGTACTTAGGGCGCTGGCTCTCCCCTGCTAGACACGTAGCACTCTGCTACACCCCCCATTGTACACCTGGATCCTCTCCTTACGCCTATAAAAGGAAGGACCAGAGCCCTCTTAGAGAGGGTTGGCCGCGCGGGGACGAGGACGAGGTACGCGCTCGCTTGAGGCCGCTCGCTCCCTCTCCCACGTGGACGCTTGTAACCCCCTACTGCAAGCGCACCCGACCTGGGCGCGGGACGAACACGAAGGCCGCGGGATTCCCACCTCTCTCACGCCGGTCTCCGGCCGCCTCGCTCTCCCCCCTTCGCGCTCGGCTTCACGCTCGACCCATCTGGGCTGGGGCACGCGGCGACATTCACTCGTCGGCTCAGGGACCCCCCGGTCTCGGAACGCCGACAGTTGGCGCGCCAGGTAGGGGCCTGCTGCGTGTTGACGAACAGCTTCTCGTCAAGCTCCAGATGGGCAGTCTCCAGCAACCTCTCCAACCCGGGACGGTGCTCCGTTTTGGGAGTCTTGAGTTCGTGTCCCTCGACGGCAGCTACGACATGATACTCCTTCCACCGCCGTGCGACAACGACAATGGCGGCCGACAGCCCGCCCGCCAGCGGCGGAATCGACGACGTCTTCCCCGCGTGGTGGAAGAACAACATTCGAGCTCACCCCGTCCTCTCCCCCGCCGACGGAGGAGGAGGCGGGGCAACCAAGGCCAAGCAGGAGGCAGCGCCTCGTCGGCTGTCGAGCGAGTCGACGGCCCCAGCGCCCCAACGGGGGGCGCATCGGGCATCGACCCCGCGTTTGAGACGAAGACGAGCGCCATCTCCCCGCGACACGCCAATCCCGGGCAAGCGGACGACGCCAGCACGCTCGCGAAAAGCTTGCTGGACGTCACCCTCGTACCTGAGACGACGGTGCAGTCAGTCCCCGACGTGACCTCATCACCGCCCGTCGACCAGAAGGTACCGACCGATTCCCATCCCACGTCTTTTGGATTTAGCCTCGACCCGCCTAGCGGCTTCGCTTTGGCGGGTGCTCTCGTAGAGGCAAGTCCAAACCCTCTGGGGTTTCGTACGCGGTCACCTTGGGACCGGCTGACGGACGTCTCGACCTACGGGCCCTCTGGGTCCGAGGAAGACGACGAGCCCAGCATCTGTTGGGATTTCTCTGGACTTGGCAACCCCAGTGCCATGCGGGACTTCATGACCGCATGCGACTACTGCCTTTCCGACTGTTCCGACGGTAGCCGTAGCCTCGGCAACGAGGACTGCGGCCCAAGTCGCGAATGCTTCCACGTCGATCTAGGGGGTCCCTCCGAAGGCAACCATCTCGGCATGCCGGAGGACGGTGATCTCCCTAGGTCGATGCCTCACGTTGACATCCCACGGGAGCTAGCCGTGGTCCCTGTTCAGGCGGGGGGCCATGACCCACAGCTTGAGCAAATCCGCGGGGTGCAGGCCAGGCTCGACGAGGGAGCAGAGCGCTTGAGCCGATCCGCCGGGACGTCGAGCAGGCATGGGCGGGCCAACCCCCGGCCGGAGAAATACGTCATCTACCCTAGGGCTTCCAGCACCGTGTCGCCGACGACGTCAGGGTCAGGCCACCACCCGCATCTAGCGGGGTCGGCCAGAACCTGGCTGCAGCAGCGATGCTTCTCCGCGCGATGTCGGAGCCATCAACCACCGAGGGGCGGCGAATCCAGGGGGAGCTTAAGAATCTCCTGGAAGGCACCGCGGTCTGACGGGCCGAGAGCTCTGCCTCCCAAAGGCAGGGGTACCCCTCGGAACCTCATGCCGCGACTTCCCGATTCATGCGGGAAGCCTCGGTCTACACCGGGCGCACGCGCAACACCGCGCCTGCGGCCCCGGGTCGCCTCGGCAACGAGCACCATCACCGCGACCGTCGGGCCCACCTCGACGAGAGGGTGCGTCGAGGCTACCAACCCAGGCGTGGGGGACGCTACGGCAGCGGGGAGGATCGGAGTCCCTCGCCCGAACCACCCGGTCCGCAGGCCTTCAGCCGGGCCATCCGACGGGCGCCGTTCCCGACCCGGTTCCGACCCCCGACTACTATCACAAAGTACTCGGGGGAGACGAGACCGGAACTGTGGCTCGCGGACTACCGTCTGGCCTGTCAGCTGGGTGGAACGGACGATGACAACCTCATCATCCGCAACCTCTCCCTGTTCCTCTCCGACACCGCTCGCGCCTGGTTGGAGCACCTACCTCCGGGGCAGATCTCCAACTGGGATGACCTAGTCCAAGCTTTCGCTGGCAATTTCCAGGGCACGTACGTGCGCCCCGGGAATTCCTGGGACCTCCGAAGCTGCCGACAGCAGCTGGGAGAGTCTCTCCGGGACTACATCCGGCGGTTCTCGAAGCAGCGCACCGAGCTGCCCAACATCACCGACTCGGATGTCATCGGCGCGTTCCTCGCCGGCACCACCTGCCGTGACCTGGTGAGCAAGCTGGGTCGCAAGACCACCACCAGGGCGAGCGAGCTGATGGACATCGCCACCAAGTTCGCCTCCGGCCAGGAGGCGGTCGAGGCTATCTTCCGGAAGGACAAGCAGCCCCAGGGCCGCCCTTCGGAAGATGCCCCCGAGGCGTCAACTCAGCGCGGCGCCAAGAAGAAGGGCAAGAAGAAGTCGCAAGCGAAACGCGACGCCGCCGACGCAGACCTTGTCGCTGCCGCCGAGTAGAAGAACCCTCGGAAGCCCCCCGGAGGTGCCAACCTCTTCGACAAGATGCTCAAGGAGTCGTGCCCCTATCACCAGGGGCCCGTCAAGCACACCCTTGAGGAGTGCGTCATGCTTCGGCGCCACTTCCACAGGGCTGGGCCGCCCACGGAGGGTGGCAAGGCCCGCGATGACGATAAGAAGGAAGATCACCAGGCAGGAGAGTTCCCCGAGGTCCGCAACTGCTTCATGATCTATGGTGGGCAAGCGGCGAACGCCTCGGCTCGGCACCGCAAGCAAGAGCGCCGGGAGGTCTGTTCGGTGAAGGTGGCGGCGCTAGTCTACTTAGACTGGTCCGACAAGCCCATCACCTTCGACCAAGCCGACCACCCCGACCATGTGCCGAGCCCGGGGAAATACCCGCTCGTCGTCGACCCCATCATCGGCGACGTCAGGCTCACCAAGGTCCTCATGGACGGAGGCAGCAGCCTCAACATCATCCATGCCGAGACCCTCGGGCTCCTGCGTGTCGATCTGTCCTCTGTCCGGGCAGGCGCTGCGCCCTTCCATGGGATCATTCCCGGGAAGCGCGTCCAGCCCCTCGGACAGCTCAACCTTTCCGTCTGCTTCGGAACACCCTCCAACTTCCGAAGGGAGACCCTGACGTTCGAGGTGGTCGGGTTCCGAGGAACCTACCACGCGGTACTGGGGAGGCCATGCTACGCGAAGTTCATGGCCGTCCCCAACTACGCCTACCTGAAGCTCAAGATGCCAGGCCCCAATGGGGTCATCACCGTCGGCCCCACGTACAAACACGCGTTCGAATGCGACGTGGAGTGCGTGGAGTACGCCGAGGCCCTCGCCGAGTCCGAGGCCCTCATCGCTGACCTGGAGAGCCTCTCGAAGGAGGTCCCAGACGTGAAGCGTCATGCCGGCAACTTTGAGCCAGCGGAGACGGTTAAGTCCGTCCCCCTCGACCCCAGCAGTGACGCCTCCAAGCAAGTCCGGATCGGCTCCGAGCTCGGTCCCAAATAGGAAGCTGTGCTCGTCGACTTTCTCCACGTGAACGCCGACGTCTTCGCGTGGAGTCCCTCGGACATGCCCGGCATACCGAGGGATTTCGTCGAGCACTCGCTGGACATCCGAGCCGGAGCCCGACCCGTCAAGCAGCCTCTGCGCCGATTCGACGAGGAGAAGCGCAGAGCCATAGGCGAGGAGATCCACAAGCTAATGGCGGCAGGGTTCATCAAGGAGGTATTCCATCCCGAATGGCTTGCCAACCCTGTGCTTGTGAGAAAGAAAGGGGGGAAATGGCGGATGTGTGTAGACTACACTGGTCTCAACAAAGCATGTCCGAAGGTTCCCTACCCTCTGCCTCGCATCGACCAAATCGTGGATTCCACTGCTGGGTGCGAAACCCTGTCTTTCCTCGATGCCTACTCGGGGTATCACCAAATCAGGATGAAAGAGTCCGACCAGCTCGCGACTTCTTTCATCACGCCCTTCGGCATGTACTGCTATGTCACCATGCCGTTCGGCTTGAGGAATGCGGGCGCGACGTACCAGCGGTGCATGAACCATGTGTTCGGCGAACACATCGATCGCACGGTCGAGGCCTACGTCGATGACATCGTGGTCAAGACGAGGAAAGCCTCCGACCTCCTTTCCGACCTTGAAGTGACATTCCGATGTCTCAAGGCGAAAGGCGTCAAGCTCAATCCCGAGAAGTGTGTCTTCGGGGTGCCCCGAGGCATGCTCTTGGGCTTCATCGTCTCCGAGCGGGGCATCGAAGCCAACCCGGAGAAGATCGCAGCTATTACCAGCATGGGGCCCATCAAGGACTTGAAAGGCGTACAGAGGGTCATGGGATGCCTCGCGGCTCTGAGCCGCTTCATCTCATGCCTCGGCGAGAGAGGTCTACCGCTGTACCGCCTCTTAAGGAAGGCCGAGTGCTTCACTTGGACCCCTGAGGCCGAGGAAGCCCTCGGGAACCTGAAGGCGCTCCTCATGAAGGCGCCTATCTTGGTACCCCCAGCTGCCGGAGAAGCCCTCTTGGTCTACGTCGCCGCGACCACTCAGGTGGTTAGCGCCGCGATTGTGGTCGAGAGGCAAGAAGAGGGGCATGCATTGCCCGTTCAGAGGCCAGTCTACTTCGTCAGCGAGGTACTGTCCGAAACCAAGATCCGCTACCCACAAGTTCAGAAGCTGCTGTACGCGGTGATCCTAACGCGGTGGAAGCTGCGACAATACTTCGAGTCTCACCCGGTAACTATGGTGTCATCCTTCCCCCTGGGGGAGATCATCCAGTGCCGGGAGGCCTCGGGAAGGATTGCAAAGTGGGCAGTGGAAATCATGGGCGAGACGATCTCGTTCGCTCCTCGGAAGGCCATCAAGTCCCGGGTCTTGGCGGACTTCGTAGCTGAATGGGTCGACACTCAGCTCCCAACAGCTCCGATCCAGCCGGAGCTCTGGACCATGTTCTTCGACGGGTCGCTGATGAAGACAGGAGCCGGTGCAGGCCTACTCTTCATCTCGCCCCTCGGGAAGCATTTACGCTACGTGCTACGCCTCCATTTCCCGGCGTCCAACAATGTGGCCGAGTATGAGGCTCTGGTCAACGGGTTGCGGATCGCCATCGAGCTAGGGGTCCGACGCCTCGACGCTCGCGGTGACTCGCAGCTCGTCATCGACCAAGTCATGAAGAACTCCCACTGCCGCGACCCGAAGATGGAGGCCTACTGCGATGAGGTTCGGCGTCTGGAAGACAAGTTCTACGGGCTCGAGCTCAACCACATCGCTCGGCGCTACAACGAAACTGCGGACGAGCTGGCTAAAATAGCCTCAGGGCGAACGACGGTTCCCTCGGACGTCTTCGCCCGGGATCTGCATCAACCCTCCGTCAAGATCGACGACACGCCCGAACCCGAGGCACCCTCGGCCCAGCCCGAGGTACCCTCGGCTCAGTCCGAGGCACCCTCGGCTCGGCCCGAGGCATCCTCGGTTCAGCCCGAGGTACCCTCAGCCCCCGAGGGCGAGACGCTGCACGTTGGGGGGAGCGAAGTGGGGTCACGCCTGATCAAAGCTGGCAGACCCCGTACCTGCAATATCTCTACCAAGGAGAGCTACCCTCCGACCGAGCCGAAGCTCGGCGGCTGGCGCGACGCGCCAAGTCGTTCGTCTTGCTGGGTGATGAGAGGGAGCTCTACCACCACAGCCCCTCCGGCATCCTCCAGCGATGCATCTCCATCGCCGAAGGTCAGGAACTCCTGCAAGAGATATACTCAGGGGCTTGCGGCCATCACGCAGCACCTCGAGCCCTTGTCGGGAATGCTTTCCGACAAGGCTTCTATTGGCCAACGGCGGTGGCCGACGCCACTAGAATTGTCCGCACCTGCGAAGGGTGTCAGTTCTACGCAAGGCAGACCCACCTGCCCGCTCAGGCTCTGCAGACGATACCCATCACCTGGCCTTTCGCTGTGTGGGGTCTGGATCTCGTCAGCCCCTTGCAGAAGGCACCCGGGGGCTACACGCACCTGCTGGTCGCCATCGACAAATTCTCCAAGTGGATCGAGGTCCGACCTTTGAACAGCATCCGGTCCGAGCAGGTGGTGGCGTTCTTCACCAACATCATCCATCGCTTCGGGGTCTCGAACTCCATCATCACCGACAACGGCACCCAGTTCACCGGCAGAAAGTTCCTGGACTTCTGCGAGGATCATCACATCCGGGTGGACTGGGCCGCCGTGGCTCATCCCATGTCAAATGTGCAAGTAGAGCGTGCCAACGGCATGATTCTACAAAGGCTCAAGCCTCGGATCTACAACGACCTCAACAAGTTCGGCAAGCGATGGATGAAGTAACTCCCCTCGGTGGTCTGGAGTCTGAGGACAACGCCAAGCCGAGCCACGGGCTTCACGCCGTTCTTCCTAGTCTACGGGGCCGAGGCCGTCTTGCCCACAGACCTGGAATACGGCTCCCCGAGGACGAGGGCCTACACCGACCAAAGCAACCAAGCTAGCCGAGAAGACTCGCTGGACCAGATGGAGGAGGCTCGGGACAAGGCCTTACTACACTCGGCGCGGTACCAGCAGTCCCTGCGACGCTACCACGCCCGAGGGGTCCGGTCCCGAGACCTCCAGGTGGGTGACCTGGTGCTTCGGCTGCGACAAGACGCCCGAGGGCGGCACAAGCTCACACCCCCCTAGGAGGGGCCGTTCGTCATCGCCAAAGTTCTGAAGCCCGGAACGTACAAGCTGGCCAACAGTCAAGGCGAGGTCTACAGCAACGCTTGGAACATCCAACAGCTACGTCGCTTCTACCCTTAAGATGTTTTCAAGTTGTTCATAAACCTCGCTCCCACGCAAAGTTTAGTCATTAAGGAAGGGTCAGCCTTGCCTCGGCAAAGCCCGACCCTCCCTCGGGGGCTAAAAGGGGGGGAACCCCCTCTGCGTCGAATTTTTTCCTCGAAAAAAGATCTTTTCTGCCAGAATGTCTTTCGTGCTTTTTGACTACTTCGAAAGTGGATCCTGAAAACAACGGAGTACACGTAAGCAGCCAAGGCTGACCGAGCCGAGGGACTCCTACGCCTCCGGGATACGGATACCTCACTCATCACCTTCTGCGATAAGTAACTCACGTTCGGATAAGTGATTCCGTGGATCGAACAAGTCTTCACGTTCGGAAGCTCTTCTGCCGAAGCGATTGTTTGAGCCTTCTCGACTGCATCGGGAACAGAACCCCATGGACGGGCAAGAGTGCGCGTAAGCGGCAAGGCCGACCGAGCCGAGGGACTCCTACGCCTCCGGGATATGGATACCTCACTCATCACCTTCCGTGAGAAGCAACTACTCGCTCGCGCAAAACAATTCTGTTACCGACAAAAAAGTCCAGATACTCGAAACAAGAGGAAAAGAGACGCAGCTTTACAACATGGCGAAGGTGTGTTTAGGCCTCGGCGGCCGCAGAAAACACACGCTACAAGATAATCCAATCCTGCAGGCTCGGATCTTGACGGCGTGAAGACAACGCGCCAGTGATCCATTCCTCGAACGGCTCGCGCACGCGCAACGGCCGCCCCGCCAACCACTCGCCCCGTCGCATTAACTTCGCGGCGGGACAGACGGCGCCTCTGGCAGGAGAAGCGGGCGATGCTTCGCCTTCGCCATAATGATCGCGTCAAAAAAGGTACGCCGCGTCATTCGATTTCGTATCCTTTTCCTTTTTTCCTCTTTCTCTCTCTTGCAACAGGGACCGGGAAAGGGGGATACCCCGAAAAGGATCCTTCCCCGAGAAGGAACCAGGCTCCGAGCCCTCCCTACTGATCAGAGGTTCGAAGGCTGGCCCCTCGGAAGGGTTCGACAGCCGCCTCAGATCGCGTGGGCCCTACACCCACTACTGGTCAGAGGTTCGAAGGCCGGCCCCTCGGAAGGGTTCCACGGCCGCCTCAGGCTACTCGGGCTCCGCGCCCACTACTGATCAGGGGTTCGAAGGCTGGCCCCCGAAGGGTTCACATCCGCCTCAGACGCCGAGCGAGGGATGACCATGGGTACGTTCGATACATAACCAAGGCTCGGGCTGCGCTCCCGAGGTACCCTAGGACATTTCCGAGACCAGCGGGAACGATCTTGTAACGGAATCCCATCAGAGGGAGGCATCGAGCCCTCGGACCCCGTCGCCAGGGGACCGGGTCCGGCAGATCACCCGCAGGTACTTTTGGGTGTGCCTCTGGGCCCCTAGCCGACCCCTAACGAACGGGGCACGGACGTCCACTCGGATTACCCGCTTGCAGCTCACCGGAGACACCATGTTCGGCGCCCATCGAGGGCAACATGGCGCTTCCCCCCCCCCCCCTCCTCCTTGCGGAAAGGCGACGCAGGGGCGTATGTAAAAAAGCCGGGTCTGTCCCTGATCACCCTCTTGCCCTGTGCAGAGGCTCGGGGGCTGCTCTCGCAAACCCGGCTCCGGCCGAACCGTTGACAGCGTCAACATACCAGCCCGAGAACTTGGGACCCGACCGTACACCCGGGCTATGGCCAGCTCGCATGAGGGAATGACCAGACCAGCCGAAGCATTACGCGAGGCATTAAGACCTCGGAGGAGTGAAACCACTCCTCCGAGGCCTCGGGGGCTACACCCGGCGGGTGCGCTCGCGCGCACGCACCGGAACAAAACGCAACCGAGAAAGGCTGGTCCCCTTGCAAAAAAGTGCGACGAAAGCCTCCAAGCGAGTGCTAACACTCCCTTTGAGGCTCGGGGGCTACTGTCGGGGACCATAATTAGGGGTACCCTCAAGGCTCCTAATTCTCAGCTGGTAACCCCCATCAGCATAAAGCTGCAAAAGCCTGATGGGTGCGATTAAGTCAGGGATCGGTCCATACGAGGGACCCGATCACGCCTCGCCCGAGCCTAGCCTCGGACAAGGGCAGCCGACCCCGGAGGATCTCCGTCTCGCCCGAGGCCCCCCTCCAACGGCGAATGTGTTCCCGGCTCGCCCGAGGCCCTGTCTTCGCTAAGAAGCAACTCTGACCAAATCGCCGCACCGACCGACCAAGTCGCAGGAGCATTTAATGCAAAGGTGGCCTGACACCTTTATCCTGACGCGCGCCCCCCAGAGCCGAAGTGACCGCCGTCACTTCGCCGCTCCACTGACCAGCCTGACAGAAAGACAGCGCCGCCTGCGCCGCTCCGACTGCGGTGCCACTCGACAGAGTGAGGCTGACAGGCGGCCAGGCCCGGTCGAAGGCACCATAGGAAGCTCCGCTTCGCCCGACCCAGGGCTCGAACTCGGGCTAAGTCCCGGAAGACGGCGAACTCCGCCCGACCCAGGGCTCGGACTTGGGCTAAGTCCCGGAAGACGGCGAACTCCGCCCGACCCAGGGCTCGGACTTGGGCTCAGCCCCAGACGACGACGAACTCCGCTTCGTCCGACCCCAGGGCTCGGACTCCGCCCCAGCATCAGCCGGCGACCTCCGCCTCGCCCGACCCGGGGGCTCGGACTCAACCTCGGCCACGGAAGACAGACTCGACCTCGGCTTCGGAGGAGCTTCCACGTCGCCCAACCTAGGGCGCAGACCAGCCACGTCAACAGGAGGCACCATCATCACCCTACCCCGAGCTGACTCGGGCCACGGGGAACAAGACCGGCGTCCTATGTGGCTCGCTCCGCCAGATAGGCGATGATGGCGCCCTGCATACTCTGTGACGACAGCGACTCTCAGCCCCCTTACGGAAGCAAGAGGATGTCAGCAAGGACTCAACAGCTCCGACAGCTGTCCCTCCGCCAGGCTCCATCGCTCCTCCGACGGCCACGACATCACACCAGCTGGGTGCCAAGATCTCTCCGGCTGCCACAACGGCATGTACTTAGGGCACTGGCTCTCCCCTGCTAGACACGTAGCACTCTGCTACACCCCCCATTGTACACCTGGATCCTCTCCTTACGCCTATAAAAGGAAGGACCAGGGCCCTCTTAGAGAGGGTTGGCCGCGCGGGGACGAGGACGAGGTACGCGCTCGCTTGAGGCCGCTCGCTCCCTCTCCCGCGTGGACGCTTGTAACCCCCTACTGCAAGCGCACCCGACCTGGGCGTGGGACGAACACGAAGGCCACGGGATTCCCACCTCTCTCACGCCGGTCTCCGGCCGCCTCGCTCTCCCCCCTTCGCGCTCGGCTTCGCGCTCGACCCATCTGGGCTGGGGCACGCGGCGACATTCACTCGTCGGCTCAGGGACCCCCCGGTCTCGGAACGCCAACAACTTTAAAAGCCAGAAATTCCTACACTAAGTCTCTAGTGCCAATATGTTCTGAAATTACTCGAAATTCACCCAAAGCAATCTGGCTCGGACTCCCCCTTATCACGTTGCATTGGGGCCTCGTCTCTCCGAAGGTTAGCTCTAGCGGACTCTGGACCAATTTATCTTCATCCTTATCAACTTTAACATAAAACCATTCAGACTTCCATCCGGCCGGCCATTTGCTTCGGTAGCTTATCACTGGAAACTTCATAGTTTTGCGATAAGCAAAGTTGTAGCAGCCAAAATTCTCATGTAGACCATCTCCTCTGGCTTTAGTCTGGTAATGTAATTCATGAACTCGGCAAAAACCCTCACCGGACGGTTCCACTCCCTGGCTACGAAGGGCCCAAATGTAAACACTTAATCTAACAATAGCATTGGGGGTCAGTTGATGAAGGTAAATCCCAAACTTCTTCAGTACAATAGCAATCATCCCATTCAGGGGGGACCTTAGGCCAGCTTTAAAGAAGCTTTTGAACACTACAACCTCATTCTTTTCCGGCTTCGGAATAGTTTCCTCTCCGCCAAAACGAACCAGCTCCTTTTTTGCTTCACTAAAGTAGCCCAGCTTCACCATTTTTGGAAGATCAGCTTCAGAGATGGTGGACTTTCCAAAGTCCAAATGACTAGGTTTACTTGGCATCCCACAGCTGTACTCATCTTCGGAACCAACTTCTTCAACATCAGCTTGTGTTGCTTCGGCAGCAGGTGTGTCCTCTGATGAAACCAGCCCAGAGCGCCTCATTGCTTCAGAAATCGGAACAGTTTCAACAGCTTCGGTCTCATCTCCATCACGCTCAACCCCAGCAGTGGAGCGTATTCTGGCCATTTGATTTTAAATTTTCTTGAAAAATTCTTTGGAAGTTAATAACCTTTTTTCCGAAGCTCTTCTCGTGACGAAGCACAATCCAAACTGGAGCTTCATTTGAATGCAAAAGTCAAGCTTCGGCTATGGTTAAATTTTTGGCAGCGAAATAGTGCAATAGCAATTAATGTTGTGGTAACTTCACACCTACCTGTCTGTTTATATAGTGCTGTAGGTAAGAAGGTGAATCGTCAGGATTTTTACACTGGGCAAATAGTCGCTCGCACCCACTGCACGGTGGGCCGCAAAAACCAAGAAAGTGAACCTGCATGGTGGGACCGCTCCGCGCTCGGAAACTGTATCGTTTCTCGGCAACGAGCTCAGGGAAGGTGTTTTTCGGACCTTTGGCTTCCCGAAGCCTAAGAGACTTTTTTCACGGATCAAGCTCATTACGAAAAACGATCTAGCACCACGAAGGGGCTACTGTTGGGACCATGCTTCGTCGCCGAAGGTCCTGCAGGAAGAAACAGCTTCGGCTAAAGCTGCTTATACGTGATGCCGAAGCTACCACTCATGAAGCTTCGGTGTTATAGCGTATCCGAAGATGAAAGATCGAACCGACTTAAAGATAGAATGACCTTTTAGTCCATAAGGGTCTGAGTCATTGTTGTAAACTTTTATAAGGGGCATGATTGTAATTCCTTACAGGCTGTGTCCTGTGCCTATAAATAGTGAACAGTATTCCTTTACTGTCCACGCAATCCTGTAATCGCAAACGCATTGCTCTGGAATTATTCTTTTCTGTCAAGGCAAAGGTATAAATATGCCTAAACGTTATGTTTTGGTATTTAAATTCATATAATGAAATATGTGAATAATGTTATCTATTTATGGCATATCTCTCTTTAATACTTCATGTTTTGTATTTTATTTCATATTGTTTCATAAGTCTGATCACGAAGGTATGACCTTCGTGATATTTTGCTCATGGTCTTCGTCCGAAGTTCATTAAATCCTTGGGGAGATAATGCTTCAGCGGACGAAGGGCATTAATATTTAACATTTTATGTTGCCTTGTTCTTGATTCAAAGCATTTGAGAACAAGTCTCCAACAGTTAGGTCTTTTATTTTGTTTTAGCCGTACTATAAAGAGTGGTTGTCGATGAGTAGTTTTACTAAGAGAGTTCTCGTGTAGTGTTGGTGCATATTCACACTCACATATAGTGCTAGGTGACACTCTAGAACATACTCACAAGTTAGAACGAAAACCGATTTGAAAAACAACAGAAAATAGAAGTTAGGGTTTCTGACTATGGCGCACCGGACTGTCCGGTGCGCCCTCTGCCAGGTGGGGCCAGATGGCCCGGGGAAGGGTTTCCCTGCGCGCAGAAACCCGAGAGCGCAAGGTTCACGAGTTGAATTTTAGTGGCACACCGGACATCGCACCGGACCGTCCGGTGTGCCATCAGCCCAACGGCTAGCTGTCAGAACTAGCCGTTGGAGTCGACCGTTGGCGCACCGGTGGCGCACCGGACTGTCCGGTGCGCCCATGCGCAGAACAGTGCTGATAACGTCTAGTTGATGGGTGAGGGCTATTTATACCCCCTCCACCCACCATATTCAATGTCTTGCTGCCCACATTTATTCCTGCACATTGATAGAGCATTGCAAGCACCAAAAGCCTAGTGAGGTGATTAGAGAATCTTAATCCCGCATTTGGACCTCATTAGCGCTAGCGAGAGCCACCTAGAGCACACACCACTTGCATTAGGCTTCTCTTGGTCAAGTGAAAGTCTACGGCTTGTTACTCTTGGTGATCAGCATCACCTAGACGGCTTGGTGGCGTTGGGAGCTCGATGATCACCGTGGAGATCTTGTTGGTGACCTGACTCAAGTTTGTAAGCGGTCGTGAGGGATCCACCACGCCGGAGTGGCAAAGGATCATCTCGTAGTGAGCACTTGGTTCTTGCGAGGACCAAGGGGGAGCAATACCCTTGCGTGGGTGCTCCAACGAGGACTAGTGGAGAGTGCCGATTCTTCGATACCTCGGGAAAAATTGGAGGAGTTTTCTAAACCTTGCTTTACATTCCGCACTTAATTCAAGCATTTTACATTGTGTATTTATTTAGCAAGTATTTGAAGTATTGTCTTAGCATTGTTGTATTTCTAGTATTATTCTCTTTGTGCTAGTTGTTGGGGTGAAGTTGGGCTCTTGATTAGGTTTTAATTAGTGTTGATTTTTAGAAAAGCCCAATTCACCCCCTCTTGGGCATTGTGATCATTTCATTGACGTTGTTTTTATGTTTATTTAATATTTTGAGTGATTAATATATTGGAATTTAATACTTTCCTAGCGGGTATGGGTTACCCGCGGTTAAAAATACCCGCGCGGATATGGGTATGGGTAAAATTTTATACCCGCGAGCATATATAGGTAACCCGACAGATATAATTTTTTATGGATATAGGTATGAAATGGTACTACCCGAGGAACATGTATCCATTAGACTCTCTTCAACGGCACCCCCTTCCCTATTACTGTAGCTGGGATAGGGGCTACAGTGCCCCTCTATCCCCTTCACCGCCTTCCTCTTCCTCCTCCTCTCCCCTCCCGATTTCTTCTCTCTCCCGCTAAATGGATGGGGACGCTACGGCGGAGACCTTCCCCGCAGCCGCTTCCTTCCCACACAAGCGCGCGCGCTCGGAATACTCCGAGGAAGGAGCTCGAGGCGATCCGCGGGCGACCGAACCGCCGCCAGAGAAGGTACGCGTCGATCCACCGTCGCCCGCGAATCGTTTGTCTTCGTCCGGTCGGCGAGCACCAGTGGGGGTCGTCCACGCGAATCCGTCGTCAACCTTCGTGGACCGGCGACCCGACCGATCCGTGCGAAGACGCCGGCGCCGCTCGTCTCTGTCCGCCGGAACGTCAGCTGCGGGGTGGAGGTCGAAGGGAGGTCATCCAATCGCCGACAGATCTACGCTCACCCGATCTGCGTCATTCGAGCTTCAAGGTCCAAGGTACGTTTCGTCGCTTCTCCAAGGTCTACACCTCGGATTGATCCGGGTTCCTTAAAAACCGTACCTTGGATTACCATTAGGGTTTAGATGTACTTAACTTCTTTCAGCGCTACGATTTATGTGTTCATCGCCTACTTTGACTAGTTAGGGTTGCGGTTATGTCCGACATCCGATGCGCCTATTGTTTATGTACAAGAACCAAGTTTGATATTGTGGTACACATAGATCTGAATCTATCCTCAATCATGTATTGCTAACTGATACGTGCTAATGAAGTAAAAAATTGATGCTACTTTTAGTATGGTACAAAGGAAACAACATTGAGACTTTTGTGTCATTTGCATATTCCTCATCCTCGTTTACTGAAGTTTGTGTACCCACCATTTTATCGCTTGTGAATTGATTTCCAGTCATGTGGATTCTATGTTGTTTGCTCAATGTTGCTGGTAGACAAATGCATGTTAATGTTCCTATTCGAAGAACTCAGTACCAGTACCGTTGAATTCCCCAACACAACCCCTTGTTCCTTCCATATCAATTACTTGAAATTGGACTTAGTTCCTCTGTCTAAGAATTGGACTGAGTGACCCTTCAATTTCGAGTAGTCTTTCCTTACATGACCAACCATTGCATGCAACTAACGAAACCTTTACTTATTATGCAGCTTGATAAAATTATTTGATTATTTGACGTCCTCTTCAACTAATTGAGGTTCTAACTCCTTTTTCGCTATAGTACATTGTTTTCTAGCAATTGCATAAGTCTGTCTCCATGTTTTCTGTCTGTGCTTTCATGTATTCTGTGCAACTTTAGCTTATTATATGCAACCAACAGACGTACCAAAGGCACGATACATGTGTAGAAATACTTTAGCAGTGCATAATATTTCAACCAACATTTGTTTGCTAACTGCCATCACCACATTAGTTTATTAAATTGAAATATTAGTTTTTATATTGGAACCCAAAGATGTTTCCTAACTGCCATGAACACTTTAATTTCACCAATTAGGAACAAGACTGCCCCTAATTTTTTCATGATTGCACCTTGTCTAACCAAGGAGGTACTGGTTGAGGATACGAATCAAGATGAGCAGCCATGATGCCAAAGTGCTGCAACACTTGGTCCTCAATCTTGCATCCTCAGTGGAAATTGGTGCTTTCAATATTAGAAGCTTTCTAGAAGAGGCTTTCCGTCATTTGGGTGACGAGCATTACCTTCTGAATGCTCTACTTGCAATTCGAAAGGAGGTAGACCTGATGGAGCAGGATGCACTTGAGAGCAAAGCAAGGTCTGACCCAGAGAAGGAGAGGATGGAGGAACAAATTAACCTTGCGGAGCCTGTGAAGCCAGTGCCTAGACAAATTTCTTTCACCCCCCTTCCTCACCAGAATTGTATGAGGCCAGTGACAATGACTCGTACGACTCGGACAGGTCCACTAGGTATAGCATTTATTTGGAACCTGTAATTGTGGTACTTAGACTATGGTCTTAGTGGTAGTCATGCATCGAAATCAAATAAGAACTTCTGTCTTATGTCTGTGATGCATGGGTAACCGATGTACGAATGCTCGAACCTTATGTTTATTTTGTATGAACCTTATGTGCAATGGTTCATCCTTAAGTTCCATCTCTATGAACCTTATGTGGAATGCTTAATCCTTATGTTGCTTTCGTATGAACCTTTATGTGGAATGCTTCATCATTGTGTTCCTTTTGTATGAACCTTATGTGCAATGCATTAAAGTTTATACTTTATAGTACAA
The DNA here is from genome assembly GCF_902167145.1 of Zea mays. Classification (NCBI taxonomy): domain Eukaryota; kingdom Viridiplantae; phylum Streptophyta; class Magnoliopsida; order Poales; family Poaceae; genus Zea; species Zea mays. The sequence continues at coordinate 187,403,166 of NC_050096.1, read as the reverse complement.
GTTTGTTATGTGTTGTCCAAATTAATGTATTCCTGTATTTCATTCCAGAATGGCTGACAACAACACAAACACACCTTTTCGACCTACTGGTGCCAGCCCCAATTCAGGTAACCAGTCTTTCCCCCACCCATGTGGGATCCTCAGATGTGGCAGGGCCAAGGTTTAGACCCAACCCATCCTTCTACATTTACTATTCCTACATCCCATATGAGTAATCCTACCTGGTCCCAGGGAGCTAATGACCCATCTACATATACCTTTCGTAGTCCATGGAACCCATTTTTTGGTATGATGAATCATGGGGGTCCTCCAGCACAAACGTCATTCGGTCAAACCCAGTTTGTACCACCCATTCCATGTCCACAGGTTTCTACCCATGTTCCCAACCAGACTGACCCTCTCAATTTTGAATCCGAAGCAGAACACAGTGTACAGGAAGTTAACAGCCCTACCAAACCTTCAGACACACCTATCACATTTAGAAGGACAAAGGAATAGAACTTCAAACCTGATGAAGACCTGTTGCTTTGCAAAACATGGCTGGAGATTAGTAGTGACCCAGTCATTAGCACAGGCCAGAGGAAGGAGGGGTTATGGGCTAGAATTGAGAAAAGGTACAATGAACTTAGAGGTGAGTTTCCAATGAGACTGAATAGGGCCCTGAGCAGCAGGTGGGACAAAATAAGAGCTGAAACAGGCAAATTTGCTGGATTCTACGCTAGAGTCCTAAGGGAAAACCAGAGTGGCCTCACAGATAACGACAAGGTACAATAACATTCATTTGTAATACTCAATGTATGGTCATGGTTTATGTGTACTTACTTTTTTTTCGAACACTGACAACTGGTTATAAATCTTCTGTAGACTTCAAAAGCTGCAACTCTATATGCAACGTCACAGAAAAAGCCTTTTCATTTCATGCATTGCTGGACGCGGCTGAAAAACGAACCAAAATGGGATGCCATGGTTCATGGAAGCCCTTGGAGAGGCAATGCGGGGACGGAGCCTGTTCGCAGTCTTACACCTACAGGTTCTGTTAATGATGTCGAATATGACGAAGGTGGTTCAAAAGGTAAGAGACCATTAGGACGTGACTCGACCAAAGCATCAAGGAAGAAGGCAATGTCCAGTTCATCCCAGTCTACTGACTACCTGTCAAGACTCCATGACATTCAAATAGCAAGATTGAAGCAAAGTGAAGAAAAATCTGAGCTGAAATAACAGAACATTGAGTTCATGAAAGAAGTTGAACTGAAGAAGTTGGAGGTTCAATCCAAGGAAATAGAAGTCCAGGAAAAAAAATTGATGATGGAAGACAGGAAGCAAAAGGACGAAGAGCTGAAGAAACTTTATGCTATGGATATGGATGTTTTACCAGAAGAGTTGAGAGTTGTATACATCGCGAGGAGAAAAGGTTTAATCGAGTATTTCACAACAATTCTGTCTGAGGAGTACTAATTTATTTGAGAAGGTGTTGCTCACCTTTGTATCGGCGTACCGTGGTCCTGTGTGTTTGGACTTGTCTGATTTGGAGTAGTTTCAACATTTCCTTATTAGTTTGAGAACATGAGCTTGGTTTTTGAACATTGTTTATTTTCATAATATTGATATTCATAATAACGTTTTTTCATACATGACTTGACGTTTGGCAACATATGGAAAATATTTGTAGCAGATGCATTACACATAACAGTTACCATGACTTCTTGACTGACGACCAAGATACATGACTTGCAATGCTTGAACTAATGACTTAGTTCATAAATGAAATATAACTACATTGTTCAACCACATAATATGGATGAAGGCCTTCAACCCATCGACCCTCGACGTGCCCAAAGGTGTTCTATCAGGTTGTGCTGCAAAGACAAGTATGTGGTATGAGATGTGATGTCCTGCTCGGGATCGTTGGGTAATTTAGCGCGGATATGATTGTTTAGCCACTCGTTGCGGACCTCAGGAATATTATTACAAACTTCTGGGGACCAGTGGGGCCAATGAAGTCCACATTTGTTGCACCATCTCCTTCGTCCTCGACAATCATGTTGTGCATAATAATGCAAGCAGTCATCATCTCTACGAGGTGATTACGATCCCAACCGTATGCAGGGCCACGTAGAACTGCCCACCTTGCCTGCAAAACTCCAAATGCTCGCTCTCTGTCCTTTCGACAACTCTCCTGCTTGGCTGTGAAGTGAACCTTTTTTTCCTCAAAAGCATGACGAATTGCTTTTACAAAGGTAGTCCAATTTGGATATATGTCATCTGCTAAGTAGTATCCGAAATTGTACGTGGTACCATTAATAGTGAAGTGCACTGGTGGCATCGTCCCATTATGTAACAGATCAAACACTAGTGATCGATGAAGCACGTTGAGATCATTGTTAGTACCAGGCATTCCAAAGAAGGCATGCCAAATCCACAGGTCATACCCAGCGACTGCCTCTAGTATCATTGTTGGCCTCGAATTGCGCCCACAAAACTGTTCGCGCCATGCAGTAGGACAGTTGCGCCATTCCCAATGCATACAATCGATGGAGCCTAGCATACCCGGAAACCCCCTGTCCGCGTTTACACTAAGTATGCGAGCAATGTCTTCGTGGTTAGGGATACGGAGGTATCGTTCGCTAAAGGAAGAGATGATTGCGCGACAGAAACGGATAAGGCAGTCCCTAGCCGTAGTCTGTCCAATCTGTATGTACTCATCGACCGCATCGCTTGGTAACCCGTACGCAAGGATACGCAAAGCAGCACAAACTTTTTGCAATGGACCAAGCCCTGCTAAACGAGTTGCATCACATCATACGGTGAAGTAATCGTCTTCTCGCTGAACGGCACGAAGGATACGTAGAAACAAAGGACGATGCATCCGAAACCTAAAACCGAAAGCAAAGCAAAAAATAAGAAAACGAAGCTCCAAATCAAAATAAAAACATTACTTAGGAAATGTACCTTTGACGAAAAACATGTGATGGATACACTGGATTAGGTCCGAAGTAGTGGTGCTTGATGAGATTTTATCCAGCAGCGTGGTCCCTATGGATAACACGACGAGGCAATGAGGAGCGCCTACGACGCGTGCTCGTGCCTCTGAGTACAAGGTGGTCAACATGTTGCCAAAGCAACAAGTTATCGATCTCATCGTCCGAATCATCGGATGACGAAGACAACACTAGGCTTCTCAATGAGTCCATGACGAGCTGAACTAAGACTACGTACTACGTAGTTTTGCTGGAATGGCGGATGATACAGAAGAGACGAGTGTGTTGTTGAGTGGAGCTTACCCGCAAGGGTACCTTATTTATAGATGGCTTCGATGTGTAAAGGAAGCCAGAGGGTCGTGGCTTGCCGTAGAAGCCAGTCGTGTGGTAGAAGTAGAGATGTCAATGGGGACCCGATACCCGATAACCCGTGGGGAATTCCCCTATTAGGGTACGGGTATGGGACAAAAATTGTCCCCATGGGTATGGATATGGGACAAAATCTCCACCCATTGGGTAAACGGGTATGGGTTTGGGAAGCAATAATCCGAACCCGATTACCCATGGGTATTTCATACGCGTACACCTGTCCTGTTTGTATGAACGAGTTGAGGCCGAGTCGGCCATCAAACCCGGCAGACTCCATTTCTTATATTGGTCCCAAGTACTGATTTCTTTTCTGATGGATGGATGAATGGATAATGGTTCATGGATGAGTGCTTGCCGATGTGGTGATGTATGAAATCTAGATAGTTTGTGCTAGATGTTAGTACCTAGTTATTCCTTAATTGGGGATGGGGACCCATTGGGGACCCGAAACCCGAATGGGGATGGGTATGGGATGAGTTTTGTACCCATGATGGGTATGGGTATGGGTATGGGGATGTGTCAAACATGATGGGGATGGGGATGGGATGCTATAACCCGATGGGGAATTACCCATTGACATCTCTAGGTAGAAGGCACTCGTGTCGTGTACGAGAAGAATGCGAATTTCTATTTTTAAAAAATCAAATAAAATTCGACCGTATTTATACTAACGTATTAATACTAATTTTGAAGTTTGCTAATTAATTGTGGACCAAGTTACGCTCGTGTACTATGTAAAGAAGAAATATAAATAAAATTAATATTGGATGGTAGTTGAGTTAGTTGATGATGAAAGTATATAATATTGTTGTGGTGGGGTATAGAGGATTGATTTAGGGAAAACCGTTGTAGAGCGTGGAGATATAGGAGGGAGAGAGAACGCTGACGTGGCACGTGAGTGGGATATAGAGGAGAAATTTAGAGGAACCGCCGAAGACAGTCTTACCATCCCTTCTACCATGTATTCTATTATTTATTTTTACCTCTCTTCTATCCACTCCTAACTCTCCGTCAGCCAGCCAAAGCCAAGAGAAGGGAAGAGGGGAGAAAATATCGGTGCGCTAGATATATGTGAGCTCCTAGCCAGCCGAAAACTTACAGCGCGCAGACAAGTGATATACATCAAACTTGAGTTGAAGAGTAACTTTTTATGAACTCCATCAGAAGAATGAATATGTTCCCTAGATTTGTCATTGTTATAAATTTGGATTTCGTGGTTCTATATCGTTTTTCTAACTTTTCAGGGAATAGAGTTGTCCTTTGTTTAATCTGAAGTCATTGAAACTGTTCTAAACTGACCTTGTACTTGGTTTTTAATACAGTTTTTTTTATTTTAGTAAAGGTTTAAACACACGGATACATCTCGAATTGTACAACTTAAACCGAAGATACTTATGTTATTCTTATATAGCAGCTTTAATAATCGTATAAATCTTTTTTAGAGGTCCATGTAAAGTAAAAAATGAATTATATATCTTTTTATCTTCCAACCAAATCAGGCGTCCACACCTGTGTGCCTGTGGTGTGCACGGCGGCGAGCGGCGATACGACACGACACCCGTGTGTCCGGGACGCCGTGTCAGCATGCGCGAGCGGCGCCTCACACGTAGCACGCGCACGCGGCGGTGGCTGGGCGCGCGCCGGTGCCGGCTGCCGCCTGCCGCAGGATCCCGGCAGAGCCAGCGTCCAGCGCACTGGGCAGTGGCTGGTTCGGTGGCTCCCGCCCACGTGAGCCCACGCCGCGACGGTGGGTCACCGCGGCGGTGTGGGCGGGCGCGGGCTCCATGTCGAGGGAGGCGTGCACGGGCACGACGGCACGCGCCCAGGACCCAGACCACCACCAGTTTCAGACTTTCAGTTGGGTTCGATCGGCTGACGGCACCCCCGTCCATCGGCGCCACGTGAGCGATCGGGCCGGTGTGGCCGCGCGAGCGCGATGCCTCTGGCTGGCTGGCTGGTTTGCGAGTTGGTCTGGTGCGGACACTGGCTGGCTGCCAGTTGCTCATTTGCACGTCAGACGTGTGCGTGACGTACTGATGCAGTACGATATTTGGGGCGCGTGACGTATTTTCCGGGACTTTTTTTTTGTTTGTGTGTCACATTGGTTGGACTTGGTCGCCGCCCCCGCGGTGTCTGTGACGCCGACGTGTTGCTCCCGCACCGCACCGCTGGAATGCAAGATACGGCAGCGGGATTCTGGGCTGCTATTACTTTCTTTTTCTAGCGCCACAGTCCACAGCAACAAGCACAGTACGAGACAGAGATGTCCGCCGTGAACTCGACGGAGCAGAGCGCACCACGCCGGTGTCCGCACGCCGACGCGGAGAGCGCGCGGCGGGCACGGTGCATGCATCAGCACAGGAGTCCAGGACAGACAGACAGCGAGGGGGCTGGGCGTGGCCGTGGCCGTGGCCGGGGGCCCGTGCGCGTGGTGACGTGTCCGCGCCCGTCCAAGTGTCGCACGCGCGCGCCGCATGGGCCGGGCCCGGACAACGCGACACCAACCACTCGGTTCTTCCACTCCCGGCCCGCTGCCGGTGGACCGCAGCAAGAGCAACAGAGGTGGTAGCTACGTGCCCAGCTGACATGCATGCACCTAACAATTACCACCTCTGGGCGGGATTATCTTTACTTTATCTCGAGAGGCAAAAACCACTGTGAAAATCCCGCTTGTCAGTACTTGCAAATCATGCCACGCCACAGCACGGTCTCAAAAAACCACAGCCGACCATGTAAATATAGAAATATTAACAACAATAGAATGATAGATATATTAACAATGTAATGTAACCACGCGGTAAACCAGCAAAAACCGCGTAGAGATTTTTCTCCGCGCGGGCGATGGCGACCGGCCGGCGTCTCCTCCTTGCTGACTGGAAACGGAGAACAGGTGGCGTCATCGCGGCGGACGGGACGAGCGGTGGAGGCGCACGTGTCGCGCATCCGGGACCCGGGGTTCGACGTGGCGGCGTGGCGTCGGTGTCAGTCCCTTTCGTGCTCGCCAGTGGTGTCACCGGTGCAAGTAAAGTAGCGCGCACCACCGGCGGCGAGCGTGTGCACGCACGCATCCGAAGGAGAAGCTTCCAAACAGACAGACTCTGCTAGCTACTCAAACGTGGATGGCCATGGCCGGCACCGGGCTGGGTGGTGGAGCTCGGCGAGAAGGAAAACAAAAACAAAATATCAGCAATTTTACATCAGCTTTAATAATGTTTTATTGAAATGGTTCCATTTGCTTTGTTGCAGCGGGCCTTGGTGTCTGGTCTCCTTTAGCCATGCCCTGACGATCTTATCCAGTAGCAGCTGCAGTGAATGCATGTTCTGGACCATTGCTTTCCTCCTCTTCTTCATTTTTTTTCAGCGTTATCGACTTGGCGGCATGCATGTGTGGACCATTTTGATTTTCGATCTGAACTGGTTATAAAGGGAAACAAATTATTTGCTATATTTTAAATGCTTAAAATATAATGTATTTTTAGATATTGTAACTCTAAAATTCATCTTAAAATACAAAATTCTAAGAAAATAAGTGGATTCATAGAAAACAAGTTATGGCTGTCTCTAGCCGCCTTTCACTCTATTTAAACTTCGCTTGTAGAATAGTATGGACTACGAGTTTAAAAATAGTATTTTATATGATCATATGTACAAGCGCAACCTTAGTCCATCTCCGATAACTTACTCATTTATATCTATTATTTACAACTCTATTTTATATAAATAGTGCAATCTATAGCGTAAAATAATATTTTAGACGATCGTATATATATTATTAGTTGTCTATAGCCCTATTATAAATAAAAAAATAAGCGTTGCATCCAGGGGTGGATTTAGAAAGGGCGAAGGAAGAGCCTAAATCCTCGCTTATTTCTATATTACAAGTAGTAGATTTTAAAAAATTATCATAAATATCTCTCAACCTAACTTAAATGTTTTCACTCTAATATTTTAGTGATTATCTCTGTACTTCCACTGTTATTTGTGTTGGATCTGCCTCTGGGCCGCCACCACGCACGCACCGGCACCGCCTATAAATACTTGTGGCAGCCCTCGCCGAGCTGCTCCTTCCACTGCAGGTTCCTAACCCCCACCCACCTCGCCCAAATTGCAACCTTCCCCGAGTGCTCCAGGTCCCGTGGCCGGCCCCCAGATCCTCTCCAATCCCAATCCAAGTATCGAACGGATCCCATCGGTGGCGCTCGAGCGAGCGAGTGCGGCCGGAACCGAGCGAAGATGGGCATCTCGAGCATGCCGGCGCCCGAGGACAGCCTGCTGGGGTTCGTGCTGTACAACACGGCGGCGTCGGTGGCGATCCTGGCGGGGCTGGTGCGCGCCGCGCTGCTGTTCCTGGGCCTGGCGGCGGCGGCGGAGGACGAGGAGCCGCGGCAGCAGGCGGAGGCCGTGACGGTCACGGCCGTGGGGCCCAGCCTCGCGGACCGGTTCCGGAGCAGGTTCCGGCCGTCGCGCTACGGGCGGCGCCGGGGCGGGGACTGCCGCGTGTGCCTGGTGCGGTTCGAGACGGAGTCGGTGGTGCAGCGGCTCCCCTGCGGCCACCTCTTCCACCGCGCATGCCTCGAGACCTGGATCGACTACGACCACGCCACCTGCCCGCTGTGCCGCCACCGCCTCCTGCCCCCCGCCGCTGCCGCCGACGAGGTGCCCCGGATTGCCTGATTAGCGCCCTAGGAATTGAGAGTAGGCGTAGCACTCTGCACCTCGCAGCAGCAGTGTCTCTGTACAGGTTTTTTTTTTCTTTTCCTTTTTGTTCGGGGGAGAGAGAGGACAGAACGGAGATTGAAGGAAGAAAATGGTGGCAACAAAGCTGTTCCCCTTTCGTTTCTCCGAAGCTCTCTGTTGTCTTTATTCATTCCAAAAGTATAATCTACTCGTATGAACCAAGTACTAAAATCCTGCTTGCTTACGCACCAATCTAACAAGAGAAATCTGGAGTTGGTTGCCCTTGCCTCTTCTCTTGATCTGAGCAAGGCCCCCCAAAAAAGGATACTAGTGGTATTTATTGTATTTATATGTAATCAAGTAGGTTGGGCAAAGAGAAGGTAACGAAACGGAGGAATGTTCTAGCGGCGAGGCGAGGCGAGGCGACGGCTGATATTTTGGGCGAGGAGGCGACGGCTGCCGGAGGGAGACGCGGCATCTCACGCTGTTCTCTTCTTTATTATAGATAGATAGAGACGCGACCTTACCAATAATATATTTCAAATCAAATAATAGTATTGATGTTCACGAATAATTAATTTATTCCTAATAAAATAAGGGTAGCTGTAGTGTAGTATTATAACAGATGCTTTAGCAAATACTCCTAGCTAATAGTCTCTCCTAACACATTACACATAATATGAAAACAGAAGACGTGAGAGGAGGAAAAAGCTAACGGCGGCTGTGATTTTTGGTGGAGGAGCTATATTTGTAATTTGTCTAAATCACACACGTGTGTGTGTGTTTTGGAGGACTAGAACACTCGGTCCTTTCCGCTCACCGTTCCGCCGTGGTGTGGCCGGCAAGACCCTCCTATCTCCGCCCGCTCCGATGGTGTTGTTGAACACAAAAAGGATAGTCCGCCGATGGTGTTGTTGAACTCGCACCGGTGGTGCGGACGATCCGCACGCGTACGCGGCATTAGTTAGGTTTCAAGTTTTTGCGAGATTTATAGCTAAACCACAGATTTAATTTGAGATACGAATTATAATGGATTCAGATCTTCCCTCTATATATATACGGAGGACTATGACCAATTGAACATGAATAATCAATTACATCTTGTTTTTAACTTATGCATTAGGAGTAATTGTAGTTTAGCCATAATTTAGCCTTTCTCTACCCATAATTCCCCACCTCCCTTCGGCTCTACATCGATTAGAGGCGTCTAGAATGGTCTGTCGACCCTAAACAAGGCCTAGGACCTCTCTTTCCCGACGGGATCCTTTCCAGGAGTTAGATCTAGGCGCCGCCGGCAAAATTCACCGCCCCTGTGCACGAGCGGACTGTTCGACCAGCCAGCCCGTCAGACAGGAACCATCCCCTGCGGCGGATCATTTGGCCCTGGCCACAGACCATCCGTGCCTCTGCAGAGAGCACCGCCATCGGTTCTCATCGCGGTGATTGGCGCCCGGATCGGCGCCAACAGGTGTCATCGTTGATTTCATCTCGCTGTTGTCTCTCTCATCTTCACCGCCTAGCCTGTCTGTTTCGCCAAAAGAAAAATGTTAGCCTTCGGTATTATAAAAAATGGTCGTTCATGCTATTTTGGACAGAAATGGGGTTGTGTGGCTATTGATTATCGACCAGAGGCTAATACACATGATGTCACATATATTTCCTTACCATAGATCACATTCTTGGATTTTTTTATTGAGACAATTTTTGGTTAAAAATCCGTATGTGTTATCCTTCAGTATTATTGAAAAATGGTTGTTCATGCTATTTTCAACAAAAAATATGAGTTATATAACCATTGATCATCGACTAGAAGCTCATACACCTCACACTTTTTCACTCTCTTTATCTTCTCCGTCTCCGGTGTGTATGTGTGTGGGGGAGGGGGTGTGGAGAAAAAAAAATTCAAATGTTCTATCGTTCTGGTGAGGTCTAGATCACCCCTTTATTTAAGGAGAGAAGAGAGTTTCTGTGTGAAAAGGAGGGGGAAATCGGTGGGCTACCAGAGTAGTGAAGTTGCTGTATCATCTTCCTGGCGGACAGCATACAAGCCGCCGCTGGAAGCCATCCCCTAGCCTATCGCAGGTCACATCATGGCGTGCGCGCGCGCCTGCTCGACTGCACCGGCCCGCATCCTGGGTGATCGGTCAAGGCGACCTCACCGGCGGTAGAAGCGGCTGGCGGCGGTGCAGGGACGAAACAGGCAGGCACGGGGCCAGCGGAATCCACGCCAACGATCGCGACGTTCCTTCCCATGATCTCATCGAGAGATGATTGGATGGATGGATGGGGAGCACGTCGCGCGGCGCCCGTCACAGCAAGTCGGTTTCTTTTCTTGGATCGGAGGCCAGCCAAGTACGTACTCCGGATCACTGGCAGCATTGGCAGGCACCGCGCCAGCGACGTCTCCGGGCATGGGCGTGACAACAAGACGACCTGGGCTTTGCTGCCGCCGGTCTGGATCCTTCCTTTCTTCATGGTTCATGCTTCAGCAGCAGCAGCAAGGCTTCCGGAGGCGGGAACGGTGGTTTCGGTTCGGTGTCACACTGTCACGTCTCCTTCCGCCGGAAAACAGTGATCTTCTTCCTGCTCGGCGAGTCGGCGTTCAACTGAACCGCCGCCATGAATGAACGGGCAACAGACGCAAGCCTGTCCCCTGCCTGGAATAGTGACTATAATGAATGTTGTAAACTTCATAGCTTTGTTCCATCTCTTGAGCCTCGGACGTGTACTGTGTATAATTCCAACATGTGTTGTGTGTTGTGACCAAAGAATCATTCAGAGCCTACCTGAGGGCAACCCATACTGCTACAAGCAGAGAGAACAACTTGCAAGCAGAACATACAGCTATATCGTTGTCTATCGAGCTATCCTACAGTACCTCCTCCTCTTCTTCTTGGCGTTGCTGTCTGTCAGTCTTCAGCCAAGCTTTCCATATACAGTTAGTGGGTGTTAAATGTTCACTCAATGATCGGTCCTGTTGTTGTTATGCACAGGGACGGTGGGTGAGACGTCGAAAGGCCATTACGCTCCGCCGCCTATCTGGCGTGCGAGAGCTCCCTCGACGCAAGGTTGAACATCTCCTTTAGGCGGGCGGACGAACTGGAAAGGACGTTCTTCTCGATCCGCTTCTGGTGCCTGGTACTCTTCGACCACTCGATTCCCAGGGAGACCTGCACATTGCTTGCTCTTTGCTTGGGAGCGAGGTCCTCGACCTGGTACTTGATGTGGAGCTGAAAAAAAACAAGAGAGGAGCGCAGGTCAGAATCCAGATGTGCTGTGTTTCTCTTCTTCTGCTGGTATGAAGAAAATCGGCGCAGCAGGCTTGATCTTTCGTGTGGTGATTAGAATGGACCTCCTGCAGTTTTTTTTGCCGCCACATAGACACAGCTACCCCTTGACCATGTTACAGCACGGAATATCATAACACTAACTAATTGACCAAATGACAAGCATTTTGTTTCTGATAAAAGGAAGGTTTTATATGTTTCAAGATCGTTACATCGAGTAATTTAGAAGCTGGAAATACTCCATCTAACAGACTTCAAAATTTTCGTTAAAGAAAACGGGGACTTCTGACAAGCTGGTTTAAATGATGTCGCTCTTCTGTTACGGTAACACATTTAGTATAAAAGAACATAAGGTAAAAATTAAAAGATGGCGCATGTTTCCCACATGGAGAAAAAAAAACTCTTGACTTATCTCCTCTAGTTGTAGGTGGTTTTACATTTAGGTTCTGCTACTCCCTAGTTCCTATTCAAGTTTTTGTTCTGTTTTGCAATGGCATGGTCAAACTACACTTGCCAGGTGATAATATGTGGAAACAGACAATCTGTCACAATCCAATACACAGGAAAGGAGGAACTTTCCCAACACAACAAGCAGAAGAGCATGCAAATTCAACCTAGAACGCCAGAGAGGAAGAAGATTCAGTTACGTATACAAACCGTAAAGAAGTCGCCAAGAAGGACTCCTTGGAGCTCCATCACCTCTTCGATAACCCATCCTTTCTTATTAGGCATAAGAGATTTCTGCTGGGTTCCTGTCACTTCTCCGCCAACGGGAGACAGCTTCTTGCTGAACTTGTAATGGATTTGTCGTTGATACTCATTGGGTTTATCTGATTCCCACTGTGTAGCCGAGTACTTCTGGCATCCAACTTTATCCATTACCTTCATTTCCAAGGATCCTCCTGCAAACACCTCCATAAGCGAGGCCATCTGGCAAGAGATACATGAATGTCAGTTTCAGCCTCTTATGATGGACCACAATATAGGTAGTTAATGAACTTGCACAAGTGCAGGACTGCAAGTGTATATTTAGATTTGCCATACAAGTCGCCTGAACTTACATTGGTCGAAATGGTCGAGGAGAAAACTTCAGTCATCTGAAGGCTCTTGGCATCCTCAATACCAACAAAGACCCCACTGTCCTCACTCTGAAGGGTGTTAATTTGGGATTGTTCTTCAGCAAGCTGTACTTTAAGCTCTGTGCTCAGAGATCTTGCCTTCCATAATGCCATTATTGTCCTGTAGAGCACAAACAATATTTATTCCGGGAAAAAAACATATAAATCATGCAAAAGATATTGCAAGAATCAAGACAGTTAGTTGCGACACAAGTTATTTCCAGAGTTTTCATAAGAGCCATATGACACATACTCGATGTGTTTAAGGAAGCTGGGCATTTACCTATTGGCCACACTAAATGATGCAAAAGACTGCAAGCAGAACTTAAGCTTTCCATTGTCCATGCTCTTTGCACCATGCTTTGTATCCATGCCTCTACCTTTGTGAAGAGTTATTATAATGGATGGACTCCATGATGATATTGATTGAGGTATTCCCTGTATGTCTTCAATATCCTCCCATAGAAAGTAAAATTTTGTTTTCCTCCCAAACATGCTTGAATAAAACCCAATTGTTCTTGGAGATAAGAAAACTTGACCCTGAAATTAAAAGTATAAGAGTCTGTCAGTTGACTGGACATGTAGTGAGCTATTCAGAGCCATTGAGAACACATGAACACAGTGAGTTGATCCAATAAATCAAACAAAATCAATAGCATATATACAAATATTTAAATCACATAGCATGGAAGGAACAATATGACCATGTCTTTCCAAAAAATGAAATCAATGCACAAGACACTGCTGGCTTACATCTTCAGTTGGTTTCTCTTTCGAAATCACAACATATGAGATTGTAAGAAAATGTTCCTGAATTTTCTCTACTTTTCAATAAAAAATATAAATCAACTGTTATATCTTTCATAATTCAGGAAAATTTGTGCACGCAAACACTTTTTAAGTATTATCCCTCAGCATTCTTCCACAGGGAAAAAGGATCATAAAACATATATTTATCATTCAATCTAATAATTTATGTAAGAAAAAAAATCAAACGATTACCTGTGTAGGCAATTTCCTCTTCAAGTAGCAGGTAAAACTGCTGATGAGAAATTCTTCTGCTGGCAAAGAGAAGAGTTCCTGGAATGCAGTATTGGTCCGAGGAGACCTCAGTGTCATCTGTCAAAAGTTATGAAATCAGATACGGAAAGTCATGCAGTAACAGCGTACAGTAACAGTGTACTTCCTAGCAGAAAGGAATGGAAACTCTCACCTTCTTACCAACCTCTTTCTCCATTTTGCTCAGATACTCAGTGACCATGCCGGTCCCTTTTGAGTTGTTCAAGAAAATCCTCAGATGCAACTTGGACTGCCAAGACTGAGCGAGGTTACCTTTAAGAGGAATCCATACATCAGCTAACTCTGACAAGTTTGATTTTACAAAGTTAATTTCCGCATGTCCAAGGGATGTAACTTCATCGAATGGTCCATCAAAATCATATACATGTACACTCATCACCGACGGTGGATCATCCATTGCGTCAAATTCAAAGATTTCTGCAAGATTTGGTGAACTAGGTTTAGTTGCATGGCATAACAAAACACACTGTTTCTATGCTACTAAAATTTGGTGCAGTTCAAATTTACAATTTCCTAGTGATGGAAGCAGATGACAAGGTTTAAGAAGAAGCCAGAAACAGTCGCAGAAAATGTATACCGTTCCACTGAGGCTCTAGTGTTTGGAACTTAATTGAACTTGTTCTTGTTTTGCCATTGCAAGTAAATACCACATAAGGATCAGATAAACCAGTAGCATCGACTGGAGCCAATTTGATTCCGTCGATTAAAGCAACTGTTAACAACCATCCATCACCTTTTGCTTTCATGCCATGATCACCCCCTACATGAGGAGAAAATTTAACAAAGTAGACATATATCACATTCATGCATACAAAACTCGGATGAGTACGTTTGCTGGGTAATAGCAGGAGCTAAGGAGTTTGGGAGCTTGGGCTTAGTTGCTGCCTTGGGCGAGGTCGGGTCAAGTTCCAGCATCAATCTGTAATCACCTTCGGGTTTATGAGGGTTTTTGGGAGAGTTGCTCAACAACATCTCCTCTATTGTAATGTTTTCTTTTCCTCTCTAATATATAAGATGCGCAGTTCTCCTGCGCATTCTATAAAAAATGCATATAAAATTCAAAAGCATATACCAATAAATGCTAGTCGTGCTATTGTAGTATTTCCTCCAAGAAGGTCAAGCTATTGTGCTAGTTCCATAAGTTTCTTCAGAAAAAAACTGTAACAACTGAAGTTTTGTGATTTCTTAATCTTACGTAACCAGACATAGAAGGATCATTTTAAGAAGCTGATCTCGAGTCTTGTTGTTTTGGTTACACCAACTTCAAGCTAAACTCAACAGTAACTGAACTTCTTTATCTAACTAAAGCTCGTTCATATTATTGTAATAGGGAGAATCATGTCCTTCCTTTCCCTGGAGCATGCAGGCTCATGCTTTGTTATCTCGCTTATGCGGACGTGTAGACCATGACACTGCAGTCCTCGAGGAGGTGGGCACATAACTAGCAGTGATACGCAAGGTTTAACCCAGGTCAGCAGGCTGCCCATTGCAAGCTTTAACCACTGCGCTAAAAGCGCTTTCGCTTTCATTACTTGAAGAAGGTAAATTTGTTAAGTTAGAGCCCCTAACTCCCTATAAGACCTTTAACAGAAACAGATGCACCACGATCATGAAAGGGATGACCCAGAAAATTACCACACCTGCCTACAACCACATCCCACTAACCCCACTACAAACACAGTGAGTAGGCCCCAAGAGGTTCCTAGCTCCCACACCACACCACAAATAACCTTCATTCATCATAGCCTTGGTTACCTGGTTCGGATCAGGTGAAACATAATTGGAAACGTAATCATTTAAAAACCTTAAGTATGTTGCACTTAAAAATAACATTTTATGCAATGAGGTGGTACTGGAGATAAGGAAACCCCCAAAAAATACCTTTTTGTTCTCTTGCTTGAAGAAAACATGTAATATTCTTAAGTATGCGCTGTACTTGAAGAAACAACAGCCCACCCATGATAATTTCACTGAGCGAATCTGGCAGATCTAATCCTGGAAACTCAAGGCCTTGAACAGCACTTGGATTCACTCGTAGAACATGCAGAATAATGTAAAGAGACACAAAAAAGGAGGATAAGACTCCAAAGTTGCAGAAGTACAGAAATGCTATCTTCCAATCAGATTCCTCGCCTCCTTGCAAAGAGGCCAAGACCTGTTCCTTGTCAGACCCAGAACCTTCTACATCAATAGGCTTGATCTTTTGTGATAGTAAATCCGAAAACTGTGCATAGTTTTGCTCCAAGCCCTGCCTTGCTCCATTTTCTATCATACTTTTTATCATAGTACTCTGAAGAAAATTCATGCGCCAAGATATTACCAGATGTGATGTCTGTTGCTGTGAATCAAGTTCAGGACCTGGCATGATACGGAAAAGAATTTCTGTCCGAAAATAAGTACCACATGGAACATCAGGAGTGCTCACACTCAGTAAAACTGCATACTCTTTTCCATCAGCCTTCAAATAAGACTGCTCCTCTGTTGCGTGAACAGCTTTAACCAATTTTGATGGTGCGGTTGTGTATGTTACAACTCTCTTTAAGGACTCCCCACCATTATCAAGCCTCCAGGGTTCAGTTTTGAAATCAGTACAGCCTTGAAGCTCAACCATTGTTTGTTTAAAATCTGAATCTGGTGAGAAGAGAAGGTTATTCAGATCACTAGGTGAGGCAAGATACGACTGATTAACAAGAATTCCTTGTAGATTTACAGGCATATCGACTCCTTCATGTCGCAATTCAAGAGATCTCAGTAGTTCACTGAATGGAGTCTCTGGGCACACATTATCAATTTGACTGACCAGAAGCTCACATCCACTTGCTTCCTCTTGAACTTCTTCTAAAGCCTCAGAGCTTCCAGAGGAGGTTGGCATTGTATCGCCATTTTTCTTAGCAAATATTTGGTAGACACGATCAACAAATGATAGCTTATCAGACTTATCTGTTTCACCACTAGAAGTTTCAGTTCCATTCAAATCTGCACTAGAATTCCCATTTGGCTTGTCCTCTGCAGCAGCTTGATTTCTATCAGTAACTTCACTACTTCTATCCTCTGCATGAATTTCAGATGTAACAGAATACTCATCGTCTTCTTCACAAATTTCAGTTTCTCGATAAGCAAATGAAATAGATGGAGCCGTGTTTTGGCTTGACAGTGAATAGTCTCTCTGTATATCAGTAATTTCATCTCCAAGGTCCTCAGACCATGATCGTGATGCTCCAGATGATTCTAACGATATTGAGACACAAATCTCCCCTGCAAGGCGAAAACAAAGTGATGATCACTTTTCCTGAATAACAACATGAGCTATAATTCATGTGCTAGATCTTACTGTACTTCACAGCAAGTTGTGCTAGGTAGCCAGCAAAATGATAAAGACTCGAAAAGTCAAACATTGAATTTGCATGAACAAAGAAGGTGTTGACACCTTTTTGGAGGCGCCAAACACTTCAAAAGAACCAGCGGCGGTGCTCTCTGGTCAGGCGCGGACGGTCCGCAACCAGGGTCCGGACGGTCCGCGACCTGGAACAGAGGCTGGCGTTCCCTGCCTGACGGCCGGACGGTCCGCGCCCTAGGGCCGGACGGTCCGCGCGTGCGCAGGGGGCGGCGAAAGGTCGCCGGCGGCGCCTGGATCTCGCTCCCGGGAGGGACCCCGTCGGGGAGGAGAGATCCTAGGAGTTGTCTAGGCTCGGCAGGCCGACCTAGACTCTTCTAATCGACGTAGAGTCGAAGAGAAGCGGAGGATTTGAGGATTGAGAGGCTAACCTAGAACTAGACTATAACTATTCCTAATGCGTAAGGTAAAAACGAGAAATAGACTTGATTTGTTCGATTGTTGGGGGGTTCAATCGGCCGTAGCCCTTCATCTATATAAAGGGGGAGGTCTGGATCCGTTTCCAACTGTTTCCCGAGTTAATCCCGCGGTTTTAGGTAACAAATCCCGCGAGAAACTAGGAACCCTAACTGACTCTGCGCGCGCGCGGACCGTCCGCGCCGCCACCGCGGACCGTCCGGCCTCAGGGCCGGACCGTCCGCAAGGCTCATTTTAGCCTCCAACATATGCCCCCCTGCCTTTTGGTGAAGGTTGACGAACCAAAAGCATATGAACTAAAACTGATGTAAGTCATCGGCTTTTCAAAATATAGATCATTCAATAAAGCACCAATGTATAAAGGCCGTTTTGGATTGTATCTTTCTCGGCCATGACCATTTGATTAATGGATCAAAATGAATAGAATGGAGGTGCCCCCCAGTATGGATAGACAAAGGGACTATACATGTACCATGGATTTATCATCGTACCATTCCATGTTTGAACAGGATAATATACTGACGATGAGTAAACGGGTGGAAAGTACCCTGGTCTCATAGGATGAATAGGCGATGCTTGTTGTGTCGCCTTTCGGGCCGTCTTGTTTACCCGTTTCGTTTTAGCAGGTGACCGAGGTTTCTTCGTTGACCGATCACGTAGAACGGTCTTCTCGCTAGTATTCTTGGAGAGCAACTGATCAACAGTAGAGTCAGCTTTGATCAGCCGACCATTTGTGCTTCGCCGTTGTGTCTCCTTCCCTTTTAAGGTTTTGTGTGGAGGCTGACGCCTTTGGGCATAGGCGGACTGTCCGGCAGAGTTAGCCGAACTGTCTATCTGAACACCGGACCGTCCGCACGTAGGTGCCAGATCGTCCGTGATGCTCAGGACAGGCTGTCGTGCTTGACTCATTAATTGTGCCTGCCCCCCGGTGCCTTCGGACTTTTTAGCCTTATCATCCGGAGCCTTTCGAACAATCTCCTTTTGTGATATATTCGACGTGCGAGGACTACCAATGATGATGTCTTTGCTTTTGCCTTTATCGGCCATTTCGGGCCGAACTAAGATCTTTTTGCATGCGATATCTATTGTATTAACAGGAAATGGTTGTGTGTCCACTTGCATTTCCTGAAAAGCCAATCGGCCCTCATTTATGGCCGATTGTACCTGTCGACGAAAAACATTACAGTCGTTGGTGGCATGAGAAAAAGAATTATGCCACTTACAATAAGCACGTCTCTTTAATTCATCTATAGGAGGGATAGTATGAGTTAATTTAATGTTGCCATTTTTAAGTAGCTCATCAAATATCTTATCGCATTTGGCAACATTAAAGGTAAATTTAATCTCTTCTTGCCGATTCTTTTGAACCGGCTGTAAGGAAGAACATGCTGAAGATTTGGCCTTTGTTGGCCAAATAAACTCAGCGGTATATACATCTGCGGATTCATCATCTGAACTATCACGCTCTATTAGATGTATAGTACGGGCGGCCGATTTTGATGTCTCTTTAAATCGGCTTTCACAGGCTAAAGCCCGCTGATGTAGCTGGGCTATCGAAAAGAACTGGGTCCCATCTAATTTGTCTCTTAAGTAAGATAGCAACCCATTAAAAGCTAACCCTGCTAGCTCTTTGTCTGCGACATGGATCCGAAAGCATCGGTTTCTAGTGTCCCGGAACCTCCGGATAAAATCATTAACCGATTCTTCGCGTCCTTGTCGAACTGAAGCTAAGTCAGCTAGTCCTAATTCATATTCCCCGGTAAAGAAATGTTCATGAAATTTACTTTCTAACTCATTCCAGGAATTAATGGAATTAGAAGGCAGGGCGGCGTACCATGCAAAAGCGGTACCAGTAAGGGATAGAGAAAATAACCGAACACGAAATGCTTCTCCATCGGCCAATTCACCTAGGTGTGCTAGGAACTGGCCTTTGTGTTCGTGTGTGCTCCTCCCATTCTCACCAGAAAACTTAGAAAATTCTGGTATCCTTGCCCCCTGTGGATATGGGACAGTGTCAAACCGGTGATTATACGGCTTTTGGTATGATTGCCCTACTCTGGCTACACTAACTCCGAACTTATCTCGAAATAGTTCAGTCATCTCTTCCCTAATTTTTTCCATTGCACCCGGTGGCAGACCACCGGATCCTGGGCTGTGGGGCTCATTTGGTCGGGTATTAGGGCCTGTTTGGCACAGCTCCAGCTCCTGATTCTAAGCGAGGATCTGGAGGAGCCGTGCCAAACGGGTATTTTTTTAAACTGATTCTCGTGTGGAGCCAAAAGATCAGGAGTCGTTTTTGTGAAGAAAGGTGGGATCTAAAAAAATCTGCTCCACCATCCCTTAAAACAGCTCCTCAACCAACTAAATATGGACCTCCCCTTAAAGTTTAATCGAAATTATCCGCAATTGCCATTGGACAAAAACATAACGAGCCAATTTATGGATTAAACATTTGAGACCATTTTATGCACTACTATGATGGAAATATTTTATATGTTATTGTTTCATATTTTTTTCCCCGTATATGCATCCTACTTATTGGTTTGTAATAAAGTTGAACTGCAAAGAGTAAAACAGACAATCGCCATAGACCACCAACTCTCAGAAGACAAGAATCAGTTTACTTGCCAAACGGTTTTAAAAATGATTCTGATTTTCTAGGAGAATCAGGAGGATCAGCTCCTCACGAGAATCAGGATCTAGAGCTAAAGAAGCAGGAGCTGGAGCTTTGCCAAACGGGCCCTTAGTATACCGACCTTCTTGCCGTGACCGATCGATAGTGTTGATCGGTCTGTGGTTGTATGGTACGTTATGGTTTAAATATGTAGAGGGCGAAACATACTGCTGCTGTGGTGTGTAATAATTTGGTGCATGGTGTGCAACAACAGGTTCTGCGTATGCATATCCAGCTTGCCCGGTGGTAAATCCGAACTGACCGGTTGCGTTCGCCATTATCGGGACGCCATGTGGTAGTCCTGGTGCGGGCCCGGACTGTCCGGCAGGGAAAGCCGAACGGTCCGCGTAAGGGCCGGACGGTCCGGGCAGAAGCTCGGACGGTCCGACCGCGTCCAGGGTCACCGGTCTGCCAAGCAGGGACGGCGGTGGTCCTAGGGCGGCCCCAGACTGTCCGGCAGAGCAAGCCGGACGGTCTACATATGGGCCAGACGGTCCGGGCAGAAGCTCGGACGGTCCGACCGTGTTCATGGGTGCCGATCTACCAAGCAGGGATGGCGGTGGTGGTACTTGTCCTGTATATGAGTTCATCGGCATACCATATAATGGCTGGGGCTGCAAATCCCCATTTGTTGCCGATGTATTAGAAATAGATATCCTGTTACTAGTCTCATATGATGGAAAACTAGGAGCAACAGACTTCTCCAACGTACGCGTTAATTTTCTAATTGACTCTTCTAACCCTACAATCTGTTGTTTCATTTGATCCTGCTGCTGATCTACATACTGTTTAATAAATTGGATGTCGTCGGGTTTACTTACGTTGGGGACTTGAAGCGAAGATAGAAGAGATGCGACGTCGGTCTCTCCATGTTTGACAACTTTCTGGTGGCGATCCACCGTGTATTGTGATAAGAATTTCTCCCTCGCTTGACGCATGTAGTCCTCGTATTGTTGTTGCTCATCGGCCGTCAGACTTTCAACAGCCGGCTTCAGGATATTGTCCGGGGAGATATCGGTGTGATCTTTAGAACCGGCCATTTGAGGGCCTGATTTTTAGTAGATCTAAACACCGTCCCCAGCGGAGTCGCCAAAAAGTATGTTGACACCTTTTTGGAGGCGCCAAACACTTCAAAAGAACCAGCGGCGGTGCTCTCTGGTCAGGCGCGGACGGTCCGCAACCAGGGTCCGGACGGTCCGCGACCTGGAACAGAGGCTGGCGTTCCCTGCCTGACGGCCGGACGGTCCGCGCCCTAGGGCCGGACGGTCCGCGCGTGCGCAGGGGGCGGCGAAAGGTCGCCGGCGGCGCCTGGATCTCGCTCCCGGGAGGGACCCCGTCGGGGAGGAGAGATCCTAGGAGTTGTCTAGGCTCGGCAGGCCGACCTAGACTCTTCTAATCGACGTAGAGTCGAAGAGAAGCGGAGGATTTGAGGATTGAGAGGCTAACCTAGAACTAGACTATAACTATTCCTAATGCGTAAGGTAAAAACGAGAAATAGACTTGATTTGTTCGATTGTTGGGGGGTTCAATCGGCCGTAGCCCT
Source organism: Zea mays (assembly GCF_902167145.1). Lineage (NCBI taxonomy): Eukaryota > Viridiplantae > Streptophyta > Magnoliopsida > Poales > Poaceae > Zea > Zea mays. The sequence goes on along the minus strand of NC_050096.1, from coordinate 187,381,626 downwards.
TCATCTATATAAAGGGGGAGGTCTGGATCCGTTTCCAACTGTTTCCCGAGTTAATCCCGCGGTTTTAGGTAACAAATCCCGCGAGAAACTAGGAACCCTAACTGACTCTGCGCGCGCGCGGACCGTCCGCGCCGCCACCGCGGACCGTCCGCGCCGCCACCGCGGACCGTCCGGACCGCGGACCGTCCGGCCTCAGGGCCGGACCGTCCGCAAGGCTCATTTTAGCCTTCAACAGAAGGATGCATATCTGAACATATAACAAACAAAAAATGAAGAACAAAACTAGATGAATGTCCATCATTACCACAGTCGACGGTCTTGTTGGTTTTGCCTTTGGGAAGAAGCTGGTACCACCGGGTACCAAGCGACAAGTCATCGGCAGACAGCACATCCTCTAATGGCACCCTCAAATGGCCCAGGAAGTCATCCATCTGGAGGATGTCCTCGTCATAGACATCAAGCTTGAGCACATCTTTGATATCACCGACAAGGAAGCTGAACTCCTGATCCCAAGTCGGGTTGAGGTTCATCTTGATCACCTTGGTCTTGAATCGCTGCTTCCCGAGCTGCAGCTTCACGTACGGGTCGCTGAAGCCGTTGGAGTCCATGGCCCGCAGGTTGCGGGCCTCGATCACACGAACAGACAACCTCATCTCTGCTCCTCAGCTGAACCCAAACCAGTCAGGAAAGTCTCCTCGGCAGAAATCCCCAAGTTGAGATGAAGAGGAATCGCCAACAGAAGCGTAGAAATCTATCAAAGATCACTTCTTTCCCTACAGAAGCCTAGAAATCTATAGATCACTCCTTTCCCTATCCTGAGCGAAACTCCGCATCAGAAATTCACAAGAACAGTAGCTACCCCAAAAGCAACCGGCAAGACAGTGGTCGCTCTCCAATCCGCCCACCCCAGGACCAAAGCAGCAGCAAGAAATGTCACCAATTCAGATCAGATATCGCTCCTTCCATTGACATTGCCAAATCCAACTTAAAGTAAAGAATCCCCAGTGACGCGGACACACAAGTACTGGATCAGATTTACACGCAGCAAAGACAGCGGAAGCAAGAATGGGTAAGCAAAGGCCCACACGCGAATAGCAGGGACGGGAAGGCAAATGAGGGACGGAAGAGAGCAAGACGCGACCGGACCTGGAAACCGGTACGAGTATTTTACGGCTGAAATGCGCGTTCTTGGTTGGATCAAGTCAAAACCTCCCACATGGACTTGGGGTTTCGTCAACGACTCACACACGAACAGAGCAGAAAGCGGAGCGAGGAAGGGGGAGGCGCCGCACAGTGACGCGTACGCGGGGGAGGGGCCTTGGCTTTCCCTGTTTCGATTCGGCGCCTCGTGTTGTCTCCTACTCTCCTTTCCTTTTCTCCCCCTCGCGAATCTTGTTTCCTCGGCCCTTCCCCGCGGTTCGGGTCGCCGTCGCCTGCCTTTTGAAACCGCAAGACCTTTGGAGAAACTCGTCAGGTTTACGGCACATAACTGACGGCTATGGCTCTGTTTGGCTTTGCTCCATTACTGCGAGTGCCAAACGTTCAGGAAAAAAAAAGTGAATTCTTGGCGTTTTTAGTAGCGTTAACAGGTGATTTTTTTTGGTTCGATGTAAAATTCAATTAACTTCCAGATGAATCTTTGGTTTGCTGTTCACGAGAGGGAAAGTTTGTCTCACGATATGTGGTTACTTTTGTCAATATGCCTCGACCCAAAAAAAATCAGCACTTTTGCTATTATGCTGCTGGTGCTAAGAGCAAAAGCTGGCAAAAACCAGTTACCTTGCTGCCCTGATAAAATGAAATGAAAGCTCGACAATAAGATTAAAAAAACTGTCAAACATTTTACTTCAACGTTTGACAAACAAGGGTGCATAAAAGTTTTCCCACATTTTGACTGAGCGAATGGATATCAGGATATATGAGTTGGATTTAGCAAGAGAGACTACATTCTAGGACCAAGAGAATAAATTATTATAATCTATATATCTTAGGTCCCTCTAAATCTTTAGAGCTAATTGTTAATCAACTAATAAGTTGTTAGCTTGCAACTAATAACTAAATAGCAATTTAAATGATATAACTAACGATTTAGCTGGTCTATTAGGGGGTGTTTGAATGCACTAGAGCTAATAGTTCGTTAGCTAAAAATATACTAGTAGAATTAACTAGCTAACAAATAGTTGGCTAACTAGTACCTAATTTACTAAAAATATCTAATAGCTGAACTATTAGCTAGGATGTTTGAATGTCTCTAGCTAATTTTAACCACTAACTATTATCTATAGTGCATTCAAACACCCTGATCCGTTCTAAATTTCTCAGCTAATTTTAACCTACTCAACTTTATAATCCATAATCCAAATCATTACGATGTAAGGCAATTATTTAGATTATTATAGATTCGTACAATCATCTATAAAAAATACAGACATGCCAAGACAGCAAATTCTAATAGCACAGACATAGTTGTGGCTGTTCGCTTCGAATTACTGGCTGTTTAAACTGCTGCAGCTGCGATATATAGAGACAAAAACACTATAGTAGAAGTTGATATGGATTAATGCCAAGCGAACAGACTCGTGGTCAATGTCCACTCTCGCGGGCTATGGGTTGTGGGTAGCGACGGTTACAATTGGGCCAGGCTACAGAAGCGTGCACGGGACGCCGCCGCCCGCTGTTGGGGCGAAGGCGAAGACGCCACCCTTCGCTCGAGGCCTTCGCCGTAGTCGTTGGTCTAACGGAGACAAGACAACGGGCAGGGACACCCTTCGCCCCATACGACATCGGACGAAGACCTGCGACGAGGTCATCCCACCGTGCGGCCTCGTCCAGCACGGAGGCCCACGGGTGATCCGGCCCATTGTAACGGGCCCTGCGTGACCGCTGCGTGTTACAGGCCTAAGTTGTAAAGGCATCCCTGTAATTACAGTCTGTAACCCTGCTTTATGGGAATATTCTAGGGATAACCTAGGTGTCTGGGGGCACATGCGTCCTTAACACAGGACGCTGGGCACTCAGATACCTATAAATACCCCCGCACAGTGCCCGTGAGAGGCTAGATTAACAGAGCTATTGCCATCTTGCGCGAGAACCCTGTTTACGTCACTCCACCTCCCGTTGGATCCCCTTGCAACAGAGAGCAAGTTCCAACATTTGGCGCCCACCGTTCGTACGACGAAAAAACCACCCGCGATGGCACCCAAGAAAGTTACCTCGAAGGCTGACGAGGCTGTGAAGGCAGCACTGCTGGCCGCAAAAAAAGGCAAGACCCTTGCCCTCACCCACTCCACTCACCACGAGGCCACCGAAGACGACGTTCTCCGCACCTGCGAAGGCGATGCTCTCCGCACCTGCGGCCCTGAAGGACAATCGCACCCCCCCAAGGCTTCGCCCCACCGGAGGGCGCGGACCTCACCGAGGACGGCGAGGTCCTCGGCGTCTCGGCGGAAGAACAGCTACAACTGCGCGCCCTACGCCTCAAGAACCGCAATCTCCAGAGGCAGAAAGAGATACTGGAGGCCAAGCGCCAGCGCGTGTCCGCACTAGCCAAGGTGCGGCAAATGATACGCGACGAAGAGCAGAAGGCCCAGGACCTCGAGCGGGAGATCGCGCTGATGCAGCGCGAAGGCCACCTCGGCCTGCAGCATGGGCCACCCCCGCAACAGCGCGCACAACTGGAAGACACGCGCGAAGGCCACCCCGGCCTGCAGCATGGGCCACCCCTGCAACAGCGCGCTCAACCGGAAGACCCGCGTTTCCCCCAGCGCGACCACACCATCCCGCACGCCGCGCCATTCCAAGGGGTCAACTACCTCGACGAGCGAAGTCCCATGGCGCCACACCTACAAGTAATGCCGTGGCCCGCCAACTTCCGGGCAGGGACCTATCCCAAGTACAACGGCAGCACTGACCCGACACAATACATAATGAGTTATCAGGTCGCTGTTGCATCTTCCGGAGGGGACGACGCCACAATGGCCAAGTCTTTCATCATCGCCCTCGAAGGCCCAGCTCTCACCTGGTTCACCAGGTTGCCTCCGCTGTCCATTGATTCCTGGAGAAGCCTCCGGGACAAGTTCCTGCTCAACTTCCAAGGGTACCGCCCAGACACCGACGCCTTGGCCGAACTCTCGCTCTGCAAGCAGCTGGAAAAGGAGACTTTGCGGGAGTATTACCGCAAATTTCTAACACTCAAGTCACAGCTACCCTCAGTCGACGACTAGATCGCCATCCACTACGCCATTAGTGGCCTTCGCGCCGGCGTCCTCTATAGCCACTGCATCAGAGATCCGCCCAAGAACCTCCAGGAATTATATCAGCTGTTCGAAAAATACGCCAAATCCGAAGAGCTCCACCAGCGCAAGGTTGAGTCTCAAAGGAAGCCCAAAGATGCTCCACAGACCAGCCGAACGTGGACGAGGACTCCGCAGCAAGACTCCGGTCGAGACGGCCGCAATCAACAGCAAGTGCACAACATCGCCAACCAGCACCCCGCTGCTGAAGCCCCTCGCCGCCAGGAATATCCCCCCAGGGCCGCGGAAATGGAACTCGCGGTAGGGGTCGGGGGCGTGCGCAGCCGCCGCGCCAATTCTACTGCCTCTTCCATGGCGAAGACTGCGCCCATCAAACCAAAGACTGCCCAGAAACGAAGGCCACCAAAGACAGGATGGCACGGGCGCAGCCAGCCGACAACCCCAGAGTTGTCGCGCACACTTACCAGCAACCCCCTCCACCTTATATCCACGCCCCCGCCCCGCATCCACCGCACCACATCTACCAACACCATCAGGAAGTACAAATCGTACCTCCCCCACCCCCACCACCACACCAGCAACATCAAAACATCCCCCACGCCCCAAAGCAGGAAGACTTCGCCGATCAGCCGTATCGCGGAGTCATTCACATGATCACTGGGGGGTCCAGCACCGACTTCGACACAAAGCGGCAGAAGCGGGACCACTACCGCAGCATCAACCACGTCGCCATCACTGGCCCAGTCGTGCAGACAAAGTGGTCCCACATACCGCTAACCTTCGACGCACGAGACGTCGACCTGCGCACCGCCCCCCACAGCGACGCCATGGTTATCAATTGCAGTGTGGCAGGCTGGGACCTGCACAAAGTCCTAGTCGACAATGGCAGTCAGGCGGACATCATCTTCCTCCACGCCTTCGACTGCATGGGCATAAGTGAGAGCACCTAGAGGGGGGGGGTGAATAGGTGATCCTGTGAAACTTAAACTTATAGCCACAAAAACTTGTTAAGTGTTAGCGCAATAATCGCCAAGTGGCTAGAGAGAAGGTCTTGCACAATACGATAATCACAAAGAATTCAACACAGAGAAGACACAGTGATTTATCCCGTGGTTCGGCCAAGTACAAAACTTGCCTACTCCACGTTGTGGCGTCCCAACGGACGAGAGTTGCACTCAACTCCTCTCAAGTGATCCAATGATCAACTTGAATACCACAGTGTTATGCTTTTCTTTTCTTATCCCGTTCGCGAGGAATCTCCACAACTTGGAGCCTCTCGCCCTTACACTTTTGATGTTCACAAAGAATCACGGAGTAAGGAAGGGAAGCAACACACACAAATCCACAGCAAAATGCGCACACACACGGCCAAGAATCGAGCTCAAAAGACTATCTCAAAGTTCTCACTAGAACGGAGCTCGAATCACTGAGAATGACAAACGAATGCGCAAAGACTGAGTGTGGATGATCAAGAGTGCTCTAAGGTTGCTTTGTGTTCTCCTCCATGCGCCTAGGGGTCCCTTTTATAGCCCCAAGGCAGCTAGGAGCCGTTGAGAGCAATTCTGGAAGGCTGATCTTGCCTTCTATCATCGGGCGCACCGGACAGTCCGGTGCACACCGGACACTGTCCGGTGCCCGATCTCCTTCCTAAAATGGCGCAGCCGACCGTTGCAGATCTGGGAGCCGTTGGCGCACCGGACATGTCCGGTGCACACCGGACAGTCCGGTGCCCCCTTCCGACCGTTGGCCCGGCCACGTGTCGCGCGCAGATTCCGCGGCCGACCGTTGGCCCGGCCGACCGTTGGCTCACCGGACAGTCCGGTGAATTTTAGCCGTACGTCGCCGGTCAATTCCTGAGAGCGGCCAGTTCGCTCGAGCCAGCCTGCACCACCGGACAGTCCGGTGCCCCAGACCGAAACAGCCTCTTGGCTGTACACAACCAACTCTTCTCTTTTCTTCTTCTTTCTGTTTCTGATACTTAGACAAGTATATTAGTACACAAAACCAATATACTAAGACTTAGAAACATACCTTTACTCTTGATTTGCACTTTGTTCATCCATGGGCATAGATTCGCATTTAAGCACTTGTGTTGGCACTCAATCACCAAAATACTTAGAAATGGCCCAAGGGCACATTTCCCTTTCAATCTCCCCCTTTTTGGTGATTTATGCCAACACAACATAAAGCAACTAGAACAAGTGTAATATCACTTCAAATAAAAACTCAAATTTATTTTGATTCAATTTGGCATATATGGATCATCCTTTGCCACCACTTGGTTTGTTTTTGCAAATCAAACTCAAAATCCTATCTCTAAGTCAAATCCACTTGTAGAGACATAAAGAGAGGTTTTCCAAAGAAAATTGATTCAAGATTCCAAAAACTCCCCCTTTTTCCCATAATCAACACTTCTCCCCACAAGAGGCCAACTTTTGACAAAAGAGACAATGCAAGAGTTTTGACAAACCAAAAGCTTTATCCTACTGTTTTCAAAGTTTCTCAAGTGGTAGCTGATCCATTTATTGCTTTGGCCTTTATTTTCTCCCCCTTTGGCATCAAGCACCAAAACGGGATCAATCTTGGCCCTCTAACCCCATTGCCTCACCAAAATCTTCAATTAAGAGCAAATAGGCAATAAGAGTTTAAAGATGAACTTGGAATAAGTTACCCTCTCATCGGAGTGCAGTGGAAGTCTATCACGGTCCAAGTCGACCTTTCCCTTTCAAACCTTCTTTGAGACTAAAACAATCAAACTCAAGCAAACAGTTAGTCTCAAAGGGTCAAGTTGTAACACATCTCCCCCTAAATATGTGCATTACTGGCACAAGGACTTGTGAGGTCCGGGGAGTGCTTGTACAACTTGAGCACCATAATAAACAACACAATGCAGAATGAACATGATTAAAGGCATAAACACATGTATGCTATAAATCAATCCAGGTTCCGCGAATCTAAGACATTTAGCTCACTACGCAACCTGCAAAAGGTCTTCTCATCTAGAGGCTTAGTGAAGATATCGGCTAGCTGGTTCTCGGTGCTAACATGAAACACCTCGATATCTCCCTTTTGCTGGTGGTCTCTCAAAAAGTGATGCCGGATGTCAATGTGCTTTGTGCGGCTGTGTTCAACAGGATTTTCCGCCATGCGGATAGCACTCTCATTGTCACATAGGAGTGGGACTTTGCTCAGATTGTAGCCAAAGTCCCTGAGGGTTTGCCTCATCCAAAGTAGTTGCGCGCAACACTGTCCTGCGGCAACGTACTCGGCCTCAGCGGTGGATAGGGCAACGGAGGTTTGTTTCTTAGAGTTCCACGACACCAGGGACCTTCCTAAGAATTGGCACGTCCCTGATGTACTCTTCCTATCGACCTTACATCCAGCATAGTCGGAATCTGAGTATCCAACCAAGTCAAAGGTAGACCCCTTTGGATACCAGAGCCCGAAGCAAGGCGTAGCAACCAAATATCTAAGAATTCGCTTCACCGCCACTAAGTGACACTCCTTAGGATCGGATTGAAATCTAGCACACATGCATACGCTAAGCATAATATCCGGTCTACTAGCACATAAATAAAGTAAAGACCCTATCATTGACCGGTATGCTTTTTGATCAACGGACTTACCTCCTTTGTTGAGGTCGGTGTGTCCGTCGGTCCCCATCGGAGTCTTTGCGGGCTTGGCGTCCTTCATCCCAAACCGCTTTAGCAGATCTTGCGTGTACTTCGTTTGGGAGATGAAGGTGCCATCTTTGAGTTGCTTCACTTGGAACCCAAGGAAGTAGTTCAACTCGCCCATCATCGACATCTCGAATTTCTGCGTCATCACCCTGCTAAACTCTTCACAAGACTTTTGGTTAGTAGAACCAAATATTATGTCATCGACATAAATTTGGCACACAAACAAATCACCATCACATGTCTTAGTAAAAAGAGTTGGATCGGCTTTCCCAACCTTGAAAGCATTAACAATTAGAAAGTCTCTAAGGCATTCATACCATGCTCTTGGGGCTTGCTTAAGTCCATAGAGCGCCTTAGAGAGCTTACACACGTGGTCGGGGTACCGTTCATCCTCGAAGCCAGGGGGTTGCTCCACGTACACCTCCTCCTTGATTGGCCCGTTGAGGAAAGCGATCTTCACATCCATTTGGAACAACCTGAAAGAATGGTGAGCGGCATATGCTAGCAAGATACGAATTGATTCTAGCCTAGCCACAGGAGCAAACGTCTCCTCAAAGTCCAAACCTGCGACTTGGGCATAACCTTTTGCCACAAGTCGAGCCTTGTTCCTCGTCACCACCCCGTGCTCGTCCTGTTTGTTGCGGAATACCCACTTGGTTCCCACAACGTTTTGCTTGGGACGAGGCACCAGTGTCCAAACTTCATTGCGCTTGAAGTTGTTGAGTTCCTCCTGCATGGCTAACACCCAGTCCGGATCTAGCAAGGCCTCTTCTACCCTGAAAGGCTCAATAGAGGAGACAAAAGAGTAATGCTCACAAAAATTAACTAATCGAGATCGAGTAGTTACTCCCTTGCTAATATCACCCAGAATTTGGTCGACGGGATGATCCCTTTGAATCATCGCTCGAACTTGGGTTGGAGGTGCCGGTTGTGCTTCTTCCTCCATCACATGATCATCTTGTGCTCCCCCTTGATCACACTCCTCTTGATGAACCTGTTCATTGTTTTGAGTTGGGGAATGCACCATTGTTGAGGAAGAAGGTTGTTCTTGCTCCAATTGTTCCTGTGGTCGCACATCACCAATCGCCATGGTGCGCATAGCGGCCGTTGGAACGTCTTCTTCATCTACATCATCAAGATCAACAACTTGCTCTCTTGGAGAGCCATTAGTCTCATCAAATACAACATCGCTAGAGACTTCAACCAAACCCGATGTTTTGTTGAAGACTCTATATGCCTTTGTATTTGAGTCATAACCTAATAAAAACCCTTCTACAGCTTTGGGAGCAAACTTAGAATTTCTACCCTTCTTTACTAGAATGTAGCACTTGCTCCCAAATACACGAAAGTAAGATACATTGGGTTTGTTACCGGTTAGTAGCTCATACGAAGTCTTCTTGAGGAGGCGATGAAGGTAGACCCTGTTGATGGCGTGGCAAGCCGTGTTCACGGCTTCCGACCAGAAACACTCGGGGGTCTTGAATTCTCCAAGCATCGTCCTCGCCATATCGATTAGCGTCCTGTTCTTCCTCTCTACCACACCATTTTGCTGTGGTGTGTAGGGAGCGGAGAACTCGTGCTTGATCCCTTCCTCCTCAAGGAACTCCTCCACTTGAAGGTTCTTGAACTCGGACCCGTTGTCGCTCCTTATCTTCTTCACCTTGAGCTCAAACTCATTTTGAGCTCTCCTGAGGAAGCGCTTGAGGGTCCCTTGGGTTTCAGACTTATCCTGCAAAAAGAACACCCAAGTGAAGCGGGAAAAGTCATCAACGATAACTAGACCATACTTACTTCCTCCTATGCTCAGATAGGCGACGGGTCCGAAGAGGTCCATATGTAGCAGCTCCAGGGGTCTTGATGTTGTCATCACATTTTTGGTGTGATGAGAGCCACCCACCTGTTTCCCTGCTTGACAAGCTGCACAAGGTCTATCTTTTTCGAAATGAACATTGGTTAGACCTATCACGTGTTCTCCCTTTAGAAGCTTGTGGAGGTTCTTCATCCCCACATGTGCTAAGCGGCGATGCCACAGCCAGCCCATGCAAGTCTTAGCCATTAAGCATGCATCTAGACCGGCCTCTTCTTTTGCAAAATCAACTAAGTAAAGCTTGCCGTCTAGAATACCCTTAAAAGCTAGTGAACCATCACATCTTCTAAAGACAGACACATCTATATTTGTAAACAAACAGTTATATCCCATATTGCATAATTGACTAACAGATAGCAAATTATATCCAAGAGACTCTACTAAAAACACATTAGAGATAGAGTGCTCATTTGAGATTGCAATTTTACCTAACCCTTTTACTTTGCCTTGATTCCCATCACCGAATATTATTGAATCTTGGGAATCCTTATTCTTGACGTAGGAGGTGAACATCTTCTTCTCCCCCGTCATATGGTTTGTGCATCCGCTGTCGATAATCCAGCTTGAACCCCCGGATGCATAAACCTGCAAGACAAATTTAGGCTTGGGACTTAGGTACCCAACTCTTGTTGGGTCCTACAAGGTTAGTCACAATTTCCTTAGGGATCCAAATGCAAGTTTTATCACCCTTGCATTTTGCCCCTAACTTCCTAGCAATCACCTTTCTATCCTTTCTACAAATTGCAAAGGAAGCATTCAAAGCATGATATATTGTAGAAGGTTCATTAACTTTCCTAGGAACATTAACAACATTTCTCCTAGGCATATTATGAACAACATTTCTCCTACCAACATTTCTATCATGCACATAGAAAGAACTAGAAGCAAACATGTCATGAGAATCATAAACATATGAATCAAAAACATTATAACTTCTATTTGCATTTCTAGTATGTCTCCTATCATGATACATAAAAGCATGGTTCTTTTTAGCACTACCAGCCATAGGGGCCTTCCCTTTCTCCTTGGCGGGAATGGGAGCCTTATGGCTTGTTAAGTTCTTAGCTTCCCTCTTGAAGCCAAGTCCATCCTTAATTGAGGGATGTCTACCAATCGTATAGGCATCCCTTGCAAATTTTAATTTATCAAATTCGCTTTTGCTTGTCTTAAGTTGGGCATTAAGACTAGCCACTTCATCATTCAATTTAGAAATTGAAACTAGGTGTTCACTACAAGTATCAACATTAAAATCTTTACACCTAGTGCAAACATGTTCTACACAAGAGTTAGATTTACTAGCCACTTCTAGTTTAGCATTTAAATCATTATTAACACCTTTTAAAGTAGCAATGGTTTCATGACAAGAAGATAATTCACTAGAAAGCACTTCATTTCTTTTAACTTCTAAAGCATAAGATTTTTGTGCCTCTACAAATTTGTCATGTTCTTCATATAAAAGATCCTCTTGTTTTTCTAAGAGTCTATCCTTTTCATTCAAGGCATCAATCAATTCATTAATCTTATCTACTTTAGTTCTATCCAATCCCTTGAACAAACTAGAGTAATCTATTTCTTCATCACTAGACTCATCATCACTAGAAGAATCATAAGTGACATTGTTTTGATTACTTACCTTCTTCTCCCTTGCCATAAGGCATGTGTGACGCTCGTTGGGGAAGAGGGATGACTTGTTGAAGGCAGTGGCGGCGAGTCCTTCATTGTCGGAGTCGGAGGAGGAGCAATCCGAATCCCACTCCTTTCCGATATGTGCCTCGCCCTTGGCCTTCTTGTAATGCTTCTTCCTTTCCCTCTTGCTCCCGTGTTCCTGGTCACTATCATTGTCGGGACAGTTAGCAATAAAATGACCAATCTTACCGCATTTGAAGCACGAGCGCTTCCCCTTGGCTTTGGTCTTGCTTGGCTGTCCCTTGCGACCTTTAAGCGCCGTCTTGAAGCGCTTAATGATGAGGGCCATCTCCTCATTATTTAGCCCGGCCGCCTCAACTTGCGCCACCTTGCTCGGTAGCGCCTCCTTGCTCCTCGTTGCCTTGAGAGCAAGGGGTTGCGACTCGTTGATCGGACCATTCAAGGCGTCGTCCATGTATCTTGCCTCCTTGATCATCATTCGCCCGCTAACGAATTTCCCAAGTACTTCTTCGGGCGACATCTTGGTGTACCTAGGATTTTCACGAATATTGTTCACCAAATGAGGATCAAGAACGGTAAAGGACCTTAGCATTAGGCGAACGACGTCGTGATCCGTCCATCGCGTGCTTCCGTAGCTCCTTATTTTGTTGATAAGGGTCTTGAGCCGGTTGTATGTTTGAGTTGGCTCCTCGCCCCTTATCATTGCGAACCGTCCAAGCTCGCCCTCCACCAACTCCATCTTGGTGAGTAAGGTGACATCGTTCCCCTCATGAGAGATCTTGAGGGTGTCCCAGATCTGCTTGGCATTGTCCAAGCCGCTCACCTTATGGTACTCGTCCCTGCACAAAGAGGCTAGCAACACAGTAGTAGCTTGTGCATTTTTATGAATCTGTTCATTAATAAACATGGGACTATCCGTACTATCAAAGTGCATTCCACTTTCTACAATCTCCCATATGCTAGGATGGAGAGAGAACAAGTGACTACGCATTTTGTGACTCCAAAATCCGTAGTCCTCTCCATCAAAATGAGGAGGTTTACCAAGTGGAATAGATAATAAATGAGCATTAGTACTTTGAGGAATACGAGAGTAATCAAAAGAAAAGTTCGAATTGACCGGTTTCTTTCTCTCGTATTCGTTGTGGTCGTCGTCCTTTTGGGAGGAAGTAGACTCATCGCTGTCGTAGTAGACGATCTCCTTGATGCGTCTTGTCTTCTTCTTCTTCCCATGTTTGCGTCTGTGGCCCGAGCCCGAGTCGTTGGACTTGTCATCCCTTGGCTCGTTGACGAAGGACTCCTTCTCCTTATCGTTGATCACGATTCCCTTCCCTTTAGGATCCATCTCTTCGGGCGGTTAGTCCCTTTGTGAAGAGAACGGCTCTGATACCAATTGAGAGCACCTAGAGGGGGGGGTGAATAGGTGATCCTGTGAAACTTAAACTTATAGCCACAAAAACTTGTTAAGTGTTAGCGCAATAATCGCCAAGTGGCTAGAGAGAAGGTCTTGCACAATACGATAATCACAAAGAATTCAACACAGAGAAGACACAGTGATTTATCCCATGGTTCGGCCAAGTACAAAACTTGCCTACTCCACGTTGTGGCGTCCCAACGGACGAGAGTTGCACTCAACTCCTCTCAAGTGATCCAATGATCAACTTGAATACCACAGTGTTATGCTTTTCTTTTCTTATCCCGTTCGCGAGGAATCTCCACAACTTGGAGCCTCTCGCCCTTACACTTTTGATGTTCACAAAGAATCACGGAGTAAGGAAGGGAAGCAACACACACAAATCCACAGCAAAATGCGCACACACACGGCCAAGAATCGAGCTCAAAAGACTATCTCAAAGTTCTCACTAGAACGGAGCTCGAATCACTGAGAATGACAAACGAATGCGAAGACTGAGTGTGGATGATCAAGAGTGCTCTAAGGTTGCTTTGTGTTCTCCTCCATGCGCCTAGGGGTCCCTTTTATAGCCCCAAGGCAGCTAGGAGCCGTTGAGAGCAATTCTGGAAGGCTGATCTTGCCTTCTGTCATCGGGCGCACCGGATAGTCCGGTGCACACCGGACACTGTCCGGTGCACACCGGACACTGTCCGGTGCCCGATCTCCTTCCTAAAATGGCGCAGCCGACCGTTGCAGATCTGGGAGCCGTTGGCGCACCGGACATGTCCGGTGCACACCGGACAGTCCGATGCCCCCTTCCGACCGTTGGCCCGGCCACGTGTCGCGCGCAGATTCCGCGGCCGACCGTTGGCTCACCGGACAGTCCGGTGCACACCGGACAGTCCGGTGAATTTTAGCCGTACGTCGCCGGTCAATTCCCGAGAGCGGCCAGTTCGCTCGAGCCAGCCTGGCGCATCGGACACTGTCCGGTGCCCCAGACCGAAACAGCCTCTTGGCTGTACACAACCAACTCTTCTCTTTTCTTCTTCTTTCTGTTTCTGATACTTAGACAAGTATATTAGTACACAAAACCAATGTACTAAGACTTAGAAACATACCTTTACTCTTGATTTGCACTTTGTTCATCCATGGGCATAGATTCACATTTAAGCACTTGTGTTGGCACTCAATCACCAAAATACTTAGAAATGGCCCAAGGGCACATTTCCCTTTCAATAAGCCACAGCCTGCTCAAGCCTTCGGACAACCCGTTGTATGGCTTCGGCGGCAAGGGCACCTTTCCTGTCGGCAAAATCGAGCTGCCTCTCTCCTTCGGTGTAGCACCCAATGCCCGAAGCGAGCAAGTGACCTTCGATATTGTGGATATGATATATCCGTACAACGCCATCATGGGCCGGGGCTCCATCAATAAGTTTGAAGCAGCCATTCACGGACTGTACCTATGCATGAAGATACCAGGTCCGTTAGTCGTTATTACGGTCTACGGCAATCAACAGACTACGCGCAACATAGAGCGGGACTTCGTCCCCGGACAAAGAAACGTGCACTGCCTCACGGCCCAGCGCGAGGTCCCTGCGCCAGCCAGCCCAACCCACAAAGAGCACGACAAGGCACAGCTGCAGAGCAACGATGGGACCAAGACTGTCCCCCTCGACCATGCCACGCCCAAGCAGACAGTCACTATCAGCGAAGACCTCACTTCGCACGAAGAGGAGAAGCTCCTCTGCTGCCTGTCCAAGAACAAAGATGTCTTCGCCTGGTCAGCCCTTGACCTGGTCGGGGTCAGCCGATCCATAATTGAGCACAGCATGGGAATCGACCCTTCGGTGCGACCGAAAAAACAGCGGCTTCGCAAAATGTCCGATGAGAAGACAGAGGCCGCCAAGGCAGAGGTGCACCGCCTCCTGGAAGCCAAATTCATCGAGCCGGTGGCTTACCCCACATGGCTCTCCAACGTTGTGATGGTGCAGAAAAAGAGCGGGAAGTGGCGAATGTGCATCGTCTTCACCAGTCTCAATAAGGCCTGCCCAAAAGACAACTTCCCGTTGCCGCGGATCGACAAAATAGTCGATAGCGCAGCCGGATGCGAGGTCATGTCACTCCTCGACTGCTTCTCCGGTTACCACCAGATATACATGAAGGAGGAAGACAAGGCCAGCACCAGCTTTATAACACCCTTCGGCACATATTGCTTCATCAGAATGCCGGAGGGGCTCAAGAACGTCGGGTCCACCTTCTCCAGGCTTACCAAAACAGTGCTCGAAGGGCAAGTTGGCAGAAATATATTCACATATGTGGACGACATCGTCGTCGCCAGCAAGAGCAAGGAGGACCATCTCGCTGATCTCACCGAGACATTCGCGAACATGCGAGACGCACGACTCCGCCTGAACCCGGAAAAATGCGTCTTCGGCGTTCGCCAAGGCAAAATATTGGGCTACCTGGTATCACACCGCGGCATCGAGGCCAACCCAACCAAAATTCAAGCCATCATAAACATGACGCCTCCGCAGTCCGCCAGAGACGTCCAGCGCTTGATGGGCAGATTGGCCGCCCTCAACAGATTCATCTCCAGATCCGCTGAGCGAAGTCTACCTTTCCTCAAAACTCTCCGTGGCGCAAAAGACTTCGCTTGGGGACCAGAGCAGGCAGCTGCCTTCGCCTCATTAAAACAGTACCTGTCGGAGTTGGCAGTCCTTACAAGCCCCGACTCTTCGCTACCTCTGTTGCTCTATGTTGCGGCTTCGCCGCATGCGGTCAGCGCGGCACTGGTGCAGGAGCAGATAGTTGAGGGCGTGATCAGGCAATGCCCTATTTATTATGTCTCCAAAGTTTTGACACCGTCCAAATGTAATATGACAGAACTGGAGAAGATTGCCTACGCAGTCGTTATGTCTTCGCGCAAATTGCGCCATTACTTTGAAGCATTCAAGGTTCGGGTCACCTCAGACAGGGGACTCGGCGAATTGTTCAGAAACCCGAAAGCATTGGTGAGGATTGCCAAGTGGGCGGCCGAACTCTCCGGCTACCAAATCAATTTCGAGCCCAGGACAACCATCAAGTCACAAGTCCTGGCAGACTTCGTCGTCGACTGGACTGGGCCAATAACACAGTCGGACCCGTCCGCATAGAAGGTTTGGACGATCCACTGCGACGGCGCATGGTGCCATGCGGGGGCAGGCACCGCGGCAGTCATCACCTCACCAATCGGAGTCAAACACAGATATGCAGCACGCCTCAGCTTCGCTCTGGAATCTGACAGATGCACAAATAACATAGCAGAATACGAAGCAGTCATCCTCGGCCTCTGCAAGCTGAGGGCCCTTGGGGTCACCACCTGCATCATCAAAACAGACTCCAAGGTAGTTGCCGACCAAGTCGAGAAAGACTATGCAGCAAAGGACCCCGCACTTATGCAATACCTCGCGGCCATCCGAAGTCTCGAGAGGCAATTCAAGGGGTTCACCTTGCAGCATGTGGACCAGGCCAAGAATGAAGAGGCCGACGCATTGGCCAAGGCTGCCGCCAGAGGCGAGTCCCTGCCCTCCGACGTGTTCTTCCACATCATCGGCACGCCAGCCGTCCGGAGCCCCGAAGGGCTCCAAATAACCAATGACAGCGAGGGCCACCACATAGTCAACCTTATCATGATCGAAGACTGGCGGGCACCAATAACCCTGTTCCTACAGGGGTACTATCAACCAACCGACATCAGCGAGGCCAGGCGCCTCCAACATCGAAGCCGGGACTTCGCACTGATTGAGGGCCAACTATACAAGAAGGGGGTCAGTCAGCCAATGCTTAAATGCGTCACCGAAACCGAAGGTGTCCAGATCCTACGCGAAGTCCACAGCGGTACCTGTGGCTCTCACGCAGGGCCAAGGGCCCTAGCTGCTAAGGTGATCCGCCAAGGTTTTTACTGGCCGACAATGATCTACGCTGCAAATCGGGTCGCAAGGTCCTGCGAAGCCTGCCAGAAGTTTTCTCCTCGATCAGGCAGCCCCTCGCAATTTACAAAGCTGATCGCCCACACATGGCCTCTCCAGCGCTGGGGCCTGGACATCGTCGGGCCCCTGCCCACGGCTCAGGGGAACCTTAAGTTCGCCTTCGTCGCTGTCGAATACTTCACCAAATGGATCGAGGCAAGGGCTGTTTCCACCATAACATCAAAAACTGCCCAAAAATTCTTTTGGCAAAACATTGTTTGCCGCTTCGGAGTACCATCCGAACTAACAGTTGATAACGGCAAGCAGTTTGATAGCCAAGACTTCAAGGATTTTTGCTTCTCCATCGGCACCAAGCTTGCCTTCGCCTCAGTCTACCACCCGCAGTCCAATGGAGTTGTGGAGCGCGCCAATGGAAAAATCTTCACAGCTGTCAAAAAAATGCTCCTCGACGAAAAAAGGGCAGGTGGACCGATCTATTACCCGAGGCAGTCTGGGCGCTAAACACGACTGAGTGCAGGGCGACCGGGTTCACTCCTTTCCGCCTTCTATATGGATCGGAGGCCATGACCCCATAAGAAATAAAACATGGGTCCCCGCGAACAGTTCCGTCAGCCGTCCTCGACGTGGACGAGCCCACTTCGAAGGATCTCATCGACGGAGATCGAGTCTTCGCCTTACAGGCTCTAAACAAATACCAAGCCCAGACAAAAGCATGGCGCGACCACGCAGTCATCCCGAGGGAATTCAGCGAAGGGGACCTCGTTCTCATCCGAACAGCTCGGACAGAGTCCAGGGGCAAGCTAGAACCCAAGTGGGAAGGCCCCTTCATTGTCAAGACGAAAGCTTCCCCCAGCGCTTACAGGCTCGTGACGCCAAACGGCGAAGACCTGGAGCACTCCTGGAACATCGACAATCTCCGCAAATTTTTTGTTTTGACTCGTCAGGGCCGATTCGCCCTTGTAATTCGCAAAAACAAATTTATTCTGGCCCGCACTCTTTTCCTCCCGGGGGGTGAGGTTTTTAACGAGGTGGAGCCATGTAATATACAAGTGAAAAATCCCCCGCAAAAACGTGCGTCGAAAAAAGACCGCGACGACGGTCTTCGACATTCGACCAATACAAAGTCACCGCGAGGCTCAGCGCTAGCCACCCTCGCGTGCGACAACTCCGTGCAGAAGTCGCCTAAGGGTGCAGCCGGACTAGCACAACAAGTGCGAAAAATCGAAGTCTACCGCGAAGACCATCCGCGCAGAAGTCGCCTAAGGGTGCAGCCGGACTAGCACAACAAGTGCGAAAAATCAAAGTCTACCGCGAAGACTATCCGCGCAGAAGTCGCCTAAGGGTGCAGCCGGACTAGCACAACAAGTGCGAAAAATCGAAGTCTACCGCGAAGACTATCCGCGCAGAAGTCGCCTAAGGGTGCAGCCGGACTAGCACAACAAGTGCGAAAAATCGAAGTCTACCGCGAAGACTATCCGCGCAGAAGTCGCCTAAGGGTGCAGCCGGACTAGCACAACAAGTGCGAAAAATCGAAGTCCTATGAAGACTATCCGTGCACCAGTTGCCCAAGGGCGCAGCCGGACGAAGCACAACAAAAGCGAAAACGACTACACCAAACTGCCCGCGCAAACACCAACTACACGCGCACCAGTCCAGTATTACAAATACACCTGACCAAGTATGTAACACCTTCGCGAGCATAGCCGAATGCGCGAGGGCACACAACTTCATCATACAAAACATTACACATGTACAAGCGAGGGCACCACACTCTACATCGGCTCAACCTTCGGAATAATTCCCATCTCCCTATAGTTAAACAACATTATCCTAAGCTCCTCACCCGCAAAAAGACTTCGCAATTCCCCCTCACCTGCACTCACGACGGCCGGCAAGGACAACAGTTCATGCCGGCCAGCCCTACTCACACGGAGCCGACCACCGTCCGCCCCACTCACTCTATGCTTCGCAACCGCCCTTCACCGCCTACGCCCAGTACTCGGACCAGGCACATCTTCTGCATCCACAGCGTGCGGTGAAGTCTCCGCCGCTGCCACATCCAAGGCCGCAAAGTAGTCCAAGTCCTCATCCGACGACTCATCAGTCCACTCAACCGAGCTCCCAGAGTCACCAAAATCAGAAAACTTAGATGCAGACCCATCCGATTTATTACCATCATCCATGGTCGAAGCCGCCAAAAAATTAGTAGTGGCGGTTGCGTGCGCAGGCCCAAAATCTTGAACCTGCGCAGCAACCAAGATTCAGCAACATATCCAAAATTCCCTAATGTCACACCCGTTTCCGAAGGCAGAGCCGGGTGCATCGCATATGTGTGCCAGGATCTATTTCCACACATATGTTGACGTCACAAGTGTAATATATCAAAAGGACAATGCATAAAAGCGTAAATAACGATTATATTAACATATTACACTTCGAACAGACATAATGTCTTAACCTTTATTCATCAAAGTACAGCGAAACAAGGACATCCATCCACAGGAAGATGACCGGGGGTATCACTAGACTAGCATCCATGGAGTCCAGCATCATAACTTCATCTGCAACTTCTGATCAAAATTAAGCAAGGGTGAGCTCACTTATGGTCGGGGCTCAGCAAGTGGGGGAAAACTAATGCAGGTTTAACAAGGTGAGGCTAAGGTTGAGCAGTAAGCCTTTTAGTTGGTCAACATTTTATTAACAACACCTGTCTTACTAATAAGTGTGAATCCCAAGTATTCCCATTAAACAAAGGTATAAGAGTATATCAAAAACACTTAAGTGAAACCACTTAAGCAAACCATTAGCAGATCATCGGATCTCGATTTATTTCCATCTTCAAGTTCAATTATCATGTGAGGAGTCCAGGCTGCTCATAACCGTGAGCACGGCTGATATATCAGTTTTACACTCTGCAGAGGTGGTACAACTTTACCCACAAGCCGTGTATCCCCTCTAGCCTGGGTCGGCCAAAACCCGTAAACACTTCCGAGGTGAGTGGCTAGGGATCCACTATGAGGCTTTCACAAAATACACTTAATACGAAGCAACCCGCTAAGGTTTCTAAAGACGATGGTGGTGGCCCCCTGGGTGAGGTACCTTAGCCAAGAATACGTCCCCATGTTAACGTGGGCTGCCAACACCTACCGCTCCCCCTCTTGCCCATATTTCAGGTAAGGTTGCCAGACACTAAGCATATAAAGCTAATTACCAAAGCCAGAGCCATGATAGCACTCGTGGTTGCACTGTTTTCCCGGGTGGTCACTCCATGTTCCAATTAATATGCAATAATCTTGTTTAACAATCGGGTTAACAACAATAATGTAAACTTACCATTTTAGAACATTAATATCATAAGCGGGAGTGACTGCATAAAGTTGTAGCAATAGCATAGCTACGAAGGTAAAGTATAATTCCCAGGTTTGATCAAGGAATAAGGTTGGAAAGGTTATCTAAATAGGTAAACCGTCAAATTATGCATATATATCCAAAAGAATAAACTTTATTAAATGTATTGTTTGGGATCAAACAGAGTATGCAGAGGGAGAAGTCCACTTGCCTTGCTTATTGAAAACTTGAGGTTCTTCCACGGACAGAAATAGATCTTGATTCTTAACTACTAGATCAACCACTGAATATCACACAAACAAACAAAAAGAACAAACACCACTCAATAACATACAACATTCACCATACGTAAAGCTAAAAGAAAGCCTAACGAAAAGAGTGTTCGCTTTTCAAAAACGTTGCAAGTAATGGTTATAATAAGAAGGTATTCTTTTCAAAAATGTCTGATCTATACTTTATAAAACAAGACATGAGCTTAAAGTATCTTAATTAAAATATACAAATATTTGGTTCACCAATTTAATCTTTTATAAAACGTCATATGTGATATGTCTAAGATTAAGGGTTTATAAGATGATAAAACATGTTATAACAATATTAGACCTTTTGGAAAAGATATATGTATATATGTAGGGTTATGTGTTCACAAGATTATAGGACATTATTAAACATTAATTTTATGAATAGCTAATATATGAGCCTAAACATGTTTTATGTGGAAATATAAATGAAACAAATATTTATCTTTATTTTTATTAATAAAACACATGGCCTATATTACTTTTAATAAAGCTAAGTCAATATATACACTAACATTTTATTTATAGAAACAACATGAATACTAATTACATTATTTTATTCTTAGGAAAAACTAAGTGATTCGTATATAATGTGTACTAAATTCTATGAAATCATTAATCATGTCATAAATCTAGTTATGCACAAATTGGCTATAAATAAATTACGAGAAAAGATAATTAAGCCCTTATTTATATTTAGTTTTAATTTAGGCACTAATGATCTAATTCATTAATAAGGAAAATATATTTGACATTATATAAACTATCAATTTAATTTAGTTATGATGGTATAAGCACATAATTAAGTCATTTTAACCTTTATTAGAAAACTCTATTTTTTTCTTAGTGGGAGTAAAGAATGTTTGACCATAAAAACATATAACATTTTGATTATAAATCTGAATCACACTTTATGAGCAACATATAATTATTTACCTAATGTTTTTATTTACGAAAAGATGGTCTACCATTCTTTTTAATTTCATATTTGGAAAACTATGTATAAAATGATTATAACAGCATAAATCAATTAATTTACTAAATCATGTGAACCGTTTAAAAATACTATTTAAAATTGTTTAACACATAATTATTAAACTAACAAAACCATTTCTATTTAATTGGGTTCCTAATATACATTTTATACTGTAACAGGGACCTACACATAAATAAAGCTAGACTAGAAGAGTTAGCTAATAAATTTATATTTTTGTATACATACGTCATTATAAATAATTATCTCTTATTTTCTTTGTTATAAAAACATAAGGTTGTAATTCTTTTTAATTTCTTAATTTAAAACTACACGTTACAATAAACACAAAACAAATTAATTTACAAAAATAATTAAATCGCTGCAACTATCAATTCAACTGATCAGCACATTAACACATAGCTATCTCGATACTATTTAATTTATTTAGATATTGAATACACAAAAATCAATTATAGCAAACATAATTCGAATTTATTTATGAAAACATGTAAAATTATCAAAAACATTAATTTCAAATGTTTAACATAAATTTATGAAGTTAACAAATTAATATTTAATTTATTTCAGTCTCACATGTGCATTTTAGAATGGGAAAAAATTGTCGTGGTGGTTAGTTCAAAATTAAACGTAGATGATAAGAGGTAGCGTATAAATAAATTGGACCGTTCTTCTACCTTCAAATCGTGGATAGAAAATAGATTGTCGCAGTCTGCGTGAGGAGGAACACAGGGATCCGATGTGACTTCACGGTGTCGATTTGTCAGCACGACGAGGCTGCGCAAGGGTGTCGGCGAACTCCGGCGAACGAGATTGGCAAACAACAGGATCAGTAGGGCGTCGTGGCGAGGAGGCTCTGGTAATGGCTGGATCGGTAGAGGGATGCTGGGGAAGCATCGATGCAGCGGCTTCGTGAGCTCCGACGATCGTAGAAGGCGAACGATGGCGTGCTCAGGCGGATGAAGCTCCGGCGACGTAGAGCGACGGCATCGGGCGAAGCACCGGGCGCGCTAAACAGAAGTCGGCTACCAGTGCTCGACGAGCAGGACAAGGAAGCGAGCGTGGAGGAGAAAAGCGAGAACGCTGGGGAAAAGAAGATGGTGGTTCCATTTATAGGCGACCAGGGAGAGCGTGAGACAGAGAGTGATGCCCATCAATAGCCATGAACAAAGGAAATAATTGTCAGCGACTCGGTGGAAAGAAACTGCCATCACATAATGGAAGGAAGAATAATGGTCAAGGGGACGGAGGGGAACGGTCGGTGTGGCTGCAGCTGTGAATTTATAGGCTGCGAGGGAAGAGAAATCAACGCTGGAGAAGAGGAACAGAAAAAAAGCATTAAGTTCGGCACCATCAATGGCCGGGGAAGAAGCTGTTGGCCATGTGATTGCGGGCGGGGAGAGGGAGAGTCGTCGGCAGTCGAGGAGGCGTTGGCGGTGTTGTGCAAGCAGCGCAAGCGACGTTCAAAGAATGGTTGCCGCAGCGGTGCACTAGAAGCCGAGCGGCATGCGTCCGCTGGGAGAGATTTTAGATAACATATGAGGGTCCGGCATGCAAATGAGAGAGAGGGATATGAGGGAGTGACAGGTGGGCCTGCATGCTAGTGATATGAAGAACGACTACCGGTTAGTCTTAGGCCGAACGACCAGTGGACGAGCGATTCCACCTTTTTTTATTTCTTTTCCTTTTCAAACGAATACGTGTGTGCTTGAGTGTTTTGAGTTTTTTTTTCATTTCAAATTTCCTAATTGTTTTCTCCTTTTCCCTTTTTATTATTAACAGATAAATGTTAATATATATTTAAATATTTCAAAAATTGTAAAATTTTTAAAAGATAATATTTTATAATAAGAATATCCAACATTAAAGAATAAATTATTTTAGTGAAAAGTCTATTATTTAAATAGATTAGGCTCCATGAAAAGAAAATCAATAAAATAAAATTTTCACATATACCTACAAAAAAAAATACTAACGTATCAAGGTACATATTTTCTAATGCATATTTTTAACAATTTCTTATTTTATAATTAGGTGTTTCTTTCTCACAAAATTAAATCCAAGAATTGGAATTACAAATCAAGTCAAATAAAATTTATGGTTCGGCATGAATGCATCAAACAATTGACAACCTTTTATCCAATTAGGAAATCACCATTTCATTACTTGAAAACATAATAATTTTTTTTCTACTAGGAATTAATAATATAAGCTAAGTTATTTTTCATTGACGGATTAGGGTGTTACACCTAACTACCCACACCCACTACGCCACCTGCGAAGACCCAGCCGTCACGGGAGCCTCCGCTGTTGACTCCGCCACCGTCACAGGATCCTCAGCCCTCGGCGCAGCAGTTGGCGGTGGGCCTTCGCCGGCCGCAGCGGCTGCGGGGGCATCAGGAACGCCTTCGGTAGTCTCCGGGGGCGGGCCTCCGCCGGCCGCAGCGGCTGCGGGGGCATCAGGGGCGCCTCCGGCGGTCTCCGGGAGCGGCTCCAGGACGGCCTCCGCCGGGTTCGACTCCGGGTCAGGCAGCACGCTGTTCAAAGCCCCAAAGTCATCCACCCTCTCACCACGCGCTGCGTGAGACACAGCACATAAATTCAGCAAACCCATACATAGCCCACATCCAACAAACACCAAACAAAAGTCAAACATTACCTGACCCCTCGCTGTCTCGGCCCGTTCCCTGACCACCTCTCGACCGTGGGGGCCCCACATCTGGTCGTAGAGGGCTCCGGCGGATTCCTTCACTATAGAGTCCTCAACCTTGTAGATATCACGCTCGAAATCCTCATCACCTTGGTCGAAGACTTCATAGTGCCGGCACCCTTCGCGAGAGAGCGCGTTCATCGCCCCCTCGCAGGTGACCAGGGAAGCATAAGACATAAACCCCTCCACGATAGTGGGGAGCGCCTGCAACTCCTCCTGTACCCACTCCAGGCAGCGAAGTCCGGGCTCTCGGTCCGGCACTTCAAACTCAGCGGTCCGCGCACCCAGCTCATGGTACGAATCCATAAGCTGTTTGCGAGTCCGCTCAGCCTCCGTGCGCGTCGCGGCCTCGGCCCTCTCCACACGGCTCTGCAGAGCGCGGAGCCGCTCCTCCAACTGCTCGGCGCGCTCCCTGGCAAGGCCGCCCTCCATCCGCGCCAAATTGGCCTCCGCCTGCGCAGCCTGCGCCTTGGCGAGGGCCTCATTGGCCTCCTTCCTCTCCTCCGCCAGTTGGCGCCGGAGGTCAGTCTTCTCCCCCTCCAGCGCGGCCACCTTGTCCGCCAGCTTGCGGCACTTACTGTCGGCGGCCGACTTCTCCCGGACGGCGTCAGCATGTTGCGTCCGAAGTCTCTCGACTTCGGCAGACACAACTGCCGTTAGGGCCCCCGACGCCGCGCGGCCCGCGAAGTCAGACGCCTACAAGACACACATAAGACCACAGCCCCGGCGCAGCCGGTTAAAAAAACCCGAAGTCTAGCTCATCGTACCTGACTTAGCGCCTCCTTCATCTCCTCCAACCGGCGGGACACAGCACCCGCCTCGTCCCTCACAGCAGTGAGTGCCGGCATCTCGCCGCCAGCACTAAGGGCACCGCCCTTCGCCTTTGGCACTACGGCAGCCGCCGTGGTCCCCGCGGCAGGCGGAACAACGACAAGTTGGCCTTCGTCCGACCCTGCGACGCATCAACAAATTACAACAAAAAAAGGAAAGGAAATCGAGCCAACGGCTTACCAACAAGATAGTCTTCCAAACTAATGTCGGTGGCGAAGTCGGCGACGCGCTTGCCCGGCGGCGGCAAACCTCGGCCCGCCTTCGCGGCCTCCGGCACCTTACTGGACGCCGGTGCAGTCTTCCCAGACTTGGAACCACCAGCGGCAGCCGCAGCCTCCGGCGCCCTAATGGATGCAGGGACGGCCGACTTCGCCGCCAGCGGCGGCTGGCCTCCGCCGGGGGCAGCAGCCTTCGCAGCCCCCCGCTGCCTCTTCGGCCTGGCTTCATGAAGCCTGACGACCGCCTGACGCTTCTGTGCAGCTCCCTGGCGATCCTTGTCCATCACTGCCGACACAACAACAGCAATATTCCGCCCGTAAGGAAACACTTTCCATTCACGAACCATGCGAGATGTAAAAAAGTCTTCGCCGGCCGCGCGGGGGATAGGAACATTCCTAGGCCACCAACCCTCGGTAACCCTCAGCATCCGCGCCGAAGACTCCCGGAGCTCGGGCGAAGTCATCCTTCCCCCCGAGGCCGCGCATGTCCTCATCAATTCTCTAGCAAAACCATCGGAAACCCCAAGTCCTCCCATAGCAGTACCTAGTTTCCTCTTCTTGGAGGACGGGGCGGCCGCCAGCGCGGGGTCGTCTCCAGACTCTACCACCGGTTTCTTCCCGCGACGATCCACACCGTCTTGGCCGGGGTAACCGCCATACGGCAGTCGATTCAATTCAAAAACCCTGTTCAAACGGTCATTCGACCCACGGATATCCCAGCTACGCTGGCCCTCTGTCCTCGACACGTACCGACCAACGATCCGCACCGCCCCATCCTCTGCCTCACGCACAAAGGCGGCTGGATCGCGGCTTTGCAGATCCAGCGCGAAGACAGGACTTCGCACCAGCTTCCCACCATGGGAAGGCATCCGGCGAGGGCACACTTCGCCCAACGCCCAGCCATGCGCCAGAGGCCATACCCCGTACGCCACAAATTCCTCAACCAAATCGCGCCCACTGCTCAGGCCGGCGGCGCACCGAAGGGCCCCTTCGTCCGCATCCTCCTCCGCCACTTCAAAAGGCGGGTATGCTGAGTAAAAATGCGAGCACATCTCGGACACGGGGAGCCCCAGATGGTCTTCGACGGTACCCTCCGCAACGTAGAACCAAAACTCATGCCAATTGCCCCACTTGTTGCGGGCGCAAGGAACCAACTCAACTACCTCCATCGTGGTCTTGCCGGTCTTCGGCGTAAACGTACAGGACCCAAACTGGGCAACTTCATCTCCAATCATCCTCTTCTGCCAGTGCAGGCAATACTACTTCGCGAAGACTTCGACTGATGGCTATCCGCCGTACGAAGTCGTCGCCCAGACATACTTCGACAGAGCCACCACGTCATTCAGAGTCAACTGATGGATCTGAACGTTAAATCTGCACAGGACTTCTCCAACAAATCGGTGCGCAGGTAGGCGGAGACCGGCGGTGAAGAATGCCTCGAACACAACCAACTCGCCTTCCGGCTCGGGGACTTCCTCCGTCCCCGGGACACGAGCGACTCCCCCGCCAAAGTAACCCAGCCGCTGCATATCTTGCACGCGGACCGACGACATCCGCGACACACCAAAATCCACCGTATCGCCGGCGCGCAACTCCTCCGCCACCAAAGTACTCAGCGTTTCCTCAGACGACGCGTCGGCCGGCGGCGTAGCGGCAGCGGAAGAAGAAGAGGTCGGCATCGCTACGTACCGTCGGCGGCGGCGGGCGGTCTGCTTCACTCGAGCCAGATCTCCGGCGAACAAGAGCAAGGAGGGCAGACGAGCAGCCAGACGGTGGAAAAAGCGGCTAGGGTTTTCACGGAGCGCGGAAAGGAAAGTTCAAAACGCGCCGCCCTCGCCCCCTTTTATACACAGGGCGCGACGCTTCGGGAAACCCGCAGTCCAACAGTACGGTGTCAATCAACGGTCATGTCAAAAACCCCCGCGGAACCACTTCGAGCGAGGGCAGCGTCTCCGCCATCTAGCGACGTCTTCGGCACCAGATGACTTAGTCGAACTGGTCCCTCGGAGGGCAAATGTTGGGGCAAAGGCGAAGACGCCACCCTTCGCTCGAGGCCTTCGCCGTAGTCGTTGGTCCAACGGAGACAAGACAACGGGCAGGGACACCCTTCGCCCCATACGACATCGGACGAAGACCTGCGACAAGGTCATCCCACCGTGCGGCCTCGTCCAGCACGGAGGCCCACGGGTGATCCGGCCCATTGTAACGGGCCCTGCGTGGCCGCTGCGTGTTACGGGCCTAAGTTGTAAAGGCATCCCTGTAATTACAGTCTGTAACCCTGCTTTATGAGAATATTTTGGGGATAACCTAGGTGTCTGGGGGCACATGCGTCCTTAACACAGGACGCTGGGCGCTCAGATACCTATAAATACCCCCGCACAGTGCCCGTGAAAGGATAGATTAACAGAGCTATTGCCATCTTGCGTGAGAACCCTGTTTACGTCACTCCACCTCCCGTTGGATCCCCTTGCAACAGAGAGCAAGTTCCAACACCCGCGCACATCACACATTGTCAAGCGCGCACGTGGTTGTGAGGGTCCAACTCAAACATATACGCAACCGACAACCCTAGTGACACGATGGGGAAGGCGGAGGGGGCGCGGCGGCGACAGCGGTAGTCTGGGGTATGAATATCTGGCACCCCTCTCTCTCATGCTAATTTACGACTGGATCTGTGGATTAATCGGTCTGATTGGTTGGCCTTTGGTTTAGGATTTTCAGAAAAATCTTCGTTGGAGGCCTCCCACGGGACACATATGGTAGGTTGATCGATTCCTCCGTTTTGTGATTGTCGCGTTCGATGCTTGTACTGGTTTCTGCACATTGGAAGATGAGATCGTGATTCTGTTGTATAATTTACCTTACGGGGGTTTGGATCCCTTCATTTTAAAGGAATTGGAATTCACTCAATAAAGTAACTTATTTAGTTTGGAATTTGGCATTCTACCACTTTCCAAAGTTCAGATATAAGCCTACCTCAAATTCATAGGGTGGAGGATAGGAAATGATTTTATACATTAGTAGAATTTGTTTTTGAAAGGAAAATAGGGTCAAACATTTTCCTAAATGATTTTGCTGGTTGAATCGCCCAACACAAATAATTGGACTAACTAGTTTGCTCTAGATTATAAGTTCTACAGGTACCAAAGGTTCAACACAAACCAATAAAAAAGTCCAAGAAAGGGTTCAAATGAAAAGGAGCAAAAGAAACCGAAGGCAACCATGGTCTGGCGCACCGGACTGTCCGGTGCACCAGGGTGAATCCACTCGAACTGCTCAGCTTCGGGTTTCTGGAAATGCCACTCCGCTATAATTCAC
The DNA here is from genome assembly GCF_902167145.1 of Zea mays. Taxonomy (NCBI): domain Eukaryota; kingdom Viridiplantae; phylum Streptophyta; class Magnoliopsida; order Poales; family Poaceae; genus Zea; species Zea mays. The sequence goes on along the minus strand of NC_050096.1, from coordinate 187,353,103 downwards.
CGGACTGTCCGGTGTAGCACCGGACTATCCGGTGTGCCATGCGGAGTAACGACTACAGCGCCAACGGTCGTCTGCAAAAGTGAACAGTGAAGCTACAGTGCGCGGACTGCACGCGCAGAAGTCAGAGCAGGCGCCAGAAGGCGCATCGGACAGTGAACAGGTCTGTCCGGTGCACCACCGGACTGTTCGGTGGCCCCACTTGTTAGAGCTCCAACAGTCGAACCCCAACGGTTGGGTGACGTGGCTGGCGCACCGGACAGTGTCCAGTGCGCCCGTCGACAGACAGCCTCCCCAACGGCCACTTTGGTGGTTGGAGCTATAAATACCCCCCAACCACCACACTTCAAGGCATCCAAGTTTTTCAGCCAACATATTCAATACAAGAGCTAGTGCATTCAATACAAGACATAATTAGATTGAATCAAAGCCTCTCCAAGTCCCAATTCCACTCAAAGCAATTAGTGACTAGAAGAGAGAGTTTTGCCCGTGTTCTTTGAGCTCTTGCGCTTGGATCACTTTTCTTCTTCCCCATTTCTTGTTCTCAAGCATTTGTAATCAAAGCAAGAGACACCAATTGTGTGGTGGTCCTTATGGGGACTAAGTGTCCCATTTGATTGAGGAGAAAAGCTCACTCGGTCTAGGTGACCGTTTGAGAGAGGGAAAGTGTTGAAAGAGACCCGGTCTTTGTGACCACCTCAACGGGGAGTAGGTTTGCAAGAACCGAACCTCGGTAAAACAAATCATCGTGTCACTCTCGCTATTTGCTTGTGATTTGTTTTTCGCCCTCTCTTTCGGACTCGATTATATTTCTAACGCTAACCCCGGCTTGTAGTTGTGCTTAAAGTTTATAAATTTCAGATTTGCCTATTCACCCCCCTCTAGGCGACTTTCAATTGGTATCAGAGCCCGGTACTTCATTAGAGCCTAACCGCTCGAAGTGATGTCGAGAGATCACGCCAAGAAGGAAATGGTGACCGGTGAGAAGCCCGCTACAAGCCACGGGAAGGCTCTATCGGGAGACTCCGGCAACAAGATGAAGGGATCCCCTTCACACAACAAGTCGCATCGGAGCGGCGAAAAGAAAAAGAAGAAGGTGGTCTACTACGAGACCGATTCTTCATCACCTTCTACATCCGGCTCCGATGCGCCGTCCATCACTTCTAAGCGCCATGAGCGCAAGAAGTTTAGTAAGACCCCCCTACGCTATCCTCGCATTTCTAAACACACTCCTTTACTTTCCATTCCATTAGGCAAACCACCGGTTTTTTATGGTGAAGATTATATTAGGTGGAGTGATATGATGAGATATCACCTAACCTCACTCCACACAAGCATATGGGCCGTTGTTGAATTTGGAGTGAAAGGATCACGATGCCCAAGAGGGGGGTGAATTGGGCTTTTCTAAAAATCAACACTAATTAAAACCTAAGCAAGAGCCCAACTTTACCCCAACTACTAGCACTAAGATAATAATACTAGAAATACAACAATGCTAAGACAATACTTCAAATACTTGCTAAACAAATACACAATGTAAAATGCTTGAGTTAAGTGCGGAATGTAAAGCAAGGGTTAGAAGACTCCTCCAATTTTTCTCAAGGTATCGAAGAGTCGGCACTCTCCACTAGTCCTCGTTGGAGCACCCGCGCAAGGGTATCGCTCCCCCTTGGTCCTCGCAAGAACCAAGTGCTCACTACGAGATGATCCTTTGCCACTCCGGCGCGGTGGATCCCTCACGACCGCTTACAAACTTGAGTCAGGTCATCAACAAGATCTCCACGGTGATCACCGAGCTCCCAACGCCACCAAGCCATCTAGGAGATGCCGATCACCAAGAGTAACAAGTTGTAGACTTTCGCTTGACCAAGAGAAGCCTAATGCAAGTGGTGTGTGCTCTAGGTGGCTCTCGCTAGCGCTAATGAGGTCCAAATGTGGGATTAAGATTCTCTAATCTCCTCACTAGGCTTTTGGTGCTTGCAATGCTTTTCCAATGTGCAGGAATTAATGTGGACATCAAGACATTGAATATGGTGGGTGGAGGGGTATAAATAGCCCTCACCCACCAACTAGCCATTACCAGCATTGTTCTGCGCATGGGCGTACCGGACAGTTCGGTGCGCCACCGGTGCGCCAACGGTCGACTCCAACAGCTAGTTCTGACAGCTAGCCGTTGGGCAGATGGCAGACCGGACAGTGAACAGTCCAGTGCACTGTCCGGTGCGCCACTAAAATTCCACTCGGGAACCTTGCGCTCTCGGGTTTCTGTGTGGGGAAACCCTTCCCCTGGGCCAGCCTGGCCCCACCTGGCAGAGGGTGCACCGGACAGTCCGGTGCCCCAAGGCCAGAAACCCTATTTTCTGTTTTATGCTGTTTTTTCAAATCAGTTTTCGTTCTAACTTGTGAGTATGTTCTAGAGTGTCACCTAGCACTATATGTGAGTGTGAATATGCACCAACACTACACTAGAACTCTCTTGGTCAAATTACTCATCGACAACCCCTCTTCATAGTACGGCTAAAACAAAATAAAAAGACCTAACTAAATCATGAGTGTCTGCAACTCCTTGACACTCGAACTACGTAGACCTTCACTTTTTGATTCGTCGATTTAGCCGTCGCTTTGAGTTCTTATCTCCGGGATTGTTTTCACTGTTGTAGTACTTCTACCTGTAATGCGACCTAACTTACCATTTGTCTCTGCAAAACATACGTTAGTCACATATAACATTACGTTGTCATGAATCACTAAAACCAACCAGGGGCCTAGATGCTTTCAATCTCCCCCTTTTTGGTGATTGATGATAACCCTACAAGTTTTGTGAGAGTAGTTTGTTTTGAAAGTTCTATCAATAGAGAAGATGGTTAGTTGTACTCAGTAATCTTTGACAGAAAAAGTGTGTAACATAATAATATGAATGAGCGCATACACATCGTAAGTTTCTTGTTCATAAAAAAATAAAATCAAATCGATGAACAAGAACTAGAAGACTGGTGATAACATATAAGGTGAAAACATAATACACACACAGTGAACATGAGCATCGAGAGTATATAATAGAGTTTGTGAGCCAAAAGCATCATGCAAAAGTGAAGCTAGTACTGAGAGTAACAAAGCACATATATTACATCAAAATGACTCTCTACTAACTCTCTAACTCCCCCTAGCTCTCACAACTCATATCTCTCCCCCTTTGGCGTCAAACACCAAAAGGGAACCCGAACCTACACATTAGAAGAGGGAGGAGGAGGTGGGGGCGCATCCGGTCACGGTCGAGGCAGTAGAGCAAACGCCAGCTGTGGGTTAGAGTCAGTCTCGGATCCAGGATCTGCTGTAGAAGCTAGAGCTGGTACTGACTCAGACGGAGGCTACGCTGTAGGAGCTGCCGGAGCCGAAGAAGTCGCAGACACCGCCACAGCGACAGTGGAAACAACAGAAGCTGGTGGCACTGACGGCTGAGGGCTAACGGAGCTGATGACCGGCGACGTGAAAACCAGGGTGACCGGCCGGAGCGGAGAGGAGGAAGGACCAACTGTAGGAATAGGGGGTCCTGGATGAATAGCTGGCACAACAGGAGCCTGAAGAGGTGGAGGCGGTGCTGACTGAACTGGGGGAATCGACACACCGGTGTGCTGAAGCATGAGAGTCATGAATGCCCTGTTCTCAACCCGGTCCTAGAGAAGCTGCTGCTGTAGAGTATCCTGCCTGTCCTGAATCGTCTGAAACATCGAGAGCATTCTCTCGGACATCTGCTGCTGGACCGCTGCCTGACGGGCCTGCTCGGCTGCCAAGTGAGCCTGCTGCTGAGTAAGGGTCTGGAGGATCGCAGCAAGAGCAAGGTCAATGGAAGGAGGGGCAGCAGCGGTAGCACTAGAACTCCCAGCCTTATGATTATGTGAGCGTGGAGGCATAGGAGGCGGAGGCGGAACCCCAAAGTCGTCGTCATCATCATCATCATCATCATCATCATCATCATCATCATCATCATCAGGGACTGCTGCGCCCTGAGTCTCAAACTGGTGAAAGGTGGTATCCTCAGCCTGAGTGTAAACCACTGGAGCAGGTGCCGACATAGGATCCTCTGGAGCTGGACGGTAGGACCCAAAGAGGAGGCGAGAGGCCTCAAGAGTACCCTGGAACTGTGGGGGCCGAATCAGCTGAGCAAAGATGTGACACAAATAGTGAGCAAAAGGTAGCTGTCGACGAGCACGTAGACCATCCAGTACGGTGTCCTCGATCTCACAAATGAGAAAATCCACAACATCAAACTCTAAGTGAGAAACTAGGGCACCAAGGAGCCAAAGCTGAATATGAGTGGCAGCCTCCCTGTAACCCATCCGTGGCAGAAGCGTCCGTCTCATGAGCTGATATAGAAACCTGGCCGCTGTGGTGAAGTCTACCGGAGAACATCGCGACCCATCTGAGAAGGGCGGTTGAAACAAAGCCGCGATGTGAGCTGTACGAGGAGCAACTCTGCCGTGAGGGCGACGAGGAGGGTCAGAGGTGCCATAGCACATGCTGTGAAGACGAGTCGATGACTCGTTGAATCCAAACAACTGACGAATCTGACTGGCATGAATGGTAACATCCTCTCGCTCAAATCGGAATCTCATCTAGTGGTGATCAGGGTCGATCCATACAGTAGCATAGAAAACTCGGACCCATTCCTCAACATATCTGCTGCTGGTAGTCAAAAGAGTGAGAAGTCCAGGCAGATAGGAGAGGTGAACCTCAGAGTCGGCACCAGCTGCTAGCAGGAAGCCAGGGAGATCCAATAGCCGGTGCGCTCACAGAGCAATCTGAGCTGACAACTGTGCTCTGTAGAAAGACTCCTGAATCCTAGTGCTGAATGGATCTGCCGCTGCAGGGTCTCTCTGTGCAGGTAACCAAGACTCCACGGGTACATATATGAACCGACGTACCCGTGCCGCTGTAGCACGCTGAAGATCAAATAGCCTGGGATCAGCAGCAAGTGGTCGCACCTCAGTCTCATCGTGCTCCTGGAAGCGAGCAGGTGGGATAGGAGGAGCAAAAGTGGGAGGAGGAGCAGTGGAAGCTAGAGTAGTGGAGGTGGTGGGTATGGCTGAGGTGGTGGATGGCGCAGGAGTGACGGGGGCAGGCGAAGTGGGTGGAGGAGTGGTAGGAGCGGAGGAGCGAGGACGAGAGGCGAGGCAACGAACTCGATAGGCAATCTGATCGGAAGGAATCTGCAACTGAGCTCCTCGCTCTGCCTGCTCAGTGGCTGCTGCTGCTGCTGCCGTTGCTCGGGCTGCTCTGTCCAGACGCTGCTTCTTGCGGCCTTCCTGCTGCTCCAAATGCACAATCTTCCCCTTGACCTACTTAAAGGGGGCAAGGAGGGTCCTCGTCATCTCCTCCCCTGGCGCCGACACATTCTTCGTGTGCGACATCCTGACCTGACGACTGGAAAGCTCACACGAGAGGTGAAAATCTAGGCAGGACAGAAGACGGCTCACGGGCAGGCAAGGTCACAGAGGAAGAGCAGGCACAAGCACTGGAGGTCGCCGGAGCACGGTGGTCGCTGGTGAGGGAAGGTCACCGGCGAGGGAGAGCAAATCGCCAAAGAGCAGAGAGGAGCCAGAGAACAGAGAAAGTGTGGCCTCTAGCTCAGCTCAGGCTGGAGGCCGATTTTTTAAAACGCGTTATGGGCGCACCGGACAGTCTACAGTGCCTGTCCGGTGCACACCGGACAGACACTGCAGACTGTCTGGTGAACCACCGGACAGCGCACGGGAAAAAGGAGCTCTTGCGCGCGCGCGGCAGGTGCATCAGACAGTGCACAGTGCAGTGTCCGATGCACACCGAACTGTCCGGTGAGCCCAGAAAGAGGGAAATTTTCAAATTTTCAAATTTTTCTATCTAGTTTTCAACCAAACCAAATCCCAACTTATAATCACACAAAATAACACTTGTTGGGACAGGTATTGGCACCCTCATATATTTTCTCATAATTTTCAAAATATTTTGCCATAGGCTAGATAATTTTTAGAGAAAATATGCAAATGGTGAAATTTGCATTTTTGGCCTTGCACTAGGGGTTTTCATGAGTGTTTTGAGTTTTGAATACTCCCCCTAAGTGCAGTACCTCATGCATATTTCAAGAACCAACAATTGCATAGTAAGTAAGAATTTAAGTGCTAAAAGCTTAAAACTAAGACTTGTCAAGTTTGATCCGAGTTAAGCTTTTTCACTCGCTTTGTTGGCGGTTATCTCAACTAGGTTAGACAAGCCCTAGATGCAATACAAGAAATTTAAACATGCAATGCAAGCTTGACAACACCATTTGACATCTTAAATAATTTTTTTGAGATCAAGTATATTTAATTCATTCCTCAACATGCAAAAGCGGGTCTTATCAAGTGGCTTAGTGAAAATATCCGCTAATTGATCTTCCGACCTCACTCCTTCTAAAAGGATGTCTCCTTTAGCAACATGATCTCTAAGGAAGTGATGACGAATATCAATGTGCTTGGTGCGAGAGTGTTGTACAGGATTATTATCAATTTTAACAGCACTCTCATTGTCACACAACAAAGGTACCTTTTCTAGAACTACGCCATAGTCTAGAAGAGTTTGTTTCATATATAAAATTTGTGTGCAACAAGCACCCGCAACAATGTATTCCGCTTCGGCGGTTGACAAGGCAACACTATTTTGCTTTTTGGATGTCCATGATACTAGTGATCTCCCAAGCAAATGGCACCCCCAGAAGTACTTTTTCTATCAATTTTGCAACCGGCATAATCCGAATCGGAATAGCCAATTAAGTAAAAAGTAGCTCCTTTGGGATACCACAGACCAACACTTGGGGTGTGCCTGATATACCTAAGAATTCTTTTAACAGCATGAAGATGAGCTTTCTTAGGATTAGATTGAAATCTAGCACACATGCAGACACTAAACATGATATCGGGCCTAGATGCGGTAAGATACAATAAGCTACCAATCATAGAACGGTAGAGAGTTTGATTAACCGGGTTACCTCCCTCATCTAGGTCGAGATGTCCATTTGTTGGCATAGGTGTCTTGATTGGTTTGCACTTCTCCATGTTGAACCTTTTCAACAAGTCTTTGGTATACTTCTCTTGTGAGAGGAAGTTACCATCTTTCATTTGCTTGACTTGAAAGCCGAGGAAGTACGTCAGCTCACCAATCATTGACATCTCAAACTCCTTCGACATCAACTCACCAAATTCCTTGTAATGATAGTCATTTGTCGAGCCAAAGATTATGTCATCAACATATACTTGACAAATGAAAATATCACCGTTATGTTTCTTTGTGAATAGAGTTGTGTCGACGGTCCCGATCTTGAAGCCCTTTTCGATGAGGAAGTCGCGAAGGCGCTCATACCAAGCTCTTGGAGCTTGCTTTAACCCATATAGCGCCTTGGACAACCTGTAAGCATGGTTAGGATATCTAGGGTCTTCAAATCTAGGTGGTTGCTCAACATATACAAGTTCATTTATGAAGCCATTTAAAATGCACTTTTTACATCCATTTGATAAAGCTTTATATCATAACATGATGCATATGTGAGTAGGATACGGATGGCTTCCAGTCGAGCAACCGGTGCAAAGGTCTCTCCAAAATCTAAGCCTTTAACTTGAGAGAATCCCTTTGCAACAAGTCTTGCCTTGTTCCTTACAATCACACCTTGATCATTTTGTTTGTTTCTGAACACCCACTTTGTTCCAATGATTCTTGCATCTTGTGGGGGCTTCTCCAGGGTCCAAACTTGGTTACGGGTGAAGTTGTTAAGTTCTTCATGCATGGCGTTCACCCAGTCCGGATCCTGTAGCGCCTCATCTATACATGTAGGCTCAACACAAGAAACAAAGAAGTGATGTTCAATAAAAGAAGCATGTCTATGTGATCGAGTAATAACCCCTTGTGAAGGACTCCCAATGATTTGGTTTTGAGGGTGAGCTTGAAGTAGTGATGAAATTATCCTGTCAACCACTTGGGAAGAAGATCCTGGAGCATCAACATCTTCGGCTTGTACCCTTGCTTGTTCATGAGAGACAAATGTATCTTCATTTGCATGCCTCTCATCTTTTTCATCATCTTGTGGTACATTTGATGAAGAAGGCATGTCAATGTTTTGCACCTCTTCTTCATCTTCTTTTGGTTTGATAGCTCCAATTGGCATGTTCTTCATTGCTTCCCTAAGTGGCTCATCACCTACATCATCAAGATTTTCTAGTGCTCCTTGGGAGCCATTAGTCTCATCAAATTCCACATCATATGTTTCTTCTACCACGCCAGTGGCATGATTGAATACTCGATATGCTTTGGACTAAAATGAATAACCCAAAAGAAAACCAATATCACAACGTCTTTGAAACTTCCCTAGGTGATGTCGTTTCTTGTAGATGTAGCATTTGCATCCAAACACCCGAAAGAAGGAGACGTCTGGCTTTTTCCCATTTAGCAGTTCATAGGGAGTCTTCGCAAGTAGCCAGTGAGAAAATAGCCTGTTTGATGCATAACATGCAGTGTTGACAACTTCGGCCCAAAACCTCTCTGGTGTGTTATACTCATCAATCATTATTCTTGCATGTGTGATCAAGGTCCTATTTTTCCTTTCAACAACTCCATTTTGTTGAGGTGTATATGTTGCAGATACTTCATGCTTGATCCCAATTTCATCACAATACTCATGAATGTTGGTGTTGTCAAATTCTTTGCCATTATCACTTCTAATTTTCTTGATCTTGCAATCAAATTCATTTTGAGCTTTCTTGGCAAACTTCTTGAATATAGATGCAACTTCAGATTTATCATGGAGAAAGAACACCCAAGTGTATCTTGAGAAATCATCAACAATCACTAGACAGTAGAGGTTGCCACCAGCACTTACATAATTTGTAGGTCCAAATAAATCCATATGAAGTAGTTCCAGTGGCCTTGATGTTGACATGAAAGCTTTTGTAGGATGTGTATTAGCAACTTGCTTCCCAGCTTGACATGCACTACAAGGCTTGTCCTTTTCAAATACAACATCCTTTAATCCTCTAACCATGTCTTTCTTTAATACCTTCTTGAGTGTGCTCATCCCAACATGTGCAAGCCTCCTATGCCAAAGCCATCCAAGTGATGCTTTGGTGAAGAGGCAAGTTCTTAAGTCTGCATCTTCTGAGGTGAAATCCACTAAGTAGAGATTGTTGTATCTAAACCCTTTGAACACCATTGATTCATCATCCATTTTTGATACAATAACCTCTGTTGGAGTGAATAAACATTGAAGTCCAAGATCACATAGTTGACCCACTGATAATAAGTTGAAGCTCAAAGGTGCAACCAAGAGAACATTTGAAATTGATAGATCATTAGAAATTGCCACCTTGCCAAGTCCTTGAACTTTCCCTTTTGAATTGTCCCCAAATGTGATTTTGTCTTGTCCATCGACATTCTCATCAAGTGAGGTGAACATCCATGGGTTGCCTGTCATATGTTGTGTGCATCCACTTTCAATAACCCAATGGCTCCCACCGGTCTTGTAGTTCACCTACATCCACAGACAAATCAAGCTTGAGTTTTGAGGGCCCTATATTGCATAGGACCAGTGACTCTCTCAATCAAGGACTTTGCAACCCAAATTTGTCTAGGTCTACTCTTGCTTGGTGGACCTAGGAATGTAACTTTGACCTTTCCATTTGCAACTTTTCTTAGAACATAATGAGCATTGAAAGCAAATGGTCTTGAGTGCTTAGGCAAGGGAGTTGGTGGTTTGGCTTTGCAGTTGTGGGCAAAGTGACCTTCTTTTCCACACTCAAAGCATTTGATAGGCTTGTGAGTCTGCTCTGGCTTGTATTGAGTAGTAGCTTTATTTTGCACAAAAGCATTGTATCCAATATCACTCTTGTTGTTTTTCATGACAGTGTTCATGAGCAACTCATTTTGGAGGTATTGGCCCTTGTTGAACTTTTGCACACTTGTTGCAAGATGTTCATTTTCACTCTTAAGTTTCTTGACCTCATTTTAAGCCTTTCATTATCCATTGCCAACTCATTGTTGAAATCATTGTTCTCAACATCAACCTTTCCTCTAGTAGTTGCATCAGTCAAGTATCTCTTCAATTTTTGGTTGTCTAAAGTCAAGACTTCAACTTTTTCGGTAAATTCATCATGTAGACTAGTTTGCTCTCCTTGACTCAAATCATCACATGAGGTTGCTACATCAATCTTAACAACAGGGTTAATAGCCTCATGTGTATTGCAAGATAAAAGTTCATTTTCAACAAAAAGATTATCATGATCAAATTTAATCTTAGTATAGTCTTCCTTGATTTTCACTAGTCTATATTTCAACTCCCTATTAGCTTCATTTAACTTGTCACATTTATCCTTAGCATCTTTTAGGGAGATTGTGAGCTCATTTACAGTGGATGACATAGTTTTGTTCTCTTCTTTCATTTCATCACTAGCTTTCATAACTATGTCATATTTGACATTTAAAGATTCATTTTCATTTTTCAACTTATCACATTTAGCTTTTGACTTCCTAATGATTTGAGTGTATTCTTTAAGCAAGTCAGCTAGTTCATCATAGGAAGGTGAAGCAAATTCCTCATCACTATCACTATCACTATCATCAGTAATATCAATATCATTTTGTACCTTTCGTTCACCTCTAGCCATGAGGCATAAGTGAGAAGTCGATGATGGCGATGGTGGTGGTGAAGAGAAGTCCCCAGTGATGGCGGCAACTTTTTCATCATTTTCTTCTTCACTTGAAGAAGATCCACTTGATGACTCAATGTCAGTGAGCCAATCACCAACAATATATGCCTTTCCATTCTTCTTTTTGTGGAACCTCTTGTGCTTCCCATCCTTCCTCTTGAAGAATCTCTTTTCCTTTTTCTCATCATCGTTGTCATATTCTTTCTTGTCCTTGAACTTGTTTTTTTTGGGCTTGTTACATTGATGAGCAAGATGACCAAGCTCTCCACAGTTGTAGCAATCCATCTCAAAAATGGGCTTTCTTTTGCTGGAAAAGAATTTCTTCTTTCTTGAATCAAATTTGATGCCTTCTTTGTTGAGCTTCTTTAACATCTTGGTGGTCTTCCTCACCATCAAGGCAATGTTAGCATCAAGGTCATCATCACTTGAGGATTCTTCCTCAATTTGTACTTTAGCTTTTCCTTTTCTTTCTTGATTTGCTTTGAGAGCTAAATTCTTTCTTTTTGAAGATGACTCATCCTTGTCATTGATGTGCATGTACATTTCATGAGCATTGATCTTTCCCAATATCTATATAGGTGTGGTGACTGAAAGATCCATTTGATGCAGCATAGTGACAATGTGTCCATATTTGTCAATTGGGAGGACACTGAGAATCTTCCTCACAACATCCGGTTGTGAGATTTGAGTAAGCCCCAAGCCATTCACTTCCTCTACAAGAATATTGAGATGTGAGTACATAACATTGGCATTTTCATTAGCAAGCATTTCAAAAGAATTTAACTTTCTCATAGCAATGTGACATCTCTCTCCTCACGCTCACTCCTAGTTCCTTCATGTAGAGCACAAATGTCCATCCACAAATCATGAGCATTTTTATGATTTCTAACTCTTTTGAACACATCTTTGCAAAGGCCTCTAAAAAGGGTGTTTTTGGCCTTCACATTCCATTTCTCATAATTAAACTCTTCACCTACAAGATTTGTGGGATCTCTAGGTTCGGGGAATCCTTGTGTGGCGGCTTTGTAGACACCAATGTCTATAGCCTCTAAATATGCTTCCATACGAATTTTCCAATATGGAAAATCGTCACCATCAAAAACGGGAGGAGGTCCATCCCCACCGGACATCATTACTCTAGCGGTTAAGCTAATCTAAGAGCAACAAGGCTCTGATACCAATTGAAAGGATCACGATGCCCAAGAGGGGGGGGGGGTGAATTGGGCTTTTCTAAAAATCAACACTAATTAAAACCTAAGCAAGAGCTAAGCAAGAGCCCAACTTCACCCCAACTACTAGCACTAAGATAATAATACTAGAAATACAACAATGCTAAGACAATACTTCAAATACTTGCTAAACAAATACACAATGTAAAATGCTTGAGTTAAGTGCGGAATGTAAAGCAAGGGTTAGAAGACTCCTCCAATTTTTCCCGAGGTATCGAAGAGTCGGCACTCTCCACTAGTCCTCGTTGGAGCACCCGCGTAAGGGTATCGCTCCCCCTTGGTCCTCGCAAGAACCAAGTGCTCACTACGAGATGATCCTTTGCCACTCCGGCGCGGTGGATCCCTCACGACCGCTTACAAACTTGAGTCGGGTCGCCAACAAGATCTCCACGGTGATCACCGAGCTCCCAACGTCACCAAGTCGTCTAGGTGATGCCGATCACCAAGAGTAACAAGCCGTAGACTTTCGCTTGACCAAGAGAAGCCTAATGCAAGTGGTGTGTGCTCTAGGTGACTCTCGCTAGCGCTAATGAGGTCCAAATGCTGGATTAAGATTCTCTAATCTCCTCACTAGAATTTTGGTGCTTGCAATGCTTTTCCAATGTGCAGGAATTAATGTGGATAGCAAGACATTGAATATGGTGGGTGGAGGGGGTATAAATAGCCCTCACCCACCAACTAGCCGTTACCAGTATTGTTCTGCGCATGGGCGCACCGGACAGTCTAGTGCGCCAACGGTCGACTCCAACGACTAGTTCTGACAGCTAGCCATTGGGCAGATGGCACACCAGACAGTGAACAGTCCGGTGCGCCACTAAAATTCCACTCGGGAACCTTGCGCTCTCGGGTTTCTGCGTGGGGAAACCCATCCCCTGGGCCAGCCTGGCCCCACCTGGCAGAGGGTGCACCGGACAGTTTGGTGCACACCGGACAGTCCGGTGCCCCAAGGCCAGAAACCCTTTTTTCTATTTTATGCTGTTTTTCAAATCGGTTTTTATTCTAACTTGTGAGTATGTTCTAGAGTGTCACCTAGCACTATATGTGAGTGTGAATATGCACCAACACTACACTAGAACTCTCTTGGTCAAATTACTCATCAACAACCCCTCTTCATAGTACGGCTAAAACAAAATAAAAAGACCTAACTAAATCACGAGTGTCCGCAACTCCTTGACACTCGGACTACGTAGACCTTCACTTTTCGATTCATCAATTTAGCCGTCGCTTCGAGTTCTTATCTCCGGGATTGTTTTCACTGTTGTAGTACTTCTACCTATGCGACCTAACTTACCATTTGTCTCTGCAAAACATACGTTAGTCACATATAACATTACGTTGTCATTAATCACTAAAACCAACCAGGGGCCTAGATGCTTTCATGGAGCACAGGTACCATCCGTAGGGGATGAAGATTATGATGAGGACGAAGTCGCCTAAATCCGACACTTCAATTCCCAAGCAACTACTATACTCCTCACCTCTCTAAGTCGAGAGGAGTATAATAAGGTGCAAGGGTTGAAGAGTGCCAAAGAAATTTGGGACGTACTAAAGACCACACACGAAGGAGACGAGGTGACCAAGATTACCAAGAGGGAAACGATCGAGGGGGAGCTCGGTCGGTTCATGCTCAACCAAGGAGAGGAGCCACAAGCTATGTACAACCGACTCAAGATTTTGGTCAACCAAGTGCGCAACCTCGGGAGCACAAAATGGGATGACCACGAAATGGTCAAGGTTATTCTTAGATCACTCGTTTTTCTTAATCCTACTCAAGTTCAATTAATTCGTGGTGATCCTAGATATAAGCTAATGTCTCCCGAGGAAGTTATAGGAAAGTTTGTGAGCTTTGAATTGATGATCAAAGGCTCCAAACAAATCATCGAGCGAGGCGCCACCTCCACACCCGAGGTGCAACCCGTCGCATTCAAAGCGACGGAGGAGAAAGAAGAGTCTACATCAAGTAGGCTCCCCATCGACGCCTCCAAGCTCGATAATGAGGAGATGGTTCTCATCATCAAGAGCTTCCGTCAAATCCTCAAGCAACAGAAGGGGAGAGACTACAAACCCCGTTCCAAGAAGGTTTGCTACAAGTGTGGTAAGCCCGATCACTTTATTGCTAAATGTCCATTATCTAGTGATAGTGACAGGGGCGACGATAAGAAGGGAAAGAGGAGGGAAAATAAGAGATACTACAAGAAGAAGGGCGGCGATGCTCATGTTTGTCGGGTGTGGGACTCCGATGAGAGCTCCACCGACTCCTCCTCCGACGAGGACGCCGCAAACATCACCGTCAACAAGGGTCTCCTCTTCCCCAACGTCGGCCACAAGTGCCTCATGGCAAAGGACGACAAAAAGAAGGTAAAATCTAGAGCCTCCACTAAATATGCAACATCTAGTGATGAGGAAAACTCTAGTGATGATGAAGATAACTTGCTTGCCCTTTTTGCCAACCTAAACATGCAACAAAAGGAAAAATTAAATGAATTGATAGGCGCTATTCATGAGAAGGATGAACTCTTGGATAGCCAAGAGGACTTCCTTATTAAGGAAAATAAGAAGCATGTTAAGGTAAAAAATGCTTATGCTCAGGAAGTAGAAAAATGTGAAAAATTGACTAGTGAGCTAAGCACTTGCCATAATATTATCTCAAACCTTAGAAATGAAAATGCAAAATTAGTTGCTAAGGTTGAGAAGTTAGATGTTTGTGATGATTCAATTGTTAGTCTTAGAAATGATAATGCTAGTTTGATTACTAAGATTGACAAGTTGAATGCATCACTCTCTAGCCTTAAAATTGAGAATGAAAAATTAATTGCTAAGGCTAAAGACTTAAATGTTTGCAATATTTCTATTTCCAATCTTAGAGATGAGAATGCTATCTTACATGCTAAGATTGATGAATTAAATGCTTGCAAACCATCTACATCTACTGTTAGTCATGTCTCTATTTGCACTAGATGTAGAGATGTTAATGTTGATGCTATCCATGATCACATTGCTATGATTAAACAACAAAATGATCATATAGCAAAATTAGATGCTAAAATTGCCGAGCATGAATTAGAGAATGAAAAATTTAAATTTGCTCGTAGTATGCTTTATAGTGGGAGATGCCCTGGCATTAAGGATGGCATTGGCTTCCAACAGGGAGGCAATGTCAAGCTCAATGCCCCTAAAAGATTGTCTAATTTTGTTAAGGGCAAGGCTCCCATGCCTCAGGATAACGAGGGCTATATTTTATATCCTACTGGTTATCCTGAGGATAAGATTAGGAGAATTCATGCTAGGAAGACTCATTCTGTTTCTCACCATGCTTTTATTTATAAGAATGAGGCTTCTAGCTCTAGGCGTTCTAACCATGTTAAAATGCCTAAAAAGAAATCTCCTATTGCATCAAATGAACCTAATGTTTCATTTAAAACTTTTGATGCTTCTTATGTGCTCACTAACAAATCAGGCAAAGTAGTTGCCAAATATGTTAGGGGCAAACACAAGGGATCAAAGACTTGTGTTTGGGTACCCAAGGTGCTTGTTTCTAATGTGAAAGACCCAAGACCGTTTGGGTACCTAAGAACAAGGCCTAAACTTGTTTTGTAGGTTTATGCATCCGGGGGCTCAAGTTGGATCATCGATAGCGGGTGCACAAACCACATGACAGGGGAGAAAAGGATGTTCTCCTCCTATGAGAAAAACCAAGATCCCCAAAGAGCTATCACATTCGGGGATGGAAATCAAGGTTTGGTCAAAGGACTTGGTAAAATTGCTATATCACCTGACCATTCCATTTCCAATGTTTTTCTTGTAGATTCTTTAGATTACAACTTGCTTTCTGTTTCTCAATTATGCAAAATGGGCTACAATTGTCTTTTTACGGATATAGGTGTTACTGTCTTTAGAAGAAGTGATGATTCAGTAGCATTTAAGGGAGTGTTAGAGGGTCAGCTATACTTAGTTGATTTTAATAGAGCTGAACTCGACACTTGCTTAATTGCTAAGACTTACATGGGTTGGCTCTAGCATCGCCGACTAGCCCACGTTGGGATGAAGAATCTTCATAAGCTTCTAAAGGGAGAGCACATTTTGGGACTAACAAATGTTCATTTTGAGAAAGACATGATTTGTAGCGCATGTCAAGCAGGGAAGCAAGTTGGTGTTCATCATCCACACAAGAACATCATGACGACTAACAGGCCGCTTGAGCTACTCCACATGGATCTATTCGGCCCGATTTCTTACATAAGCATCGGCGGGAGTAAGTACTATCTAATTATTGTGGATGATTATTCTCGCTTCACTTGGGTGTTCTTTTTGCAGGATAAATCTCAAACCCAAGAGACCTTAAAAGGATTCTTGAGACGGGCTCAAAATGAGTTCGGCTTGAGAATCAAAAAGATTAGAAGCGACAATGGGACGGAGTTCAAGAACTCACAAATAGAAGGCTTTCTTGAGGATGAGGGCATCAAGCATGAGTTTTCTTCTCTCTACACACCACAACAAAATGGTGTAGTGGAGAGGAAGAGTAGAACTCTACTTGACATGGCGAGGACCATGCTTGATGAGTACAAGACTTCGGACTGGTTTTGGGCGGAAGCAGTCAACACCGCTTGCTACGCCATCAACCATCCCTACCTTCACCGAATCCTCAAGAAGACATCATATGAACTCCTAACCGGTAAAAAGCCCAATGTTCCATATTTTAGAGTCTTTGGTAGCAAGTGCTTTATTCTTGTTAAAAGAGGTAGAAAATCTAAATTTGCTCCTAAGGCTGTAGAAGGCTTTTTACTTGGTTATGACTCAAACACAAGGGCATATAGAGTCTTTAACAAGTCCACTGGACTAGTTGAAGTTTCTTGTGACATTGTGTTTGATGAGACTAACGGCTCCCAAGTGGAGCAAGTTGATCTTGATGAGCTAGATGATGAAGAGGCTCCATGTGTCGCGCTAAGGAACATGTCCATTAGGGATGTGTGTCCTAAGGAATCCAAAGAGCCTCCACAAGCACAAGATCAACCGTCATCTTCCATGCAAGCATCTCCACCAACCCAAGATGAGGATCAAGCTCAAGATGATGAAGATGAAGATCAAGAAGAGCCACCTCAAGAGGAGAACAATGATCAAGGGGGAGATGCCAATGATCAAGACAAGGAAGATGATGAGGGTCCAAGACTGCCTCACCCAAGAGTCCACCAAGCGATACAACAAGATCACCCCGTGAACTCCATCCTCGGCGATATTCATAAAGGGGTAACCACTCGATCTCGTGTCGCTCATTTTTGTGAACATTACTCCTTTGTGTCTTCTATTGAGCCATACAGGGTGGAAGACGCATTAAGGGATTCAGATTGGGTGTTGGCAATGCAAGAGGAACTCAACAATTTCACAAGGAATGAGGTATGACATCTTGTTCCACGTCCTAACCAAAATGTTGTAGGAACCAAGTGGGTATTCCGCAACAAACAAGATGAGCATGGTGTGGTGACAAGGAACAAAGCCTGACTTGTGGCCAAGGGTTATTCACAAGTCGAAGGTTTGGATTTTGGTGAAACCTATACACCCGTAGCTAGGCTTGAGTCAATTCGTATACTACTTGCCTATGCTACTTACCATGACATTAAGCTCTATCAAATGGACGTGAAAAGTGCCTTCCTCAATGGACCAATCAAGGAGGAGGTCTATGTTGAGCAACCTCCCAGCTTTGAAGATAGTGAGTACCCTAATCATGTCTATAAACTCTCTAAGGCGCTTTATGGGCTTAAGCAAGCTCCAAGAGCATGGTATGAATGCCTAAGAGATTTTATTATCGCTAATGGCTTCAAAGTCGGCAAAGCTGATCCTACTCTCTTTACTAAAACTATTGCAAATGATTTGTTTGTATGCCAAATTTATGTTGATGATATCATATTTGGGTCTACTAACAAATCTACATGTGAAGAAATTAGTAGGATCATGATTCAAAAATTCGAGATGTCTATGATGGGGGAGTTGAAATATTTCTTAGGATTTCAAGTAAAGCAACTCCAAGAGAGCACCTTCATCTGCCAAACGAAGTACATTCAAGACATACTCACCAAGTTTGGAGTGAAGGATGCCAAGCCCATCAAGACACCCATGGGAACTAATGGGCATCTCGACCTCGACACGGGAGGTAAATCCGTAGATTAAAATGTATACCGGTCGATGAAAGGATCTCTACTCTATATGTCGGGGACCATAATTAGGGGTACCCTCAAGACGCCTAATTCTCAGCTGGTAACCCCCATCAGCATAAAGCTGCAAAGGCCTGATGGGTACGATTAAGTCAGGGATCAGTCCACACGAGTGACTCGATCATGCTTCACCCGAGCCTAGCCTCGGCCAAGGGCAGCCGACCTCGAGAGACTTCCGTCTCGCCCGAGGCCCCCTTTTTATGGCGGACACATCACCGGCTCGCCCGAGGCCTTGGCTTCGCTCAGAAGCAACCTTGACTAAATCGCCACACCGACTGACCAAATTGCAGGGGCATTTAACGCAAAGGTGGCCTGACACCTTTATCCTGACACGCGCCCCCGGCAGAGCCGAAGTGACCGCCGTCACTCCACCGCTCCACTAACCAGTCTGACAGAGGGACAGCGCCGCCTGCGCCACTCCGACTGCAGCACCACTCGACAGAGTGAGTCTGACCGGCAGTCAGGTCTTGACAAAGGCGCCACGGCGAACTCCGCTCCGCCCGACCCCAGGGCTCGGACTCGGGCTAAGACCCGGAAGACGGCGAACTCCGCTCCGCCCGACCCCAGGGCTCGGACTCGGGCTAAGACCCGGAAGACGGCGAACTCCGCTCCGCCCGACCCCAGGGCTCGGACTCGGGCTAAGACCCGGAAGACGGCGAACTCCGCTCCGCCCGACCCCAGGGCTCGGACTCGGGCTAAGACCCGGAAGACGGCGAACTCCGCTCCGCCCGACCCCAGGGCTCGGACTCGGGCTAAGACCCGGAAGACGACGAAACTCCGCCTCGCCCGACCCCAGGGCTCGGACTTCGCCCTGGCCTCGGCCGAACGACTTCCGCCTCGCCCGACCCCATGGCTCGGGCTCGGCCACGGCAACAGAAGACGGACTCGACCTCGGCTTCGGAGGAACCCCCACGTCGCCCTGCCTAGGGCACAGACCGCCACGTCAACAGGAAGCGCCATCATCATCCTACCCCGAATCGACTCGGGTCACGGAGAACAAGACCGGCGTCCCATCCGGCCAGCTCCGCCAGAGGGGCAATGATGGCGCTCCACAAGCTCTATGACGACGGCGGCCCCCAGCTCTCTTACGGAAGCAGAACGACGTCAGCAGGGACTCGACCGCTCCAACAGCTGTCCCTCCGCCAGGCTCCGCCGCACCTCCGACAGCCACGACATCACACCAGCAGGGTGCCCAGATCTCTCCAGCTGCCACATTGGCATGTACCTAGGGCGCTAGCTCTCCCTCCGCTAGACACGTAGCGCTCTGCTACACCCCCCATTGTACACCTGGATCCTCTCCTTACGACTATAAAAGGAAGGACCAGGGCCTTCTCAGAGAAGGTTGGCCGCGCGGGACCGAGGACGGGACAGGCGCTCTCTTGGGGCCGCTCGCTTCCCTCACCCGCGTGGACGCTTGTAACCCCCCTACTGCAAGCGCACCCGACCTGGGCGCGGGACGAACACGAAGGCCGCGGGACTTCCACCTCTCTCACACTCGACTCCGGCCACCTCGCCTCTCCCCCCTTCGCGCTCGCCCACGCGCTCGACCCATCTGGGCTGGGGCACGCAGCACACTCACTCGTTGGCTTAGGGACCCCCCTGTCTCGAAACGTCGACAGTTGGCGCGCCAGGTAGGGGCCTGCTGCGTGCTGACGAACAGCTCCCCGTCAAGCTCCAGATGGGTAGTCTCCAGCAACCTCTCCGCCCCGGGACGGTGCTTCGTTTCGGGACTCTTGAGTTCATGTCCTTCGACGGCAGCTACGACATGATACTCCTTCCACCGCCGTGCGACTACGACAATGGCGGCCGACAACCCGCCAGCCGGCGGCGGAATCGACGACGTCTTCCCCGCATGGTGGAAGGGCAACATTCGGGCTCGCTCCGTTCTCTCCCCCGCCAACGGAGGAGGAGACGGGGCCGTCAAGGCCAGGTGGGAGGCCGCGCTTCGTCGGCCGTCGAGCAAATCGACGCCCCCGACACCCCGACGGAAGGCACGCCGGACGTCGACCTCGCGTTCAAGATGGAGGCAAGCGCCGTCCCCCCGCGGCACGCTGACCCCGAGCAAGAAGACGGCGCCGGCGCGCTCGCGGAAAGCCTGCACGACGTCGCCCTCGGACCAGAGATGATGGTGCAACCAGTCCCCGATGTGACTACGTCGCTCCTCGTCGACCAAAAGGTAACGACTAACTCCCATCTTGCGTCATTTTGACTCGGCCTCAATGTCACACCCGGTTTTAGAAGGCAAACCGAATGCGAACCATGTACGTGCCAGGATCAGTTATTCACGTACACAACAGTTACATAATATGGACATCATCACACAGTGCTCAAAATAGTATTAATAAGGGAAATAGTCGATTACATCATACGTCTGAGACGTCCATATAGTTCTTACAATAAATCAAAGTGCGGAAAAGAAACGTAGATAACGCGGCCTTCACAGGCAGCCGACTGGGGGTTGCCGCTAACCCACACCTAGAACTCGTCGTAATCTTGGAACTCCTGGAAGTCTCCTTCCACAGCTTCATCTTCGCCTGAGCAGTGGTTGCAATGCTGACAACCTGGGGGGGGTTTGGTGTGTAGAGCAAGGGTGAGTACACATCAACATACTCAGCAAGTATCCTGTTTGGCTGTAGTGGACTAGCTTTATGTGGGGATAAGTCAAGCAGTTGCTTTTAGTTGGTCAGATTATTATTTACTAGTAGAAAGCCAAGTTTTAGCATTACCCAAGTTATTAACCCGATGTACCCTTTCCAAACGGAAAGAATACCACTTACCAGCACCATAGTCATAACCAAAACCATCAATCTCATAACCACCTGTACCACAATGTCTCTGATCAAGTACCACTAATCACTGGAGCTCCCTTGGCCGCTCATAACCGCGAGCACGGCTGATATATCAGTTTCATAACACTCTGCAGAGGTTGTGCACTTTACCCACAAGCCGTGATTCCCTCTTGCCTCGGGCCGATCAAACCCTTAAACACTACCAAGGTGAATAGGCAGGGTTTCACTACGTAGCCTTTACAAAGATTCCCCGGGGCTGTAGCCACCCGTTAGGTTTCCTAAATGCACCGCACTCCTCCCCAAGGGGCGAACCCAAACTTGGCAGAGCGAGCCGCATACACCGAGCCCCATTGACGGCACGACGGCTAAGTGAACTACACCCCGGATCCTCTAATTATTCAGCTAAGGGCACCCCATTCCACCCTCATGGTTGCACTGTTTTCCCGGGCGGTCATCCATAGAACAGGTCCTTACGGAGAGGCACTCGAGAAACCGCTCGAGCCCCCTTGAAAACCACAAGTATAATCATAAAGAAGAACGGGAAAACAGCGTATCATAGATAATCACATCATGTTCATTGATTAGAGTTGAGCAATAGCATCAGACTAAGTAGTAATAATCCGACCCAAATAGGTAAACAAGGACATGGATAACAAAAGCTAGTCAATCCTTAGGGATAAATGTGTAATGCGGGAGGTGAATTAAAGAATGAATAGGACAGAGATAGGTCAAAGGACACTTGCCTCCACCAACCGACTGCTGCTCAGGGGCTTCTCCTGCGAATTCCTCGGGCTCTTCGACCGGATCGTTCTCTATGCGAGCGCAAACATACATACATCCATCCACATATTTAATACAAAAGAACAGTACACCATACAAGATAACAAATAAAGTGAATATGCACCAAGTATGACATTCGATAACGCATTTGTTATGGTTAGAAAGAAACGGGAAAGGTCTCGCAGGGGGTTAAATCTTATGCACTAATGACACAATTGGTTTTTAACAAAATAATTCTGTTATATATATTTATATATACTGATGGAAACCTAATCACTTTTAGTTGATCAACATTGCACAGGGTAAACAATTAACTACGTGAATCAATAACATAACGGAATTTTAAACTAAACTTCCTATTTTCCCATAGCATGAACAGTGATTAGCCTACTTAAAATACAGTAATTATGATCACAGAAAGTAAATAAAATAAAATAAAAAAAATAATAAAAAAAAAACAGAAGGGGGGGGGGCGGTTGAACCGGCCCTAGGGCGGTTGAACCGGCCCTAGGCGGGGCGCGGGCGGGGCTGGCCGGGCGGCTGAGCCGCTGCGCCGGCCGGTTGAACCGGCGGCCAGGCGGGCGCGGGGGGGGGGGGGGGGGGGGTCGGGCTGGGCGGCCGAGCGGGCGGCCACAGGCCACGGCGGGGCAGGGGACGGCCGGCGCGGACAGGGGGCGGCCGGGCCTTGGCCGGGCAGGGAGGGGGAGGGGAGGGGAGAGAGGGAGGAGGGAGAGAGGGAGGAGGGGGGGGGGGGCTCACCGGTGTCGGGGATCGACGGCGAGGGGCGGCCGGCGGCAGGGGGCGGCGCGGCGACCTAGGGGCAGGGGGCGGGCAGGGGGTAGGGGCGGCGGCTTAGGTGGGGAGGGAGAAAATGAGGGGGGAGAGGGAGAGGGTTAGGGAATAAGGGAAAGAGGGGGGGGGGCGGCTGGGCCTATTGGGCCCAGGGGGGGGGCGCGCAGGGGCCTGGGTCGGCCGGGGTCGGCCCACGGCGCGGGAGAGAAAAAGAGAAGATTAGAGAGAAAGAGAGAGAAAGAAAAAAGAAAAGATTACTTCTCTGTTTTCGAAATCCGATCTTCTAGATGAATGCGATTGCACTTTCAAAAAAATGCAAGGGCGGCATGGTGCATCAAACAACATAAAGTATTTAGGGTTTTTATACGTACGGGAATTCCAAACCGAATCCCGCTAGAACTTTGGAAAAGGTCAAGGTTTAGCGAAGGGAAAAAGAAAAGGAAAAGGTAACGCCCGAATTTTGGCGAGTAAAGAAAAGAAAAAATTCAACTGCAAAATTCGGGGCGTTACAAACCTATCCCCCTTAAAAGAATCTCGCCCTCGAGATTCAGGGCTGGCTAGCAAAGAGCTCCGGGTACTTGGCCATCAGATCATCTTCACGCTCCCAGGTTGCTTCTTCCTCAGAGTGGTGACTCCATCTGACTTTGCACATTCTGACGGTCTTCCTTCGGGTGACTCTATCTGCAACCTCAAGGATCTGAGCTGGCTTCTCAACATAGGTCAAGTCCTCCTGGACTTCCAGACCTTCCACTGGCAACTGCTCTTCCGGCACACGCAAGCACTTCTTCAACTGAGACACATGAAAGACATTATGCACAGCAGACAAATTCTCTGGCAAACTGAGCTGATAAGCCACTTCTCCTCGCTTTGAGAGAATTTGATACGGACCAATGTAGCGGGGTGCCAGCTTGCCTTTGACTCCGAATCTTCTGACTCCTCTGATCGGTGACACTTTCAGATAGACAAAGTCTCCGACTTCGAAACTCAGCTCTCTTCTTCTTGTGTCTGCATAGCTTCGCTGCCTTGATTGCGCTATCTTCAGATTCTCTCGGACCATCTTGATGTTCTCTTCGGCTTCGAGCAAAATGTCTGGCCCAAACACTTGCTTTTCTCCAGGCTGATCCCATTGCAACGGAGTTCTGCAACTCCTTCCATACAGCGCTTGAAACGGTGACATCTTCAAACTGGCCTGGTAACTGTTGTTATAGGAAAACTCCGCATAAGGCAATCTCTTGTCCCATCCGGACTGATCTTGCAACGCACAGGCTCTTAACATGTCTTCGAGAATTTGATTGGTTCTTTCGGTCTGGCCATCTGTCTGCGGGTGATAAGCTGAACTGAAATTCAGATGCGTGCCCAAGGCTTCATGCAACTGCTGCCAGAAATGAGAGGTGAACTGCGTTCCTCTGTCTGACACTATCTTCTTTGGCACACCATGAAGACAGACGATCCGAGACATATACAATTCTGCCAATACTGCACTGTTGTAGTTGGTCTTGACAGGTATGAAGTGGGCTGATTTGGTCAAACGGTCCACTACTACCCAAATGGAATCGTAGCCGGCTCGAGTGCGAGGCAATCCGACTATGAAATCCATACCAATTTCATCCCATTTCCACTGAGGGATCTGCAACGGTTGCAACAATCCAGCTGGTCTCTGGTGTTCTGCCTTAATTCTTCGACAACTATCGCACATAGCCACATGCTCTGCGATTTCTCTTTTCATTCCGTACCACCAGAATTTCTTCTTCAGATCCTGATACATCTTCTCACTGCCAGGGTGAATCGAATAAGCTGTCTCATGAGCTTCCTTAAGAATCAACTCCCGAATAGACTGGACATTGGGAACACACAAGCGGTCTTTGAACCATACCACACCTTCTGCATCTTCTCGAAAGTCTTTGCCTCTGCCATCTAGAATCAATCGCCGAATCTCACTGATCTTCTCATCATTTTTCTGCGCTTCTTTGATTTCGCGCTCCAAGGTAGGTTCCAATTCAACTGTGACTCCTCGCGAATTGTTCAGAAATCCGAGACTCAACCTGTCAAACTCCTTGGCCAACTCATAAGGCATCGGACGAGCGACCATCAGATTAACTTGACTCTTTCTGCTCAAAGCATCTGCCACTACGTTTGCTTTTCCTGGATGGTAATGAATCTCCAACTCATAGTCTTTGATCAATTCTAACCATCTTCGTTGCCTCATGTTCAATTCTGACTGAGTGAATATGTACTTCAGACTCTTGTGGTCTGTGTAAACATCACATTTCTGTCCATACAGATAGTGCCTCCATGACTTCAGTGCGTGAACCACTGCTGCCAACTCTAGATCATGGATTGGGTAATTCTTCTCATGAACCTTCAGCTGTCGGGACGAGTAAGCCACAACTCTTCCCTCTTGCATCAACACACATCCCAAACCTGTGTAACAAGCATCGCAATACACCGAGAAGGGCTTGTGCACATCAGGCAAGACTAGGACGGGCGCTGTAGTCAACTTCTCTTTCAGCGCTTCAAAGGCCTCTTGACATTTCTGGGTCCACTTGAACTCAACTTTGTTGCCTAGCAACGCTGTCATTGGTTTCGCAATCTTCGAAAACCCTTCAATGAATCGCCGATAATATCCGGCCATTCCAATGAAGCTCTTGATTCCTCGAGCATCCGTTGGCGCTTTCCAGTTTAGAATGTCTGCCACTTTCTTCGGATCCACAGCCAATCCTTCTTTGTTGATTATGTGACCCAAGAACAGGACTTCACTGATCCAGAACTCACACTTGCTCAACTTTGCATACAACTGGTGCTCTCGCAGTCTCTGCAATACCATCCTCAAATGATCTGCATGCTCTTCTTCACTTTGAGAATAAACCAGAATGTCATCAATGAATACCACCACGAACTTATCAAGATAATCCATGAATACACTGTTCATCAAGTTCATGAAGAATGCTGGCGCATTGGTCAAACCAAAAGACATCACTGTGAACTCATATAAACCATACTTGGTAATGAATGCCGTCTTCGGAATGTCCGAAGGTCGAATCCTGAGCTGATGATAACCTGACCTTAGATCGATCTTGGAGAACACACTGGCTCCTCTCAACTGGTCGAACAGATCTTCTATTCTGGGCAAAGGATACTTGTTCTTGATCGTGACTTCATTCAAAGCTCGGTAATCAATACACATCCTCTTAGTACCATCTTTCTTCTCCACAAACAAGACAGGGGCGGCCCAAGGCGAGGTGCTTGGCCGGATGTAACCTTTCTCTGACAGCTCATCAATCTGCTTCTTAAGCTCAACCAACTCTGGTCCAGATATTCTGTAAGCTCTCTTAGAGATGGGGGCGGTTCCAGGAAGAAGCTCTATAGCAAATTCAACTTTCCGCTCTGGTGGCATACCCGGTAAATCCTTTGGAAACACATCTGGGAATTCAGACACAACCTTGATACTCTCAATTGGGTCTGCTTCACTGCTATCGACAGCCATCTGATAACAACTTCCTTTCTTTGGCTCGGGCGGGACTAACTCGGTCACCACTTCCTCTCCTAGTGGGGACACCAACTTGATTGTCCTTTTATCACAACTGATAACTGCCTGATACTTATCTAACCAATTCATCCCTAGGATGACATCTATTCCCTGAGTACCCATTACTATAAGGTTGGCGGGAAACGCTATCCCCCTTATTTCCACACTTACATTTAAACAAATGCTATCAGCTCGAATTCTACCACCGGCTGAGTCAATTTGAATGGGGGTTAACATGGTAGTAGTTGGAAGATTATGTGCTTCTACCCATGATGCAGTAATGAAAGAATGTGTTGCTCCAG
Organism: Zea mays; assembly: GCF_902167145.1. Classification (NCBI taxonomy): domain Eukaryota; kingdom Viridiplantae; phylum Streptophyta; class Magnoliopsida; order Poales; family Poaceae; genus Zea; species Zea mays. The sequence continues at coordinate 187,326,779 of NC_050096.1, read as the reverse complement.
TATCAAATAACACTTCTGCAATATGGGAATCGACTGGGAACATACCTACTGTCATGTCGGGGGTCTCCTGAACTGCTTCAGCCTCCAAGTGATTCAATCTTCCATGATTATAGCGCTGCTGAGAGCGATTGCCTGCTCCAGGCTGAGACACATTCTGCTTTGCTGGGGCATTGGGGCCTGACTGCTGCTGGGCTGCCTTCTTCGGACATTGCATCACCCAATGGCCTTGCTCTCCACAGTGGAAACATGCCCTGTTTCCAACCTGAGCTGGTGCTGCCTGACTGTTCTGCTGATTTGCTGGGGCAGGAAGACGAGGTGCTTGCTGATTCTGCTTTTGAAACTGACCTCCTGACTGATTGCTCTGACGGTTCTGGTACTGATTCTGAGGATACTGCCTTTGGAACTGCTGATACTGCTGACGCTGCTGATGCTGCTGAGGTGGACGCTGGTTTTGCCTGGACTGCTGAGGTTGATTGCCTGAGAAACGGGGACGGCTGCTGCTTCCAGGCTGGGGTCCACTGATCTTGCGCTTACGATCTTCCATCTCCTTGCGCTTTCTCTCTGTCATGATTGCTCTGTCAATCAGGTGCTGGAATGTCGGGAAGGTGTGGTTCATCAGCTGATACTGCAGAGGGTCAACCAAGCCTCTCAGGAAACGGTACTGTCGCTTGGCGTCGGTGTTGACATCTTCAGGAGCATAGCGAGACAATTGCAGAAACCTGTCTCGATACTCACTGACAGACGATGACCCTTGCTTGAGAGCCAGGAACTCCTCCTTCTTCACTGTCATCAGACCTGCAGGGACATGGTACTGACGAAAGCTACCCCTGAATTCTTCCCAGGTGATGGTGTCGGGGTTGGCATGGGTGGCGAGGTAAGACTCCCACCATGACTGGGCTGCTCCTCTCAACAGACGGGGACCATACAAGACTTTCTCCCGGTCATCGCACTGAGCGGTATGCAACTCCCGCTCCACAGTGCGCAGCCAATCTTCAGCATCCATGGGGTCAGAAGAGTGAGCGAACGTTGGTGGATGACCTCTCATGAATTCAGCACGCTTGTCTCTGGGCATCTGAGGCATCTGAGGCTGAGGTGGTGCTTGCTGCTGTTGCTGCTGCTGCTGCTGCTGAATGGCGGCCAGAGTCTGACCGATGGCTTGAACTGCCTGAGTCTGCATCAGAAACATCTGCTCAATCGACATCGGGGGCGGGGGCGGCAGGTGCTGCTGCTGGGGCACCTCATCCTGCGGAGCGGCTCGCTCCTGCTGAGCACGCCTTCCTCCTCTACGCCTGTTCTCTGACATCTGCAGAACGCAACCACACATCAGAACTGATCTGGCAAATCTTGCAGCATAAGAAAAGAGTATAGAATTCTCCAACAGCACTGAACAGATGAGCATCTTCACTGATCTCCAACACAGACCACACAGCTTCTCAGATAAAGAGGAAAGGAGAATAATGGGTTTCCCAACTATATAACTAACTTTATTGACATAGTATGTAAACCAAAATGCAGGGGATACCCACACTCTGGTGACAATCATTACAAAGATCCAAACCAAACATAGTTCATCATGACAAACATAAATGCACAGGATATAGCAAACTACCCTGTCTAACTAAAACTAACTAAGACCGAGACTAACGCTAAGACTGAAGCTTCTATGTATATATTTATTTCGTATTAATTACAAGATCCAACTCTAACGATCTATGGTTCTAGATTTATCTTGGTCTTGCAGGCGGGATTGCCATAAGACTGGTGTCCACGCTGAGGTGAGCGGTACGGGTGCTGAGTCCCAACGGGAGCGGGGGAACCACCGTCCAGATAACGACGTTCCGCGCGCTCAGCCCGCAGCAGGGCGATCTCAGCACGAGCCCTACTCAGCTCGTCTAATGCATGGTCCAGCTCCGTGTTTAGCACGGCGGCTAGGTTGACTGTGCTGCTCAACCTAGGATTGCCCTCACCGACAGGTGAGACAATCACGCCTCCTGTGCTGCCAGATGAACGGCGGGGGTAATACTTCAGGTCAAGACCGTCAGCTGCCCCACCGAAAACCGAGCAGTAGTGCGAAAGCGCACGCCGTGCAGCATCTTGCATGGCTGCCTCAGCTGAGTCCCGCTCAGAGATAGAATAGTGCTCTGAACAGGCCTCTGCACCCTGGAGACTGTCCTCCGGGCAGCGCACCAAGCAAGTCGCCTCCCAGCGGTCCGGGTAGACCCCGCGACTATGCTGGTAGACCACACAGCGATACTCGACGGACCAAGTATGCCGGTCAAATGCCCGACGTAGCAGGGTGTCGAGCGCATCATGGAAGTGACACCCGCGAGCAGCGTCGCGAGTGATGGGTCGAGCAACCCACCCTTCCGGCTCAGGGTTAGCAGAGAAGTCGGTGTCGTGGCTCGAGCTGTCGTCGCCTCCTCCGTCGTCTGGGTCTCCTCCAGCAGCTACTCCAGAGGCTGGGGCGCCCAGTGGTGGTGCAGGGGGCGGCTCCAGAGGAAGCACAGGGGAGCAGCTCCTCACAGACTCTATCTCCTGGTGGAGCGAGAGGGAAGAGCTCTGCTGCTCCTGTCGTCGACGTTCCTGCTCCTCACGCAGGCGGTGGTGTAGTCTCTCCAAGTGGCTGGACTGTCCGGCCACGGGACGGTGAAGCGGACGCTCAGCAAGGCGGGAGGGTAAGAAGGGGATGACTGACTTTCGTGCAGTGTGTCTAAGTCGAGCCATCTACAAAAGACATCGCAAGCAAAAGGGTGAGAACAGAATTAATATGACCAGCAAGTAATGAATCATAAGTAAATGAAGGATCAGAATAAAACATAATTTTCAGCAAGGTATAATATGTAGTAGAACATAGGTTTGGTCAGTAGGACCAACTTTTGAAGAGATATCAAAGTCAAGGAAGAGACAGAGGTCTATAATCCTTAGAACGACCATTCTACTCTAGGCTAGCGGTCCTACAGTCAGCACGGCTTTGATACCACTTATGTCACACCCGGTTTTAGAAGGCAAACCGAATGCGAACCATGTACGTGCCAGGATCAGTTATTCACGTACACAGCAGTTACATAATATGGACATCATCACACAGTGCTCAAAATAGTATTAATAAGGGAAATAGTCGATTACATCATACGTCTGAGACGTCCATATAGTTCTTACAATAAATCAAAGTGCGGAAAAGAAACGTAGATAACGCGGCCTTCACAGGCAGCCGACTGGGGGTTGCCGCTAACCCACACCTAGAACTCGTCGTAATCTTGGAACTCCTGGAAGTCTCCTTCCACAGCTTCATCTTCGCCTGAGCAGTGGTTGCAATGCTGACAACCTGGGGGGGGGGGTTTGGTGTGTAGAGCAAGGGTGAGTACACATCAACATACTCAGCAAGTATCCTGTTTGGCTGTAGTGGACTAGCTTTATGTGGGGATAAGTCAAGCAGTTGCTTTTAGTTGGTCAGATTATTATTTACTAGTAGAAAGCCAAGTTTTAGCATTACCCAAGTTATTAACCCGATGTACCCTTTCCAAACGGAAAGAATACCACTTACCAGCACCATAGTCATAACCAAAACCATCAATCTCATAACCACCTGTACCACAATGTCTCTGATCAAGTACCACTAATCACTGGAGCTCCCTTGGCCGCTCATAACCGCGAGCACGGCTGATATATCAGTTTCATAACACTCTGCAGAGGTTGTGCACTTTACCCACAAGCCGTGATTCCCTCTTGCCTCGGGCCGATCAAACCCTTAAACACTACCAAGGTGAATAGGCAGGATTTCACTACGTAGCCTTTACAAAGATTCCCCGGGGCTGTAGCCACCCGTTAGGTTTCCTAAATGCACCGCACTCCTCCCCAAGGGGCGAACCCAAACTTGGCAGAGCGAGCCGCATACACCGAGCCCCATTGACGGCACGACGGCTAAGTGAACTACACCCCGGATCCTCTAATTATTCAGCTAAGGGCACCCCATTCCACCCTCATGGTTGCACTGTTTTCCCGGGCGGTCATCCATAGAACAGGTCCTTACGGAGAGGCACTCGAGAAACCGCTCGAGCCCCCTTGAAAACCACAAGTATAATCATAAAGAAGAACGGGAAAACAGCGTATCATAGATAATCACATCATGTTCATTGATTAGAGTTGAGCAATAGCATCAGACTAAGTAGTAATAATCCGACCCAAATAGGTAAACAAGGACATGGATAACAAAAGCTAGTCAATCCTTAGGGATAAATGTGTAATGCGGGAGGTGAATTAAAGAATGAATAGGACAGAGATAGGTCAAAGGACACTTGCCTCCACCAACCGACTGCTGCTCAGGGGCTTCTCCTGCGAATTCCTCGGGCTCTTCGACCGGATCGTTCTCTATGCGAGCGCAAACATACATACATCCATCCACATATTTAATACAAAAGAACAGTACACCATACAAGATAACAAATAAAGTGAATATGCACCAAGTATGACATTCGATAACGCATTTGTTATGGTTAGAAAGAAACGGGAAAGGTCTCGCAGGGGGTTAAATCTTATGCACTAATGACACAATTGGTTTTTAACAAAATAATTCTGTTATATATATTTATATATACTGATGGAAACCTAATCACTTTTAGTTGATCAACATTGCACAGGGTAAACAATTAACTACGTGAATCAATAACATAACGGAATTTTAAACTAAACTTCCTATTTTCCCATAGCATGAACAGTGATTAGCCTACTTAAAATACAGTAATTATGATCACAGAAAGTAAATAAAATAAAATAAAAAAAATAATAAAAAAAACAGAAGGGGGGGGGCGGTTGAACCGGCCCTAGGGCGGTTGAACCGGCCCTAGGCGGGGCGCGGGCGGGGCTGGCCGGGCGGCTGAGCCGCTGCGCCGGCCGGTTGAACCGGCGGCCAGGCGGGCGCGGGGGGGGGGGGGGGGGGTCGGGCTGGGCGGCCGAGCGGGCGGCCACAGGCCACGGCGGGGCAGGGGACGGCCGGCGCGGACAGGGGGCGGCCGGGCCTTGGCCGGGCAGGGAGGGGGAGGGGAGGGGAGAGAGGGAGGAGGGAGAGAGGGAGGAGGGGGGGGGGCTCACCGGTGTCGGGGATCGACGGCGAGGGGCGGCCGGCGGCAGGGGGCGGCGCGGCGACCTAGGGGCAGGGGGCGGGCAGGGGGTAGGGGCGGCGGCTTAGGTGGGGAGGGAGAAAATGAGGGGGGAGAGGGAGAGGGTTAGGGAATAAGGGAAAGAGGGGGGGGGGGGCGGCTGGGCCTATTGGGCCCAGGGGGGGGCGCGCAGGGGCCTGGGTCGGCCCACGGCGCGGGAGAGAAAAAGAGAAGATTAGAGAGAAAGAGAGAGAAAGAAAAAAGAAAAGATTACTTCTCTGTTTTCGAAATCCGATCTTCTAGATGAATGCGATTGCACTTTCAAAAAAATGCAAGGGCGGCATGGTGCATCAAACAACATAAAGTATTTAGGGTTTTTATACGTACGGGAATTCCAAACCGAATCCCGCTAGAACTTTGGAAAAGGTCAAGGTTTAGCGAAGGGAAAAAGAAAAGGAAAAGGTAACGCCCGAATTTTGGCGAGTAAAGAAAAGAAAAAATTCAACTGCAAAATTCGGGGCGTTACACTCAACCCGCCAAACGACCTCGTTTTGGCGGGCGCTCTCATTAAGGCGAGTGCAACCCCACTGAGGTTCCGTATGCGGTCGCCTTGGGACCGACTGACGGACGTCTCGACCTACGGGCCCTCTGGGTCCGAGGAAGATGACGATCCCAGCATCGATTGGGATTTCTCCGAACTTGGCAACCCCAGCGCCGTGCGGGACTTCATGACCGCATGTGACTACTGCCTATCCGACCGTTCCGATGGAAGCCGCAGCCTTGGCGACGAGAGCTGCGGCCCAAGCCGCGAATGTTTCCATATCGAGCTAGGGAATCCCTCCGAAGGCAACCATCTTGGCATGCCGGAGGACGGTGATCTCCCTAGGCCAGCGCCTCGCGCCGACATCCCACGGGAGCTAGCTGTGGTCCCCGCTCCGGCGGGGGGTTACGACCCACAACTCGAGCAAGTCCGCGAGGCGCAGGCCAGGCTCAACGAGGGAACAGGAGCGCTTGAGCCGATCCGTCGGGACGTCGGACAGGCGTGGGTGGGCCAACCCCTGGCCGGAGAAATACGTCACCTGCCCCGAGGTCTCCAGCACCGCGTCGCCGACGATGTCAGGATCAGGCCGCCGCCCGCATCCAGCGGGGTTGGTCAGAACCTGGCAGCCGCAGCAATGCTCATCCGCGCGATGCCGGAGCCGTCAACCACCGAGGGTCGGCGAATCCAGGGAGAACTCAAGAATCTCCTGGAAGGCGCTGCGGCCCGGTGGGCCGAGAGCACTGCCTCCCGAAGGCAAGGTTGTCCCTTGGAACCTCATGCCGCGACTTCCCGATTCATGCGGGAAGCCTCGGTCTACACCGGGCGCACGCGCAACACCGCGCCTGCGGCCCCGGGCCACCTCGGCAACGAGCACCATCGACGCGACCGTCGGGCTCACCTCGACGAAAGGGTGCGCCGAGGCTACCACCCCAGGCGTGGGGGGCGCTACGACAGCGGGGAGGATCGGAGTCCCTCGCCCGAACCACCCGGTCCGCAGGCCTTCAGTCGGGCCATCCGACGGGCGCCATTCCCGACCCGGTTCCGACCCCCGACTACTATCACAAAGTACTCGGGGGAAACGAGACCGGAACTGTGGCTCGCGGACTACCGCCTTGCCTGCCAACTGGGTGGAACGGACGACGACAACCTCATCATCCGTAACCTCCCCCTGTTCCTCTCCGACACTGCTCGCGCCTGGTTGGAGCACCTGCCTCCGGGGCAGATCTCCAACTGGGACGACTTGGTCCAAGCCTTCGCTGGCAATTTCCAGGGCACATACGTGCGCCCCGGGAATTCCTAGGACCTTCGAAGCTGCCGGCAACAGCCGGGAGAGTCGCTCCGGGACTATATCCGGCGATTCTCGAAGCAGCGCACCGAGCTGCCCAACATCACCGACTCGGATGTCATCGGCGCGTTCCTCGGCGGCACCACTTGCCGCGACCTGGTGAGCAAGCTGGGTCGCAAAACCCCCACCAGGGCGAGCGAGCTGATGGACATCGCCACCAAGTTCGCCTCTGGCCAGGAGGCGGTCGAGGGTATCTTCCGAAAAGACAAGCAGCCCTAGGGCCGCCCATCGGAAGAGGCTCCCGAGGCGTCTGCTCCGCGCGGCGCCAAGAAGAAAGGCAAGAAGAAGTCGCAATCGAAACGCGACGCCGCTGACGCGGACCTTGTCGCCGCCGCCGAGTATAAGAACCCTCGGAAGCCCCCCGGAGGTGCGAACCTCTTCGACAAGATGCTCAAGGAGCCGTGCCCCTACCATCAGGGGCCCGTCAAGCACACCCTCGAGGAGTGCGTTATGCTTCGGCGTCACTTCCACAGGGCCGGGCCACCCGCCGAGGGTGGCAGGGCCCGCGACGACGACAAGAATGAAGATCACCTAGCAGGAGAATTCCCCGAGGTCCGCGACTGCTTCATGATCTATGGAGGGCATGCGGCGAATACCTCGGCTCGGCACCGCAAGCAAGAGCGCCGGGAGGTCTGCTCGGTAAAGGTGGCGGCGCCAGTCTACCTAGACTGGTCCGACAAGCCCATCACTTTCGACCAGGCCGACCACCCCGATCATGTGCCGAGCCCGGGGAAATACCCGCTCGTCGTCGACCCCGTTGTCGGCGATGTCAGGCTCACCAAGGTCCTGATGGATGGGGGCAGCTGCCTCAACATCATCTACGCCGAGACCCTCAAGCTCCTGCGCGTCGATCTGTCCTCCATCCGAGCAGGCGCTGCGCCCTTCCACGGGATCATCCCTGGGAAGCACGTCCAGCCCCTCGGGCGACTCGACCTCCCCGTCTGCTTCGGGACATCCTCCAACTTCCGAAGGGAGACCCTGACGTTCGAGGTGGTCGGGTTCCGAGGAACCTACCACGCAGTGCTAGGGAGGCCATGCTACGCGAAGTTCATGGCCGTCCCCAACTACACCTACCTGAAGCTCAAGATGCCGGGCCCCAACGGGGTCATCACCATCGGCCCCACGTACAAACACGCGTTCGAATGCGACGTGGAGTGCGTGGAGTACGCCGAGGCCCTCGCCGAGTCCGAGGCCCTCATCGCCGACCTGGAGAACCTCTCCAAGGAGGTGCCAGACGTGAAGCGCCACGCCGGCAACTTCGAGCCAGCGGAGACGGTCAAGGCCGTCCCTCTCGACCCCAGTGGCGACACCACCAAGCAGGTCCGGATCGGTTCCGGGCTCGACCCCAAATAGGAAGCAGTGCTCGTCGACTTTCTCCGCGCAAACGCCGACGTCTTTGCGTGGAGTCCCTCGGACATGCCCGGCATACCGAGGGATGTCGCCGAGCACTCGCTGGATATTCGGGCCGGAGCCCGACCCGTCAGGCAGCCTCTGTGCCGATTCGACGAGGAGAAGCGCAGAGCGATTGGCGAAGAGATCCACAAGCTAATGGCAGCAGGGTTCATCAAAGAGGTATTCCATCCCGAATGGCTTGCCAACCCTGTGCTTGTGAGGAAGAAAGGGGGGAAATGGCGGATGTGTGTAGACTACACTGGTCTCAACAAAGCATGCCCGAAGGTTCCCTACCCTCTGCCTCGCATCGACCAAATCGTGGATTCCACCGCTGGGTGCGAAACCCTGTCCTTCCTCGATGCCTACTCAGGGTATCACCAGATCCGGATGAAAGAGTCCGACCAGCTCGCGACTTCTTTCATCACGCCGTTCGGCATGTACTGCTATGTCACCATGCCGTTCGGGTTGAGGAATGCGGGCGCGACGTACCAGCGGTGCATGAACCATGTGTTCGGCGAACACATCGGTCGCACAGTCGAGGCCTACGTCGATGACATCGTAGTCAAGACAATGAAGGCTTCTGACCTCCTCTCCGACCTTGAAGTGACATTCCGGTGTCTCAAGGCGAAAGGAGTCAAGCTTAATCCTAAGAAGTGTGTCTTCGGGGTCCCCCGAGGCATGCTCCTAGGGTTCATCGTCTCCGAGCGATGCATCAAAGCCAACCCGGAGAAGATCGCGGCCATCACCAGCATGGGACCCATCAAGGACTTAAAAGGGGTACAGAGGGTCATGGGATGCCTCGCGGCCTTGAGCCGCTTCATCTCACGCCTCGGCGAAAGAGGTCTGCCTCTGTACCGCCTCTTAAGGAAGGCCGAGTGTTTCGCTTGGACCCCTGAGGCCGAGGAAGCCCTCGGCAACCTGAAGGCGCTCCTTACAAAGGCGCCTGTCTTGGTGCCCCCGGCGGACGGAGAAGCCCTCTTGGTCTACATCGCCGCGACCACTCAGGTGGTTAGCGCCGCGATTGTGGTCGAAAGGCAAGAGGAAGGGCATGCATTGCCCGTTCAGAGGCCGGTCTACTTCATCAGCGAAGTGCTGTCCGAGACTAAGATCCGCTACCCACAAGTTCAAAAGCTGCTGTATGCTGTGATCCTGACGAGGCGGAAGCTGCGACACTACTTCGAGTCTCATCCGGTAACTGTGGTGTCATCCTTCCCCCTGGGGGAGATCATCCAGTGCCGAGAGGCCTCGGGCAGGATCGCAAAGTGGGCGATGGAAATCATGGGCGAAACGATCTCGTTCGCCCCTCGGAAGGCCATCAAGTCCCAGGTGTTGGCGGATTTCGTGGCCGAATGGGTCGACACCCAGCTGCCAACGACTCCGATCCAACCGGAGCTCTGGACCATGTTTTTCGACGGGTCGCTGATGAAGACGGGGGCCGGCGCGGGCCTGCTCTTCATCTCGCCCCTCGGAAAGCACTTGCGCTACGTGCTGCGCCTCCATTTCCCGGCGTCCAACAATGTGGCCGAGTACGAAGCTCTGGTCAACGGATTGCGGATCGCCATCGAGCTAGGGGTCAGACGCCTCGACGCCCGCAGTGATTCGCAGCTCGTCATCGACCAAGTCATGAAGAACTCCCACTGCCGCGACCCGAAGATGGAGGCCTACTGCGACGAGGTTCGGCGCCTGGAAGACAAGTTCTTCGGGCTCGAGCTCAACCACATCGCTCGGCGCTACAACGAAACCACAGACGAGCTGGCTAAGATAGCCTCGGGGCGAACGACAGTCCCCCCGGACGTCTTCTCCCGGGATCTGCATCAACCCTCCGTCAAGCTCGACGACGCGCCCGAGCCCGAGGTACCCCCGGCTCAGCCCGAGGTACCCTCGGCTCAGCCCGAGGTACCCTCGGCACAGCCCGAGGTACCCTCGGCCCCCGAGGGCGGGGCACTGAACATCGAGGAAGGGCAGAGCGGGGCCACGCCAGATCAAGATTGGCAGGCCCCGTACCTGCAATATCTCCGCCGAGGAGAGCTACCCCTCGACCAAGCCGAGGCTCGGCGGGTAGCGCGACGCGCCAAGTCATTCGTCTTGCTGGGCGACGAAGAGGAGCTCTACCATCGCAGCCCCTCGGGCATCCTCCAGCGATGCATCTCCATCGCCGAAGGTCGGGAACTGCTGCAAGAAATACACTCGGGGGCTTGCGGCCACCACGCAGCGCCCCGAGCCCTTGTCGGAAATGCTTTCCGGCAAGGCTTCTACTGGCCAACGGCGGTGGCTGACGCCACTAGAATTGTTCGCACCTGCGAAGGGTGCCAATTCTACGCGAAGCGGACACACCTGCCCGCTCAGGCTCTGCAGACAATACCCATCACCTGGCCCTTCGCTGTATGGGGTCTGGACCTCGTCGGTCCCTTGCAGAAGGCGCCCGGGGGCTACACGCACCTGCTGGTCGCCATCGACAAATTCTCCAAGTGGATCGAGGTCCGACCTCTGAACAGCATCAGGTCCGAGCAGGCGGTGGCATTCTTCACCAACATCATCCATCGCTTCGGGGTCCCGAACTCCATCATCACCGACAACGGCACCCAGTTCACCGACAAAAAATTCTTGGATTTTTGCGAGGATCACCATATCCGGGTGGACTGGGCCGCCGTGGCTCATCCCATGTCGAATGGGCAGGTAGAGCGTGCCAACGGCATGATTCTACAAGGGCTCATGCCTCGAATCTACAACGACCTCAACAAGTCCGGCAAGCGATGGATGAAGGAACTCCCCTCGGTGGTCTGGAGCCTAAGGACGACGCCGAGTCGTGCCACGGGCTTCACGCCGTTTTTCCTGGTCTACGGGGCTGAAGCTATCTTGCCCACTGACCTGGAATACGGCTCCCCGAGGGCGAGGGCCTACACCGAACAAAGCAACCAAGCTAGCCGAGAGGAATCGCTGGACCAGCTGGAGGAAGCTCGGGACAGGGCCTTACTACACTCGGCGCGGTACCAACAGTCCCTGCGACGCTACCACGCCCGAGGGGTCCGGTCCCAAGAACTCCAGGTGGGCGATCTGGTGCTCCGGCTGTGGCAAGACGCCCGAGGGAGGCACAAGCTCACGCCCCCCTGGGAAGGGCCATTCGTCATCGCCAAAGTTCTGAAGCCCGGAACATACAAGCTGGCCAACAATCAAGGCGAAATCTACGGCAACGCTTGGAACATCAAACAGCTACGTCGCTTCTACCCTTAAGATGTTTTCAAGTTGTTCATATACCTCGCACCTACGCAAAGTTTAGTCGTCAAGGAAGGGTCGGCCTAGCCTCGGCAAAGCCCGACCCTCCCTCGGGGGCTAAAAGGGGGGAGACCCCCTCTGCGTCGAATTTTTCCTCGAAAAAGGATCTCTTTTTAGCAGGATTTCTTTCGTGCTTCTTGACTACTTCGAAAAGCGGATCCTGGAAACGACGGAGTACACGTAAGCAGCCAAGGCTGACCGAGCCGAGGGACTCCTACGCCTCCGGGATATGGATACCTCACTCATCACCTTCTGCGATAAGTAACTTGCGCTCGGATAAAGCGACCCCGTGGACCGAACAAGTCTTCACGTTCGGAAGTTCTCCTGCCGAAGCAGTCCTTCAAGCTTTCTCGACTGAGTCGAGGACAGGGCCTCATGGACGGGTGAAAGTACGCGTAAGCGGCAAGGCCGACCGAGCCGAGGGATTCCCACGCCTCTGGGATACGGATACCTCGCTCGTCCCTTCCGCGAAAAACAACTCTCGCTCACACAAACATCCCTGTTACCGACAGAGTCCAGATGCTCGAAACAAGAGGAAAAAAGGCGCAGCTTCGCAAGCGCGGCGAGGGTGTGTTTTTTCTGGCCTCGGCGGCCGCAGAAAGCACACGCTACAAGATGATCTGATCCTGCAGGCTCGGGTCTTCACGCTGAAGGGAGCCATAGCACCCTCGGCATCGACGACGTCTTCAGCAAAGTCCGACCCAGCCTCGGGCGGCGACGCGATCCAGGGACTCCTCCGGGAATCCGGCCCGAGCAGGCGGCTCAACCGGTTACCCCCGGGGCCTCGGTCAACCGGCTTCCAAGGACGCCAGCCCGACCCGAAGCCTCAACTGATCGACTTTGGCATCGGCTCCGCTGACGGACAACACGACTAAGCTCCGGCCAACCAGGTTCCCATTCTCGAGCCAACCCCGCCTCTGTTCATACTGATATCGCTACCCCTGGCCTCGGTCCACCGAAGGGCGGCCGAGGGGTCTCTTTAACTAAGCTAGAGGAGCCCCAGACAACAAGGCCAAACGGGCCGAGGGATTCCTACGCCTCCGGGATACGGATACCTCACCCGTCACCTTAACACGGGGCGACTCATGCTTGGTAAAGCGGTTCAGATAACCAACAGGCGAGACTTAGTGCTCGAAAATGAGGAAAAAACACGGCTCCGTGCCGAAATTACATACATGTTCAGGCCCCGACAGCCGCAATGAACAAAAAACACTGGCATTCGAAGTGCCATTACGAACGGAACTCCGGTTCCCCTCTCCGCAGGTACGAACGACCCCATTCCATGGGGAAGGCCTGCGGAGCAACAGAAGACCGACGGCCGGCTCGCCGCCGCCCATCCTGACTACGGCGACAGTGGGTCGGCGCTGCCGCGATCTTGCCCTCGCCCCCGCCGACGCTCGAGGGGCGAGGACAAGCACGCCGGCGCGGTGGCCCGGGGCGCGGGTGGTGGCAGTGATCCCGTCGATGACGGGGACTTCTCGAGCCGCCTCCACCTCGGCGCCGATGGCGGGGACACCAGCCCCCCGGCAGATCCCCACTCAAATCCTCCCAAACGAGTGGGGCGCCGGCCTCCGCGCAAGGGCGCCGTCCCGATGCAAAAGCAGGACCACCCCAGAACACGAACGCCGCCCTAACGGCGCGCGGAATCGTGGGTGGTCCTCCCGTGCACACGATGCGGCGGTCACCCTTCGGCAGGAGGGGCCGCCGGAAGCCCGGCCAACGACTCCGACACGCTGGAGGTGACGACGCCCGCCGTCGATCAGCCCCACGTTGTCTAAGTCCGCGCCGTCCGTAGGGCCAGCGAGCGCCTCCACCCCCAAACGCCGCGGGAAAAGGCGACCCGCGGACCCTCGCGGAAGGAAGAGCGCCGGCTCAGCGTGGCTCCCGCCCCAGCGGGGATGATGAACATCCTTGAAGCTGAGGGTGGGACCAAGATCGCAGCCCGGCTTGCTCTTCCCCACCCAGAAACCGGCGGTCACCTTCCTGGGTGATCGACGGCATGGGGGTACGGCCGGGCCGGCTGATGAAAATCCTTGAAGCCGAACGATGGCTGAGAGGTACCAACTCCCATGGAGTTGCGTTCCTCCAACGAGGAGGCGGAAAGGCGGCGGATACCCCCCATCCGGGGGCTTGGAAGATGGGAAGGCACGACGCTTAAGGGAGGAAGAAGACATGGTTGCCTCCCGAAAGGAGTCTCCCTCCTTTTAAAGGCAACTCTCCCTACGTGCGCCCCCAGGCGCCATAGGCTGAGTCTTCTCCAACACGCGCCAAGGCCCTCCCATGCGACTCGGGGGCTGGGTCCCGCATGTCATGCAAGCCGGCTCAGGGCAGAAGAAGCCAAACCGCCGCGCGTGGTGCGCACGACCGTCCAGCGGTTACAAGCGACCCCCCATTTTCGCCCAGACCAACGGGCAGAAGGGGCGGGCAGCCATGCAGGCGGCATGCAACCGCGCCAGGTGGACGCGCTTCTCCAACTTCTGACACGTCAGCTTGGGAACCCAGGCCCACGCGTCGAGCAACCGGCGCGCCAGTTGCTGCGTGCAAGCAACCTCACCGCCACTTGTGCCACCATCGCGCCTCTTCGGTTGCGGAGCCAATGCCGCGACTCGAGGCAACCCAACAGCGCCAGCCTGGCGCGTCGGTCAAAGCGACCGAAAGTGGGCCGGCAGTAATAGCGGTGGCAGGCGGGCGGGCGCAGTGGTCACGTCGTCAGCCAGGCTCACGTCCCATCCCGGGACAGCAAGAGAGCCTCCTCTCACGGCGTGGAAATGGTGCACCCGTGACCCGTTCCTTGAACGGATCGCACACGCGCAACGGCCGCCCCGCCAACCACTCGCCCCGTCGCATTTACCCCGCGGCGGGACAGGCGGCGTCTCTGACGGGAGGAGCGCGCGACGCTTCACCTTCGCCATAATAACCGCGTCAGAAAAGGTACGCCACGTTGTCTGATCTCGTATCCTTTTCCGTTTTCCTCTTTCTCTATCTCTTGCAACAGGGACCGGGAAAGGGGATGCCCCGAAAGGGATCCTTCTCCGCGAAGGAACCGGGCTCCGAGCCCCCCACTACTGATCAGGGGTTCGAAGGCTGGCCCTCCGAAGGGTTCAACAGCCGCCTCAGATCGCGTGGGCCCGACACCCACTACTGGTCAGGGGTTCGAAGGCCAGCCCCCCGAAGGGTTCCATGGCCGCCTTAGGCTACTCGGGCTCCGCGCCCATTACTGATCAGGGGTTCGAAGGCTGGCCCCCGAAGGGTTCACAGTCGCCTCAGACACCGAGCGAGGGATGACCAGGGGTACGTTCGATACATAACCGAGGCTCGGGCTGCGCTCCCGAGGTACCCTAGGACATTTCCGAGACCAGCGGGAACGATCTTGTAACGGAATCCCATCGGAGGGAGGCATCGAGCCCTCGGACCCCGTCGCCAGGGGACCGGGTCCGGCAAATCACCCGCAGGTACTTTTGGGCGTGCCTCTGGGCCCCTAGCCGACCCCCAACGAACGGGGCACGGACGTCCACTCGGATTACCCGCTTGCAGCTCACCGGAGACACCATGTTTGGTGCCCATCGAGGGTAACATGGCGCACTCCCCCCTCCTCCTTGCGGAAAGGCGACGTAGGGGCGTATGTAAAAAGTCGAGTCTGTCCCTGATCGTCCTCTCGCCCTGTGCGGAGGCTCGGGGGCTGCTCTCGCAAAAACCGGCTCCGGCCAAATCGTTGACAGCGTCAACATACCAGCCCGAGAGCTTGGGCCCCGACCGTACACCCGGGCTACGGCCAGTTCGCATGAGGGAACGACCAGGCCAGCCGAAGCGTTACGCGAGGTATTAAGACCTCGAAGGAGTGTAACCACTCCTCCGAGGCCTCGGGGGCTACACCCGGCGGGTGCGCTCGCGCGCACCCGCCGGAACGAAAGGCAACTGAGAAAGGCTGGTCCCCTTGCAAAAAAGTGCGACAAAAGCCTCCAAGCGAGTGCTAACACTCCCTTCGAGGCTCGGGGGCTACTGTCGGGGACCATAATTAGGGGTACCCTCAAGACGCCTAATTCTCAGCTGGTAACCCCCATCAGCATAAAGCTGCAAAGGCCTGATGGGTACGATTAAGTCAGGGATCAGTCCACACGAGTGACTCGATCATGCTTCACCCGAGCCTAGCCTCGGCCAAGGGCAGCCGACCTCGAGAGACTTCCGTCTCGCCCGAGGCCCCCTTTTTATGGCGGACACATCACCGGCTCGCCCGAGGCCTTGGCTTCGCTCAGAAGCAACCTTGACTAAATCGCCACACCGACTGACCAAATTGCAGGGGCATTTAACGCAAAGGTGGCCTGACACCTTTATCCTGACACGCGCCCCCGGCAGAGCCGAAGTGACCGCCGTCACTCCACCGCTCCACTAACCAGTCTGACAGAGGGACAGCGCCGCCTGCACCACTCCGACTGCAGCACCACTCGACAGAGTGAGTCTGACCGGCAGTCAGGTCTTGACAAAGGCGCCACGGCGAACTCCGCTCCGCCCGACCCCAGGGCTCGGACTCGGGCTAAGACCCGGAAGACGGCGAACTCCGCTCCGCCCGACCCCAGGGCTCGGACTCGGGCTAAGAACCGGAAGACGGCGAACTCCGCTCCGCCCGACCCCAGGGCTCGGACTCGGGCTAAGACCCGGAAGACGGCGAACTCCGCTCCGCCCGACCCCAGGGCTCGGACTCGGGCTAAGACCCAGAAGACGGCGAACTCCACTCCGCCCGACCCCAGGGCTCGGACTCGGGCTAAGACCCGGAAGACGGCGAACTCCGCTCCGCCCGACCCCAGGGCTCGGACTCGGGCTAAGACCCGGAAGACGACGAAACTCCGCCTCGCCCGACCCCAGGGCTCGGACTTCGCCCTGGCCTCGGCCGAACGACTTCCGCCTCGCCCGACCCCATGGCTCGGGCTCGGCCACGGCAACAGAAGACGGACTCGACCTCGGCTTCGGAGGAACCCCCACGTCGCCCTGCCTAGGGCACAGACCGCCACGTCAACAGGAAGCGCCATCATCATCCTACCCCGAATCGACTCGGGTCACGGAGAACAAGACCGGCGTCCCATCCGGCCAGCTCCGCCAGAGGGGCAATGATGGCGCTCCACAAGCTCTATGACGACGGCGGCCCCCAGCTCTCTTACGGAAGCAGAACGACGTCAGCAGGGACTCGACCGCTCCAACAGCTGTCCCTCCGCCAGGCTCCGCCGCACCTCCGACAGCCACGACATCACACCAGCAGGGTGCCCAGATCTCTCCGGCTGCCACATTGGCATGTACCTAGGGCGCTAGCTCTCCCTCCGCTAGACACGTAGCGCTCTGCTACACCCCCATTGTACACCTGGATCCTCTCCTTACGACTATAAAAGGAAGGACCAGGGCCTTCTCAGAGAAGGTTGGCCGCGCGGGACCGAGGACGGGACAGGCGCTCTCTTGGGGCCGCTCGCTTCCCTCACCCGCGTGGACGCTTGTAACCCCCCTACTGCAAGCGCACCCGACCTGGGCGCGGGACGAACACGAAGGCCGCGGGACTTCCACCTCTCTCACGCTCGACTCCGGCCACCTCGCCTCTCCCCCCTTCGCGCTCGCCCACGCGCTCGACCCATCTGGGCTGGGGCACGCAACACACTCACTCGTCGGCTTAGGGACCCCCCTGTCTCGAAACGCCGACACTATTTATGTGCATCTCGACCGGATATTATGCTTTCCGTATGCATGTGTGCAAGATTCCAAGCCAATCCTAAGGAAGTTCACCTTAGGGCCGTAAAACAAATCTTGAGATATTTAGTTTATACTCCTAAGTTTGGTCTTTGGTACCCCAAGGGATCCACTTTTGATTTAATAGGTTATTCAGATGCTGATTGGGTAGGGTGTAAAATTGATAGAAAGAGCACATCAGGGACTTGTCAGTTCTTGGGAAGATCCCTGGTGTCTTGGGCTTCAAAGAAACAAAATTTAGTAGCCCTTTCTACCGCCGAAGCCGAGTATATTGCTGCAGGCCATTGTTGCACGCAATTGCTTTGGATGAGGCAACCCTTAGGGACTTTAGTTACAAATTAACCAAAGTTCCTCTCCTATGTGATAATGAGAGTGCAATCCGCATGGCGGATAATCCCGTTGAGCATAGCCGCATTAAGCACATAGCCATTCGGTATCACTTTTTGAGGGATCACCAACAAAGGAGGGATATCGAGATTGCTTATGTTAGCACCAAAGAACAATTAGCCGATATCTTTACCAAGCCATTAGATGAGAAAAACCTTTACCAAACTTAGGAATGAGCTAAACATTCTTGATTCTAGGAATTTTGATTGATACTTTGCACACATAGCTCACTTATGTACCTTTGATCATATCTCTTTCATTTGCTATGACTAATGTGTTTTTCAAGTACATTTCATGCTAAGTCATAGATTGAAAGGGAAATGGAGTCTTCGGCGAAGACAAGGCTTCCACTCCACTCCATCATGTTATTTACCCTTCACCGTCACTCCGCATCGCTCTTCACTTTGGTATAATCCTTCACTCATATATTGTTTGCCAAAGGGGGAGAGAATTTAAGAAGGGCTCTAAAAGACTCCGTTTTTGGCGATTAATGCCAAAGGGGGAGAGAGTATTAGCCTAAAGCAAAAGGACCGCACCACCATGCCAATTTCAATTTTTTTTGGAAAGTTGCTTTCAATTGGTATTTTTCAAATTAGTATTCCTCAAAGAAATTCTATCTCAATTGGTATATTTTTAAAGAAGAGGTTTTCAAAAATTGGTATCTAAAATATTTGATCTTCTTTCAATTTGTAAAACCCTCTTGAACACTAAGAGGAGAATTTCATTAAGGGGGAGTTTTGTTTAGTCAAAGGAAAAGAATTTGAAACAGGAACAGAAAATTTCAAATCTTGAAAATGCTTCTTGAAATATCATTCATTTACCTTTGACTATTTGCAAAAAGACTTTGAAAAGAATTTCCAAAAGAATTTGCAAAAACAAAACAAGTGGTGCAAGCGTGGTCCAAAATGTTAAAAGAAAGAAAGCAATCCATGCATATCTTATGAAAATATAAATTGGTTTAATTCCAAGCAACCTTTGCACTTACCTTATGCAAACTAGTTCAATTCTGCACTTATATATTTGCTTTGGTTTGTGTTGGCATCAATCACCAAAAAGGGGGAGATTGAAAGGGAAATAGGGTAAAACCTTTTCCTAAATGATTTTGGTGGTTGAATTGCCCAACACAAATAATTGGACTAACTAGTTTGCTCTAGATTATAAATTCTACAGGTACCAAAGGTTCAACACAAACCAATAAAAAGTCCAAGAAAGGATTCAAATGAAAAGGAGCAAAAGAAACCGAAGGCAGCCCTGGTCTGGCGCACCGGACTGTCCGGTGTGCCATCGGACAGTGTCCGGTGCACCAGGGTGAATCCACTCGAACTGCTCATCTTCGGGTTTTTGGAAATGCCACTCCGCTATAATTCACCGGACTGTCTAGTGTAGCACCGGACTGTCCGGTGTGCCATGCGGAGTAACGGCTACAGCGCCAACGGTCGTCTGCAAAAGTGAACAGTGAAGCTACAGTGCACGGACTGTGCACGCAGAAGTCAGAGCAAGCGCCAGAAGGCGCATCGGGCAGTGAACAGTGCCTGTCTAGTGCACCACCGGACTATCCGGTGGCCCCACTTGTCATAGCTCCAATGGTCGAACCCCAACGGTTGGGTGACGTGGCTGGCGCACCGGACTGTCCGGTGCGCCCGTCGATAGACAGCCTCCCCAACGGCCACTTTGGTGGTTGGGGCTATAAATACCCCCAACCACCACACTTCAAGGCATCCAAGTTTTTTAGCCAACATATTCAATACAAGAGCTAGTGAATTCAATACAAGACACAAATAGATTGAATCAAAGCCTCTCCAAGTCCCAATTCCACTCAAAGCAATTTGTGACTAGAAGAGAGAGTTTTGCCCGTGTTCTTTGAGCTCTTGCGCTTGGATCGCTTTTCTTCTTCCCCATTTCTTGTTCTCAAGCATTTGTAATCAAATCAAGAGACACCATGTTGGGGGTATGCTTCGTAGCCGAAGATCCTAAAGAAAGAAATACCTTCGGCAGATCCTCT
Organism: Zea mays; assembly: GCF_902167145.1. Taxonomy (NCBI): domain Eukaryota; kingdom Viridiplantae; phylum Streptophyta; class Magnoliopsida; order Poales; family Poaceae; genus Zea; species Zea mays. The sequence goes on along the minus strand of NC_050096.1, from coordinate 187,307,016 downwards.
CAAAAGCAGTGCCAAAGCTATCGCCTATAAAGCTTCGGCACAGTGACATGTCTCAAGACGAAGGGGTGAACCGACTTAAAGATGAAATGACCCAAAGACCCATGGTATTTTGTGTCATTATTGTAGTCGATTGTAAAGGGCATAAATGTAATTATACACAGGCTGCGCCCTGTGCCTATAAATAGGTGAACAGTACCCCTGTACTGTTCACGCAATCTTGTAATCACTTGTACGCGACATTTGAATTATTGCCCTTTGCCAAGACGAAGGTATAAATGTGATTAAATGTTATGTTTTGATATTTGAATTTATATAATGAAATACATGAATAAGTTTATGTGTTTTGACATATTATTCCTTCATGTCTTATATTTTATATTACATCTTTCATTACCTCACAATTCTGATTACGAAGGTATGACCTTCGTAATTTTTGCTCATGACCTTCGTTCGAAGTGCATTATATTCCTGGGGAGATAACACTTCAATGGACGAAGGTCATTAATATTTAACATTTTATGTTGCCTTGTTCTTAATTCGAAGCATTTGAGAACAAGTCCCCAACATTGGTGCCCACCTCCGGTGAACTCACTTCCACTTTCTGAGATGATGGCTTCGTTCAACAACCAAGCTGAAGCTGCTTCGGCTACGAAGCTGGTGCTCCCAATAACAGGCGATTCATGCTCAGAGCCAGCCAACAAGAAGCAGAAGAAGGAGGCTCAGAGAAGGGTACAACATGTTGGGGTGTAGGGACCCTTCATCAAGTTAAATGGTCCCACATCCCAATCACCTTCTCCCAGGAGGACCTTCAGCTCAAGGATTACCCTCACAATGATTCTATGGTCATTTCTTGTGTCATCAAGGGATTTCTGGTCCACAATATTCTGGTTGATACAGGCAGTGCATCGGATATTATATTTGCCAAGGCCTTCAGACAGATGCAAGAGCCAGAGGATACGATTCATGATGCTACACACCCTCTTTGTGGCTTCGGAGGAAGGCAGATCGTAGCACTTGGCAAGATCACGATGTCGGTGACCTTCGGATTTGTCAACAATACAAGGACTGAGCAAGTTGTGTTTGATATTGTCGACATGGAGTATCCTTACAATGCAATCATTGGTCGTGGGACACTCAATGCTTTCGAAGCAATTCTTCATCCAGCATATTTATGCATGAAGATACCTTCGGATCAAGGGCCTATTGCTATTCACGGAAGTCAGGAAGCTGCCAGAAAGACTGAAGGAAACTGGACAGATTCAAAAGCAATCCATAATATAGATGGAGCCGAAGCTTGTGAACGGTATAAGTACAGAAGGGAGAAGGCTGCTTCGGCTGATCAGCCGAAGCCCATGCTTCTATGTGAGGACATAGTAGAGCAGAAGGTATTGCTGGGATCTCAACTATCTGAAGAGCAGGAGAAAACCTTGTTAAGGTTTTTATTCAACGACAAAGATGTTTTTGCATGGTCAGCCAACGATCTCTGTGGTGTCAACAGGGACGTCATTGAACATTCGCTCAATGTCGATCCATCCTTCAGACCCAGAAAATAGAGGCTTCGGAAAATGTCTGATGACAAGGCCGAAGGTGCTCGGAATGAAGTAAAAAAGACTTCTTAGTGCTGGAGTCATCAGAGAAGTAAAATACCCGGAATGGCTAGCTAACACTGTTATGGTGAAAAAGGCCAATGGTAAATGGAGAATGTGCATTGATTTTACTGATCTCAATAAGGCTTGTCCAAAGGATGAGTTCCCATTACCAAGAATAGATTCTCTAGTTGATGCAGCAGCTTCGTCAGAGCTCATGAGTCTACTAGATTGTTATTCAAGTTACCATCAAATCTGGATGAAGAAGGAAGATGAGCCAAAAACCAGCTTCATGACCCCCAGTGGTACATATTGTTACCTTCGGATGCCTGAGGGGCTCAAGAATGCTGGAGGAAGCTTCAGTAGAATGACAGCCAAAGTCCTTCATTCTCAGATAGGCAGAAATGTACTAACATATTCAAACTAAAAAGCAAGTTCCAATATATTTTGTCTCCGAAGTATTAAGCTTATCAAAGAAAAATTACACAGAATTAGAGAAAGTGTTATATGCTGTATTAATGGCCTCCAGGAAGCTTCGACATTATTTTCAAGCTTACCATATAATTGTTCCCTCATCACAGCCTCTGAAGGATATTATGACGAATAGAGAAGCAACTGGAATGGTTGGAAAGTCGGCCATGGAGCTCAATGAATTCACCATTGACTACGTGCACAGATCTTCAATTCAATCCCAGGAGCTAGCAGACTTCATCGCTGATTGGACGCTAGGGGCTCACGAAGAAGGGACAAGCAAAGATACCGAAGCTTGGACGGTGTTTTCTGCGATGGTTCTTGAGGAACCTTCGGTGCAGGAGCAGCTGCGATCCTAGTGGCACCTTCAAAAGTCAAAACATGTTTTGCAGTCAAACTGGATTTCAGTTGCACAAATAATATTGCTGAGTACGAAGCACTTCTTTTGGGGCTTCAGAAACTAAGGGCAATGGGAATAAGAAGGGCCATTTTAAAGTCTGATTCTCAAGTTATTGCTGGTCATGTGAATAAAAGCAGCAAGGCACGAGATCTGAAGCTTGAGAAATATCTGGATGCAGTCCGAAGGTTGGAAGCTTCCTTCGAAGGTTTTTCCGTCAGAAATATTCCAAGAGGCGAAAATGAGCATGCAGATTTGCTAGCCAAATCAGTGGCTCAGGGGCCTCTCCTTCCCTCCGAAGTATTTTTTGAAGCAATAAAAGCACCTTCGGTTGAGCTCGTGGAGAGAGCAGTGCTTACTATTTCTCCAGTACACAGTGAAGACTGGAGAACTGAAATAATATCTTTCCTTCAAGGCAATTGTCTTTCAAGTGACGAAGCTTATAATAAATAATGGAGGCAAGAACAAGACCATATGTGGTAATAGAAGGGGAATTGTATAAACATGGAGTTTGTTCACCACTCCTCAAATGTTTATCAAGAGCCGAAGGTATGGAATTAATGAAAGAGATACATGCAGGTCTGTGTGGATCCCACATTAGATCTAGGCCCTTATTAGGAAAAGTTTTCCGACAAGGATTTTATTGGCCGAAGGCAGCTTCGGATGCGACAGAATTAGTCCAAAAGTGCGAAGACTGTCAAAAATGTGCAAGAGATCAGAAGCAACCTTCATCTCTCACTCAATTAATACAACCCACTTGGCCGTTGCAAAGGTGGGGCCTCGATTTACTAGGCCCACTTCCACCAGCACAAGGAAATCTAAAATATGTTGTGGTGGCAGTAGAATATTTTTCCAAGTGGATTGAGGCGAAGCCTTTAGCCACAATAACTTCGGTCACTGTCCAGAAATTTTTCTAGCAAAATATTGTTTGTCGCTTCGGAGTGCCGAAGGCTATTACTGTGGACAACGGGACACAATTCGATGCTAAAGCTTTCAAAGAATTCTGTGAACAAATTGGCACGAAGATTCATTTTGCATCGGTCAGACATCCGGAGTCAAATGGACTTGTTGAAAGAGCTAATGGCATTATAATGACGGGAATAATGAAGTTAATCTTCAATCAGCCCAGAGGAAAGTGACCGGATGAGTTGATCAAAGTGGTGTGGAGCCACAACACAACAATATCAAGGTCAACAGGCTTTACACCATTCAAATTACTGTTTGGTGACGAAGCAATAACCCCAGAAGAAGCTAAAGCAGGATCAATAAGAACAATGGCTTCGGCAGAGGACGAAGCTGATTGTTCTATGGCAAAAGATGCTATAGAAGGGATCAGGCTTCAGGCAGTGGAGAACATCAATAAATATCAAGCCGAAACAATAAAGTGGCGTGACAGAAAAGTTCGGCTAAAGAACATCAAGCCAGGGCATTTGGTGCTTCAGAGAGTTGCCAACCCAGATACAGTAGGCAAGCTACAGTTGAAGTGGGAAGGACCTTTTCTGGTAGTATCTTCGTCAAGACCCGGCTCTTACAGACTAAAGGATATGGACGACAACGACATTCCTAGATCTTGGAATGCGGATGAGCTTCGGCGATATTATGTTTAGCTTGATGCAATTTTTTTCCTATGACACCCTTTTCCTTTCCGATGGGGGAGAAAGGTTTTTAATAGGGCCATAGCATGTAATCTCTCTTTTTCTTATTCAGCTCTACGAGAGCAAAATCCCCCAAAAATGTAAATGTAAAAACTGGGCACGCACCATCGAGTGCACACAAAAAGGAAAAAACAGGAAGAAGCTTGAAAGTCGTCCCTAAGGGGATGCAGAGCACGACGAAGCTACAAAAAGCCGTTCCTAAGGGAGCGCATCATAAGTTTTCTGCTCAAAAGTCGTTCCAAAGGGAATGCAGAGCTTACAGCGAAAAGTCAACGCTGATTCCGCCGAAATATAAGGCAAAGCGCGAAAAGTCAACGCGATACCGCCGAAATAGAAGGCAAAGAAGTTCAAAAGACGTTCCTAAGGGGATGCAGAACTTACAGCGAAAAGTCAGCGCTGATACACCAAAAAATAAGCGGTGAAGCCGAAAAATAAGCGGCAAAGAGACTTCGGTCATTCCCAAGGGAATGAAGGCTATGGTTGTGGCTTCGTATGTGGGTTTGGACATTCATTTGCACGACACATTACATCATACATTTGCATTCATAAACATTCATTTAGACATACATAGGATCATCATCATCATAACATACAGACAAAGGCGGATGCTTCGGCTCTAAAAATATGGCTTCGGCAAAAAGAGAAAAAGAAGCAGTTTTATGCTTCGTTGTGTACGAAAAGAAATGAAGGTGTTTTTCGCCTTCGGCTCAAAAAATGCTAGTTTCGTCCACAACAAAGCAAATCAATGCAAGTACAAGTGTTGTTCACATCGAAGCACTTCATACGTTGATGGAAAGGTAAAAATATATTACAAGGTATGGACAAAGTTTACAGAGTAAAATCTAATTTTCAAGTTAAAATATTTTTCACAAAGGTTATTACAAAGAATTCTTAGTCTTTTCCACAGTTATATATTTCAGCTTCATCATTATCTATTAAGCTTCGGCTTCGCGCTCTTCAGCTTCGTCAACTTGCTCTTCAGCTTCGTCATCCTGTACATATTTAAGTATGGTAAGACTTATTCAAGTTTAAAGGGAGAAGTAAGCACAAGGTATGATTTTGTTACCGGCTTAAGATGACTTCGAGCTTCGTCACCAGCCATGCTTCGTCCACCCTTAGTCCATATCAGTTTTATAAACCTGTTTCCTATGCTTCGGGCAAGATTGGGGATATCAACTAGATCTGCTGGTGACAAACTAAAGTTGGGCCTATTAACAATATTTCCATGTGTACAACCAGATTTCAGGAAGGCGACAGCTGTGCCCCGAGAAGCTACCAGGGCATAGAAATCACCATGTCCGGCTATAATTTCGTCAAGGTCATCAATTTCACCCTCGATATGTTCGAATGCTCCTGGCAAGTCTTCAGTCGAGGGACTAAATTTTTTACAGCTGGCTCCAATCGAATTGAAGACTTGCTTCAGCCATTGTACACATCGGCTACTGAACTCCAGACACTTGTTCTGAAGCTCTGTCAATGATTTTTGCAAATTTGAACTTTTCTCGACCTCGGCCTCAAGTTTTCCATTAAACTTTTGCTTTTCCTGTTCAAAGCTTTTTGACTTGGAGAGGAGCTCTGTATTTAATTCTGCAATTTTAGCTTCAGCTTCTACCAATAAACCTTCTGTTGTCTGAAGCTCGAAGTCCTTCTTTTCAAGAGAAGCTGCTTGATCTTTTATTTTGCTTTCTAAACTCTCAATTATAACTTCATGTTTTTATCTTCAAAATCTTGTTGCATTCTCAAAGCTTTACTCAACAACATACTCTGTGCACAAACAACCTTCGTCAGAAAACATCTTTGTTGTTAAAGATAATAAAAACTCAAGAAAAGTTTTTTACCTTGAAATTGGAGTAGAATAAACTACCGATGATGTGATGTCGTCGGTAGCGGCTAATGTCTGTCTCGAGCTTCGGGAAACCAATACTCTTTGATAGAGTACCAATAACCTTCGCTCCAGTTTGATCTCGGACACAGCCTAACTTTTCATCGTCAATGCCACCGAAGAGTAGTGCCCCCGGTAGATATCCGCAAGATATGGCATATTCTTTTAACTCTTCTTTCTCAGCCTTCGTCAACTCCTGTCCAACTAAGTTTTGAAAGTTGAAAATTTCCTCTTCCGAAGTGTCTTCGACTATTTCCTTCTCCTTCTCAGGCTCTGGGGCCATAGCTTCTTCGGTGGCTGCGGCAGCTTCTTCTGCGGCCATGTCTAGAAGTATCTTATCAATATTAGAAATTGTGTGTTCTAAATCTACATCTTCGGCCGTGGCAGCTTCGGCGGCTGTAGCTTCCGAAGGTGCAGCTTCGGTAGCTGTTGTGCTCTTAACAGCTGGTGCCTTCGGAGTCGAAGCTTGCGGTGGTGTCCCTTCAATAACTTCTGTTACAGTAACGATTCTTCGTTTTTTTGGCCTAGCGGCCTTCTTCATTATCGAGGGCTCCTTTTCCTTCTAAAAAAGCTTCGTCAGATGCGGCCCCAGTGGACTTAGCTTGATAGGCAAAGATTCAGTCATTACCTTTAAGATTTCCTCCACGTCGGTGGCAGAAGGTGTTGCAGCAGTTTCTTCTCCTACATCAATTGCCTTCTGCTTCGGAGCTATAGCTTTTCTCTTCTTCGAAGCATCTATCTTCGGCTCAGGCTTCAGTTTTTTCTTTTTCAATTTTTCTTCATCGTCTTTCATTGATTTAGTAGCTTCTTTATTCAGAACACTGGCCACTCTCTTTCTCTTCTGCCCTTCGGCATCCTTGTCTAGTCGCTCGTAGTCGGGGTACTCAAAGTCCAGAGCATCCATTACTCGGATTAATCTTCGCTTCGGACGAGAGCCGAAGGCTGCGGTCATTAGTTGATCTTCTTTTTTAGAGTAATTGCCGAGAATTTCATTGCACATTACTTCAATCGTGTCTAACCACTCTTGGCAAGGCACTTCGAAATGTTTCTTGAATTTATAATGATAGGGCAACCGAATAAGTTCCCCCTTTTTCTTTTCTCCCTTTAGCTTCGGCATGTCCCACTCTTTCAAAGTTGGGAACACTCTGAAAGCCAAGAATTCTTGCACTAAGTCCCTAGTGCCAATATGCTCCGCAATAACTCAAAATTCAGCCAGAGCAATTTGGCTTGGACTCCCTGGTGTCATGTTGCACTGGGGTCTGGTTTCTCCGAAGATTAATTCTAGCGGACTTTGGACCAGCTTCTCCTTTTGTTCATCAACTTTGACGTAAAACCATTCAGACTTCCAGCCAGCTGGCCACTTGCTACGATAGCTGATAACTGGAAATTTTGTATTCTTGCAATAGGCAAAATTGTAGCAGCCAAAGTTTTCATGGAGCCCATCTCCTCTAGCTTTTGTTTGATAATGAAGCTCGTGCACTCGGCAGAAGCCTTCGGCAAATGGTTCCACCCCTGGCTTCGGAGGGCCCAGATATAAACGCTAAGCCTAACGATAGCGTTAGGAGTTAGCTGATGAAGGTAGATCCCAAACTTCTTCAAAACATCAGCAATCATCCCATTTAAAGGAAATCTTAATCCAGCTTTAAAGAAGCCTTTGAAGACCACTACTTCATCCTTTCCTGGCTTCAGGGTAATCTCCTCCCCGCCAAAATGAACCAGCTCCTTCTTTGCTTCACTAAAATATCCTAAATTCATCAGCTTAGACATATCACCTTCGGAAATGGTGGATTTCCTAAACTCCAGGTGGCTGGGTTTAGTTGGCACAGCGATGTAATCATCTTCAGATTCAATTTCCTCAGCATCAGCCTGCTCGGCTTCAGCGGCAGGTGCATCCTCCGATACTACTAACCCTGAACGCTTCATCACTTCAGAGATTGGAGCGGTTTCGACACCTTCGGCTTCCTCTCCGTCGCGAGTAACCCTAGCTGTTGAACGTACTCTGGCCATCTGATGATTAAATTTCTTGTTTTTCGAATGAAGTTGAAATTTTTTTAACTTTGCCGAAGCTCTTTCTTGTTACGAAGCTTGAGCAAAATAAATAGCTTCGGTTGAGGATGCAGTAAGCAAGCTTCGACTTTGGTCAATATTTTGGCAGCAAAACATCGCAATAGCAATGAATGCTGTGGTAACTTCACACCTACCCGTCTGTTTATATAGTGTCGCAGGTGGAAAGGTGAATCGTCAAGGTCTTCCGCACCGGACAAACATCCACCCGCACTCACTGAACGGTGGGCCACAGAGTCCGAGAAGGTGAATCGCCAGGGCGCGCGTAACTGCTGCAAGATGGGGTCACCTCGCGCTCGGATTATTTTAATCGTTTCTCGGCAACGAGCTCAAGGAAGGTGTTTTTCGGATCTTCGGCATCCCGAAGCCTAGAAGATTTTTTCACGGATCAAGCTCGTTACGAAAAATGATCTAGCACCCGCGAACTGTTGGGGGTATGCTTCGTAGCCGAAGATCCTAAAGAAAGAAATACCTTCGGCAGATCCTCTCAAAAGCAGTACCGAAGCTATCGCCTATAAAGCTTCGGCACAGTGACATGTCTCAAGACGAAGGGGTGAACCGACTTAAAGATGAAATGACCCAAAGACCCATGGTATTTTGTGTCATTATTGTAGTCGATTGTAAAAGGCATAAATGTAATTATACACAGGCTGCACCCTGTGCCTATAAATAGGTGAACAATACCCCTGTACTGTTCACGCAATCTTGTAATCACTTGTACGCGACATTTGGATTATTGCCCTCTGCCAAGACGAAGGTATAAATGTGATTAAATGTTATGTTTTAATATTTGAATTTATATAATGAAATACATGAATAAGTTTATGTGTTTTGACATATTATTCCTTCATGTCTTATATTTTATATTACATCTTTCATTACCTCACAATTCTGATTACGAAGGTATGACCTTCGTCCGAAGTGCATTATATCCCTGGGGAGATAACGCTTCAATAGACGAAGGTCATTAATATTTAATATTTTATGTTGCCTTGTTCTTAATTCGAAGCATTTGAGAACAAGTCCCCAACACACTAATTGTGTGGTGGTCCTTGTGGGGACTAAGTGTCTCATTTGATTGAGGAGAAAAGCTCACTCGGTCTAGGTGACCGTTTGAGAGAGGAAAATGGTTGAAAGAGACCTTGTCTTTGTGACCACCTCAATGGGGAGTAGGTTTGCAAGAATCGAACCTCGGTAAAACAAATCATCGTGTCACTCTCGCTATTTGCTTGTGATTTGTTTTTCGCCCGCTCTTTCGGACTCGATTATATTTCTAACGCTAACCCCGGCTTGTAATTATGCTTAAAGTTTATAAATTTCAGATTTGCCTATTCACCCCTCCTCTAGGCGACTTTCAGTTTCTACTCTATAACTTACATGACACTTTTCGTTCCACTCATATATAGTAAAAATGTAGCACATAAATATCTTCGACATCTTGCTAATAATAGTATACAAATATATTTTATATAAAAATAAATTAACTTAATTGATATACGCCTAAATTACTATTATTAGAATGCAATTCCAATGATCCAAACGGGGCGTTAAAGTTTATTGGGTTGGTGGGAGGTTGGGACTTTGGGTGGGGCGGGGCGGGGCTTGGCATGGTGGACGACTGGACGGTATATCATTAGTCAATTAATTTTTGGATGTGTGGCTTTTTTTCACTACAATTCTGTAGCGGTATTGTACCTCGTCGATTCGTCATATTTGTGTTAATTATGTAAAACTCTACACTGATGTTTTTGTGTGTTGTGACTTGTAAGTAATGCTAGCTGAGTTGTACGCAATGCACCTGCACAACTATACTTTTGATGCTTTTGTTATGTGATAGTTAATCTATTTTAGTTGCTATATAGTGATGATTAATCTTAGCTGCTATACAGAGGCCTTTTGTACAATCTGTAGTTATACTTGATTAAGATCTTTGTGTGCCTGGCTGCCCGCATTATGTTCCGTAGCCAATAATTGTAATGAGCAGCTATATGGACCGGTGACATCCAACGAAAAACATGTTAGTTTGTAGGAAGTTAGGTTTTTTTTATCTAATCTAATCTTTGTCAATAAAACTTCTCACTAGTGTTGCAACTAGCGAGATGCTAGTTTTACATAACGAGGTTACAACTGAACTATTGGGAATACTCGTAGTTCATAGAGCAGGGCATGATGCAGCACTATGAAAGTAATTGTTTTGGCATTTGTGTTGTTTTCCTTTTTTCTATATTCCATTTATTCAACAATTTGATGTGTGGATCTACTAGTGAATTGCAGGATTAATAGATTCTCATATTAGCCATGTCTTCATTCTACTGATTTTGTGCTGGTGTGTCCTGGTACAACTGAAAGGGAAATGTGCCTTTGGACCATTTCCATAATGTTTTGGTGATTAAATGTTCAACACGTTTGATTAAGTTCTTATGTACCAAATAAAGTGAGAAGTATAAATCAAGGCACAAGGTATGTTTCTAGACTTAGTATATTGTTTTTTTGAACGCTAATGTGTTTGTCTAAGTGCTAGAAACAGTGAAAAAAGAAAGAGAAAATAAATGTAAAGGACTTGGCTCTGTGCAGCCAAACTTCAGCTCAGTCTGGCACACCGGACTGTCCGGTGGTGCACCGGATAGTGTCCGGTGCGCCAGGCTGGTCTCCGGTGAAAGTGCTGCTCTCGGGAATCGATGGTGGTGTACGACTATAATTCATCGGACTGTCCGGTGAGTCATCCGCGGAGAACTCGTCGCTCTCGGAAATTGCAATGGGGCGACGTGGCTATAATTCACCGGACTGTCCGGTGGTGCACCGGACTGTCCGGTGAGCCAACTGTCGCCTGCGTCAACGGTCGACCGCACAATCTTCACGCGACACGTGGCCGCGCCAACGATCGGTTTTGCACACCGGACTGTCCGGTGCGCCAACCGATTCTGGGGACCAGCGGTCGGCTGCTCTTCGTATGGAAAGAAATCAAGCACCTGACATGAACAGTAGCTGTCCGGTGATGCACCGGACTCTCCAGTGCGCCACCCGACAGAAGGCAAGATTGGCCTCCAACGGCTCCTAGCTGACTTAGGGCTATAAAGGGACCCCTAGGCGTATGGAGGAGTTACCTAAGCATTCACTAAGCATTCTAAGACTCCCACACTCCGCCACCGCACATTTTGATCGATTGTGTTAGTGATTTGAGCTCCGTTCGAGTTGTGAACTCTCTGTGCTACGTTTCGAGCTCAAGTCTTGGCTTGTGTGCGTGTGTATGATGTGGATTTGTGTCTTGTGTGTGTTGCTCTCCCAACCTTACTCTGTGTTTTCTTTGTGATCTTTATTGTAAGGGCGAGAGGCTCCAACTTGTGGAGATTCCTCGCAAACGGAAGAAAGACTATAAGGAAGAAAGTCGTGGTATTCAAGTTGATCATAGGATCACTTGAAAGGGGTTGAGTGCAACCCTCGTCCATTGGGACGCCACAACGTGGAAGTAGGCAAGTGTCACTTGGCCGAACCACGGGATAAAAATCGCGTGTCTCTTGTGTTGCTTTCTCTGTGATTGTTTTGTCCACAAGAACTCGCCTCAAAACTACTTAGTCGCACTAACATCTCTATAACTAAGTTTTGTGGCTATTTAGTGTTTAATTTTACAGGATCACCTATTCACCCCCCTCTAGGTGCTCTCAACAACTACATTTGTGAGGCATTTTGAACAGTATGGAGACATAGTTAATTCTGAAAGCATCTAGGCCCCTGGTTGGTTTTAGTGATTAATGACAACATAAGATTATATGTGATTAACGTGTGTTTTGCAGAGCAAATGGTAAGTTAGGTCGCATTACAGGAAGTTGTGCTACAACGATGAAAACAGTCCCAGAGATGAGAACTTGAAGCGACGACTGATGAAAACACGAATCAAAAGATGAAGGTCTTCATATTCTGAGTGTCGAAGGAGTTGCGGACACTCGGTATAGAATTAGGTCTTCGATTTTTATTTTAGCCGTACTATAAAGAGGGGTTATGGATGAGTAGGTTGACCAAGAGATTTCTAGTGTAGTGTTGTTGCATATTCACACTCACATCTAGTGCTAGGTGTCACTCTATAACACACTCACTAGTTAGAACGAAAACGGTTTAGAAAAACCAAAGGAAAAAGAAGTTAGGGTTTCTGTCTTAGGTGCACCGGACCGTCCGGTGCGCCCCCTAACAGTGGGGCCAGCTAGCCCTGGGGGCAGCGCCTCTGCCCCCGAGAGAACCCGAGAGCAACGAGTTTGGAAAATGAATTTTAGCCATCATACTGGACTGTCCGGTGCACCATCAGCCCAACGACTAGCTGTCAGAACTAGTCGTTGGAGCCGACCGTTAGCACACCGGTGGCGCACCGGACTATCCGGTGCGCCCATGCGCAGAACAGCCAGGTAACGGCTAGTTTGGTGGGTGGGGCTATTTATACCCCCTCCACCTACCTCATTGAGTGTCTTGCTACCCACATTAAAGCTCACACATTACTAGAGCATTGCAAGCACTACAAAGCCTAGTGAGGTGATTATAAAATCTTAATCCAGTGTTAGGACCTCATTAGTGCAAGTGAGAGCCACCTAGAGCAAACACCACATGCATTAGGCTTCTTTTGGTCAAGTGAAAGTCTATGGCTTGTTACTCTTGGTGATCGACATAACCTATACGACTTGATGGCATTTCGAGCGTGGTGATCACCCTGGAGGATTTTTGGTGACCCGACTCAAGATTGTAAGCGGTCGTGAAGGATCGACCGCGCCGGAGTGGCAAAGGTGAGAGCACCTAGAGGGGGGGGGGGTGAATAGGTGATCCTGTAAAAACTTGAAACTTAAAGCCAAAAACTTGATTAAGTGTTAGCACAATGAAATCAAGTGGCTAAGGAGAGCTCTTGTGAACCACAATTGACACAGTGAGAACAAGCACAAGAGACACAAGGATTTATCCCGTGGTTCGGCCAAGTACAATACTTGCCTAGTCCATGTTGTGGCGTCCCAATGGACGAGAGTTGCACTCAACTCCTTTCAAGTGATCCAATGATCAACTTGAATACCACGGTGTTCTTCTTTCTTTACTCTTTCCCGTTTGCGAGGAATCTTCACAACTTGGAGCCTCTCGCCCTTACAATGAGATGATCACAAAGAATCACAGATGTAAGAGTGGGAAGAGAAACACACACAAGCCTCAAAGCACGAGCACAAACACGCACACAAGTCACAACTTGAGCTCTAAGATCACACACGGAGTTCTTAACTCAAGAGGAGCTCAAATTGCTATCACAACGAATCAAATGCGCTAGAGAGATGTATTGGTGCTAAGAGATGATCAAAGAATGCTTGGTGTCTTCCTCCATGCGCCTAGGGGTCCCTTTTATAGCCCCAAGGCAGCTAGGAGCTGTTGAGAGCAATCCAGGAAGGCAATTCTTGCCTTCTGTTGGGTGGTGCACCGGACATTCTGGCGCAACCGATCGTTGAAGATTTGGAGCCGTTGGCGCACCGAACATTGTCCGGTGCACACCGTATAGTCCGGTGCCCCCTTCTGACCGTTGGCTCGGCCACGCGTCACGCGCGGATTGCGCGGCCGACCGTTGACACAGTCGATCGTTGGCTCACCGGACAGTCCGGTGCACCACCGGACAGTCCGGTGAATTATAGTCGTACGCCGCCGCCAAAACCCGAGAGCAGCCTTTTCGCCAGAGCCAGCCTGGCGCACCAGACACTGTCCGGTGCACCACCGGACAGTCCGGTGCACCCAGACTGAACAGCAGTTGGCTGTACACAGCCAACTCTTTTTCCTTTTGTCTTTTCTCTGATTCTAGCACTTAGACAAATATGTTAGTACACAAAAACCAATGTACTAAGTCTAGAATCATACCTTTGTCTTGATTTGCACTTTGTCCACCATTTGGCATAGTTTAACACATAACCATTTGTGTTGGACACTTAATCACCAAAATACTTAGAAATGGCCCAAGGGCACATTTCCCTTTCAATCTCCCCCTTTTTGGTGATTTATGCCAACACAACAAAAAGCAACATATAGAAGTGCAACATCAATGCAAACGAGAACAAAAATTTGTTTTGATTCAAATTTGGCATATTTGGATCATTCTTTGCCACCACTTGGTTTGTTTTTGCAAATCAAACTCAATTTCCTATCTCTAAGTCAAATTCACTTGTTGAGGCATAGAGAAAGATATTCTAAGAGAAATTGATTAAAGATTCAAAAACTCCCCCTTTTCCCATAATCAAACATTCTCCCCACAAGAGACCAACTTTTGACAAAAATAGACACTTAGAGTATTTTGCTAAAACAAAAGTTCTAGCTCTACTATTTTCAAAATTCTCAAGTGGTAGCTGATCCATTTGCTTTAGCCTTAATTTCTCCCCCTTTGGCATCAAGCACCAAAACAGGATCTTTTTGGCCCTTAAACCCCATTGCCTCACCAAAATCTTCAACTCAAAATAAAAGGCAATGAGAGTATGGAGATGAACTTGGAGTAAGTTACCCTCTCATCGGAGTGCAGTGCAAGTCTTTCATGGTCCAACTCCATCTTTCCCTTTCAATCCACCTTTGAGACTAAATCAAGCAAGCTCTAACACATGGTTAGTCTCAAAGGGTCAAGTTGTAGCACATCTCCCCCTAAATATGTGCATCACTTGCAAATGGACTTGTGAGGTCCGGGGAGTGCTTGTACAACTTGAGCACCATAAATAAACAACAATATGCATAAGGAACATGATCAAGGCATAAAACACATGTATGCTATAAATCAATCCAAGTTCTACGAATCTAAGACATTTAGCTCACTACGCAGCCTGCAAAAGGTCTTCTCATCTAAAGGCTTGGTAAAGATATCGGCTAGCTGGTTCTCAGTGCTAACATAAAACACTTCGATATCTCCTTTTTGCTGGTCGTCTCTCAAAAAGTGATGCCAGATGTCTATGTGCTTTGTGCGGCTGTGTTCAACAAGATTATCCGCCATGCGGATAGCACTCTCATTATCACATAGGAGTGGGACTTTGCTCAGATTATAGCCAAAGTCTCGGAGGGTTTGCCTCATCCAAAGTAGTTGCGCGCAACACTGTCCTGCGGCAACATACTCAGCGGTGGATAGGGCAACAGAAGTTTGTTTCTTAGAATTCCAAGACACCAGAGACCTTCCTAAGAATTGGCACGTCCCTGATGTACTCTTCCTATCAACCTTACATCCAGCATAATCGGAGTCTGAATATCCAATTAAGTCAAAGGTAGACCCCTTTGGATACCAGATCCCGAAGCAAGGCGTAGCGACTAAATATCTAAGAATTCGCTTCACGGCGACTAAGTGACACTCCCTTGGATCAGATTGAAATCTAGCACACATGCATACACTAAGCATAATATCCGGTCTACTAGCACATAAGTAAAGCAAGGAACCTATCATAGACCGATATGCTTTTTGATCAACGGACTTACCTCCTTTGTTGAGGTCGACGTGTCCGTCTGTTCCAATTGGAGTCTTTGCGGGCTTGGCGTCCTTCATCCCAAACCGCTTGATCAAGTCTTGCGTGTACTTCATTTGGGAGATGAAAGTGCCGTCCTTGAGTTGCTTCACTTGGAACCCAAGGAAGTAGTTCAACTCACCCATCATCGACATTTCAAACTTTTGAGTCATCACCCTGCTAAACTCTTCACAAGACTTTTGGTTAGTAGAACCAAATATTATGTCATCGACATAAATTTGGCACACAAATAAGTCACCATCACAAGTCTTAGTGAATAAAGTTGGATCGGCTTTCCCAACCTTGAAAGCATTAGCAATTAAAAAGTCTCTAAGGCATTCATACCATGCTCTTGGGGCTTGCTTAAGTCCATAGAGCGCCTTAGAGAGCTTACACACGTGGTCGGGGTACCGTTCATCCTCAAAGCCAGGGGGTTGCTCTACGTACACCTCCTCCTTGATTGGCCCATTGAGGAAAGCGCTCTTCACATCCATTTGGAACAACCTGAAAGAATGGTGAGCGGCATAGGCTAACAATATGCGAATTGACTCTAGCCTAGCCACAGGAGCAAAAGTCTCCTCAAAGTCCAAACCTGCGACTTGGGCATAACCTTTTGCCACAAGTCGTGCCTTGTTCCTTGTCATCACCCCGTGCTCATCCTGTTTGTTGCGGAACACCCACTTGGTTCCCACAACGTTTTGTTTGGGACGTGGCACCAGTGTCCAAACTTCATTTCTCTTGAAATTGTTGAGCTCCTCCTGCATGGCCAACACCCAGTCCGGATCTAGCAAGGCCTCTTCTACCCTAAAAGGCTCAATAGAAGAGACAAAAGAGTAATGCTCACAAAAATTAACTAATCTAGAGCGAGTAGTTACTCCCTTGCTAATATCACCCAATATCTGGTCGACGGGATGATTCCTTTGAATCGTCGCTCAAACTTGAGTTAGAGGGGCATGTTGTGCTTCTTCCTCCATAACATGATCATCTTGTGCTCCCCCTTGATCACACGCCTCTTCTTGATGAACCTGTTCATCGTATTGAGTTGGGGGTTGCACCATTGTTGAGGAAGAAGGTTGATCTTGCTCCTTTTGTTCCTGTGGCCGCACATCTCCAATTACCACGGTGCGTATTGCGGTCGATGGAACGTCTTCTTCATCTACATCATCAAGATCAACAACTTGCTCTCTTGGAGAGCCATTAGTCTCATCAAATACAACATCGCTAGAGACTTCAACCACACCCTATGATTTGTTGAAGACCCTATACGCCTTTGTATTTGAGTCATACCCTAACAAAAACCCTTCTACAGCTTTGGGAGCAAACTTAGAATTTCTACCTTTCTTCACTAGAATATAACATTTGCTCCCAAAAACACGAAAATATGAAACGTTGGGTTTGTTACCGGTTAGTAGCTCATATGAAGTCTTCTTGAGGAGGCGATGAAGGTAGACCCGGTTTATGGCGTGGCAAGCCGTGTTCACGGCTTCCGACCAAAACCGCTCGGGCGTCTTGAATTCTCCAAGCATCGTCCTCGCCATGTCTATGAGTGTCCTGTTCTTCCTCTCTACCACACCGTTTTGCTGTGGTGTGTAGGGAGCAGAGAACTCATGCTTGATTCCTTCCTCCTCAAGGTACTCCTCCACTTGAAGGTTCTTGAACTCAGACCCGTTGTCGCTCCTTATCTTCTTCACCTTGAGCTCAAACTCATTTTGAGCTCTCCTTAGGAAGCGCTTGAGGGTCCCTTGGGTTTCTGTTTTATCCTGCAAAAAGAATACCCAAGTGAAGTGGGAAAAATCATCAACTATAACAAGACCATACTTACTTCCTCCTATGCTTAGGTAGGCGATGGGTCCGAAGAGGTCCATATGAAGTAACTCCAGAGGTCTTGATGTGGTCATTACATTCTTGCTGTGATGAGTACTTCCCACCTGTTTACCTGCTTGACAAGCTGCACAAGGTCTATCTTTTTCGAAAGTCACATTCGTTAGTCCTAACACATGTTCTCTCTTTAGAAGTTTGTGAAGGTTCTTCATCCCCACATGTGCTAGACGGTGATGCCACAGCCAGCCCATGCTAGTCTTAGCCATTAAACATGCATCTAGACCGGCCTCCTCATTTGCAAAATCAACTAAATAGAGTTTGCCGTCTAGTACACCCTTAAAAGCTAATGAACCATCACTCCTTCTAAAGACAGACACATCTACATTTGTAAATTAGCAATTATACCCCATATTACATAATTGACTAACGGACAACAAGTTATATCCGAGAGATTCTACTAAAAACACATTTGAAATGGAATGCTCGGATGAAATTGCTATTTTCCCTAGTCCTTTAACCTTGCCTTGGTTCCCATCACCGAATATGATTGAATCTTGGGAGTCCTTGTTCTTGACGTAGGAGGTGAACATCTTCTTCTCCCCCGTCATGTGGTTTGTGCATCCGCTGTCGATAATCCAGCTTGAGCCCCCGGATGCATAAACCTGCAAGGCAAATTTAGGCTTGGGTCTTAGGTACCCAACTCTTGTTGGGTCCTACAAGGTTAGTGACAATAGCCTTAGGGACTCAAATGCAAGTTTTGTCTCCCTTGCATTTTGCCCCTAATTTCCTAGCAATTACTTTCTTATCCTTTCTACAAATTGCAAAGGAAGCATTGCAAGCATGATAAATTGTAGAAGGTTCATTACTTGCTTTCCTAGGTACATGAACAACATTTCTCCTAGGCATATGATGAATAACATTTTTCCTAGGCATATCATGCACAATAGAAGAACTAGAAGCAGGCATAGCATATGAATCGTAAGAATAATTCCTATAAGCATTTCTAGAGAATTTTCTATCACTATAAATGAAAGCATGATTCTTTTGAATACTATTAGCCATAGGGGCCTTCCCTTTCTCCTTGGCGGAGATGGGAGCCTTATGATTTGTTAAGTTCTTGGCTTCCCTCTTAAAGCCAAGTCCATCCTTAATTGAGGGGTGTCTACCAACAATGTAGGCATCCCTTGCAAATTTTAGTTTATCAAATTCATTTTTGCTAGTCTTAAGTTGGGCATTAAGACTAGCCACTTCACCATTTAGTTTTGCAATAGAAGTAAGGTGTTCAACACATGCATCAACATTAAAGTCCTTACACCTATTGCAAATCACTACATGTTCTACACAAGAACTAGATCTATTTGCTACTTCTAGCTTAGTATTTAAATCATCATTAACATTTTTTAAACTAGAAATAGTCTCATGGCATGAAGATAAGTCACAAGAAAGCATTTCATTCCTTTTAACTTCTAAAGCAAGAGATTTTTGGACATCTACAAATTTATCATGCTCTTCATACAAAAGATCCTCTTGCTTTTCTAACAATCTATTCTTGTCATTCAAAGCATCAATTAATTCATTGATTTTATCAATTTTAGTTCTATCTAAACCTTTGAATAAACTTGCATAGTCTATTTCATCATCGCTAGATTCATCATCACTTGAAGAAGCATATGTAGTAGTATTCCTAGTGCATACCTTCTTTTCCTTTGCCATGAGGCAGGTGTGATGCTCGTTGGGGAAGAGGGATGATTTGTTGAAGGCCGAGGCGGCAAGTCCTTCGTCGTCGGATGAAGAGCAATCCGAGTCCCACTCTTTGCCAAGGTGTGCCTCGCCCTTCGCTTTCTTGTAAGTATTTTTCTTTTCCCTCTTCTTTTCTTGATCCTGGTCACTATCATTATCAGGACAGTTAGCAATAAAGTGACCAACCTTACCACACTTGAAGCAGGAGCGCTTCCCCTTCGTCTTGCTCTTGTTAGGATGCTCCTTGCGACCTTTGAGCGCCGTCTTGAAGCACTTGATGATGAGGGCCATCTCATCTTCATTTAGCCCGGCCGCCTCAACTTGCACCACCTTGCTAGATAGCACCTCCCTGCTACTTGTTGCTTTTAGAGCAATGGTTTGAGGCTCGTGGATTGGGCCATTTAACGCCTCATCAACATATCTCGCATCCTTGATCATCATTCGCCCGCTTACGAACTTTCCAAGTATCTCCTCGGGTGTCATCTTGTTGTACCTAGGATTTTCACGAATAAAGTTTACAAGATGCGGATCAAGGATGGTGAAGGACCTTAGCATAAGCCTGACGACGTCATGGTCCGTCCATCTCATGCTTCCATAGCTCCTTATTTTGTTGACCAGGGTCTTGAGCCTGTTGTAAGTTTGAGTTGGCTCCTCCCCCTGATCATCGTGAACCTTCCTAGTTCGCCTTCCATCAACTCCATCTTGGTGAGCATGGTGACATCGTTCCCCTCATGCGAGATCTTGAGGGTGTCCCAAATCTGCTTGGCGTTATCCAAGCCGCTCACCTTATGATATTCTTCCCTGCACAATGATGCTAACAAAACAGTAGTAGCTTGTGCATTTTTGTGAATTTGTTCATTGATAAATATGGGACTATCCGTACTGTCAAATTGCATTCCATTTTCTACTATCTCCCATATGCTTGGATGGAGAGAGAACAAGTGACTACGCATTTTGTGACTCCAAAATCCGTAGTCCTCTCCATCAAAGTGAGGAGGTTTACCAAGTGGAATGGAAAGTAAATGAGCATTGGAACTTTGCGGAATACGAGAATAATCGAAAGAAAAGTTCGAGTTAACTGTTTTCTTTTTCTCCTCGTATTTGTCGTCCTTTTGGGAAGAGGAAGACTCGTCGCTGTCGTAGTAGACTATCTTCTTGATCTACCTCTTCTTCTTCCCGTCCTTCTTCTTTTGGCTCGAGCCGGAGTCAGTGGCTTTGTCATCCCTCGGCTCGTTGAAGATGGACTCCTTCTCCTTATCGTTGACCACCATCCCCTTTCCCTTAGGATCCATCTCTTCGG